>NC_057835.1:32196250-32510000 GCF_910594005.1 Cervus elaphus
ACCACTCTAAAAGGTCAATTGAAACCAAGATGAATCAGACAAAAAAAAAAACCTGCAACGTTATTATTAATAATAAGGATGCTTTTCCTCAGGTTTACTGAGACACAAATAATTTTCTTTTAAGAATAAAAATGAAATCTTATTTCTACTATTCCTAATTCTTTTACCTTGGCTTTAAAACCATACAGAGCAGCAAAGTAAAAACAAAAACTTTTTGTGGTCTACATACTTGTTCCTTTTTTGGATATCTCCATGGCCAGAGGATCAAGAATTCTGAGAACTAAGTAAATAATAAAATAAATAAACATCTGAAGTAGAATAGACAACAACAAAAGCTCTTCAAAGGCTACACTACATGAAATGACTATTCTCTATATAAAATATCATTGCAATTCTGGCTTCTGATTTGCTGCAATCAGAACCCTAACAAAGATTCTACAGTGAGCTGTGGCTAAGAAATCATGTCTGTGATTACATACAGTGCAGGAAAAATTCTTTGGTGAATACCTATCACATGCATGAAGCTCTCCACTACTATTGCTGCATCCATAACAATTGAGAATAAAATAGGTCAGATAAACATCACTCAATCACATTTTCCTTTCCTCCTGGGATCAGAAACATCCCAGCTTTCTCCTGCTGCCCTGAGCCTGATATCAGCATTTTTTTAAAAACCTGCAAGATTGTGATTAACTATTTTCCCCCTCTGTCAATACTTTTAGTAAAAAAAAAAAAAAAAATGAACTAAATAAATTAAATCAACAGATAAAAGAGCATATGAATGAATTAGGCATTGGTCTCTCTCATCACTGTCCTTTCTGTAAATGACAGATTAGCTGCTCATCTAAAATCTGTCAAGCAAAGGCTTTGAAAATTGAGATAAATTAAAAGAATTATAAGACAGTCCTGTTAGGCAGACGTAGATGACAGCATTATGTCCTGTAGCTGTATTTCTTGAACTAAAGCCTACAGGCAGCAATCTTGAATTTTTGAGATGAATATTTCTCAAAATTGTTTTTTTTTATAAGTATGTTTTTGCTCATTGAACTAAGCTCCTCAAGTCCTACCCCTTAATGCCCTTTCCCCAATATTTTTAGAAGTACGCACTTTATGTTTGTACATTATTTCCATTACATAGCCTTTCCAAAAGTGTTATTGCAGGATTTAATGTTTTATGTTTAAAAAAAAAACACACACACACATTTCTTGGAAAACACTGCTCTAGAAAAATTTCCATAAGCATAAAGCAGCCAAGAGAGCCCTCAGTCATTCATTTTTCCTCTCTCTCAGCCTTAGGCTGGAGAATTGTCCAAAAAGCAGAGTTGGCCATTTTTTAAAGGTAGCAAGACAGATTTTATTCAGGCTACTGCAGTAGGAAGGAGACATTCCAGTATAAACGATGCTCACCTGGAATCTGTGCACAGCCGTCTGGACATTTTAAAGGGGAGATGAGAGAGGAGGGAGGAGGAACACATGGAGGCTTGAGCAGAATCAGGGAAGTGGGAGTTTTCAAAAATCAGGTAGGGGGTTGCTTTCCAAGAACTGTTAGGTGAGGTGGGTATAAGATCAAGGTGTAACTCAAATAGTAAGTTTTTTTGGCAACCTTGAGTGTTCTCAGGCAGGAAATTTAAAAGGGAAGGCTGCGTCATCCTAGGGATGTAAAAACTGCGAACTGTTAGTAATGACGCTAGTCAAGTCTCTTAGTGTAGGGGGTGGGAGGTGAAAGGGAAATGTGTGGATGAAATCATTTGCGCTGAGAATCTGCAGTTATCATGGGCTAAACCTGAGGCTCAGTGAGGAAGAAGGGTGCAGTGGAGCCTGACTAACGTCAGCCAAGAAGACAGTCTTTGTTAGATTTCTTTCTCTCTTGTGAGAAGAGCAGTGATCAGTCTGAATGACAAGATCTCTAGGCCCTGACTCAGTGAGGCCAGCCACTCTCCTTCTGTAGGGGTTGTAATAGAACTGAGGTGAAGGAAGATAAATTAGTAGAGATGGAGCAGAAAGAAAAAGATACCAAGGATGCTCACTAGGACCCCACAGCTGATTCTAGGAACCTTTATAACTTTCCTCTACTCAAAGCAGTGAGACCATGAATCAACTTACAGTTGGTTCTTTTTTATGTCTCTTTTTAGTATGGGAAGTGGGGTAAGGAATTGGCTTTTTATTCTCATTGATGATTTGAAATTTTAGGAAAAAAAATACAGGAAAGAAAAGAAAAAAAAATGCCATTTGTTGCAATTCTCTGAAAGATATTTAGGAATGAGCAGTGCTTTCAGTTCTATCCTGGGCTGTATGGTATGACTCTTCCTTAATCTACAAATATTCATATCCATCATAGATAAGATATTGTCCTGGGAACTGGAGGATATAGATGTGAGAATGTAAGAAGAAGGAAAGAGACAGACTTTCTCTTAAGAACTTCCAGCCAAAGAGAGAGGGAAAGAGAAAGCCTTTACAGAATTAAAGATGGTATGTAACATATATAGATGTATCATAAGGATATGAGGAAAAGCAAATTATTTTGTTGCACTGAAGGACAAAGTGTGTGAAAGGAAGTAGAAGAAATGATGCTTCAAGTAGATCCCACTGAGCACTGTGACAGGATAGATATCATTTAACACATACAAAAAAAGTGTGCAAGTCCTGGGCTTACAATGACATTTGTTGTTGTTTAGTTGCTCAGTTATGTCTGACTCTTTTGCAACCCCAGGGACTGTAACCTGCCAGGCTCCTCTGTTCATGGGATTTCCCAGGCCAGAATGCTGGAAAGGGTTGCCATTTCCGACTCCAGGGAATATTCCTGACCTCAAGGATTGAACCCCAGTCTCCTGCATTGGAGAGTCACCCTGCATCATAAGAGAGAGTAGTGTACAGCAGGTCACTAGCTTGGGAAAAGATCAAAATTCAACATTTGAAGTATGATTTCTACTGAATGCACATCAGTCTCAAATCACTGACATCACGCTCTGAATTACTTACCTGCAATGCAACCAATAAGAAGGTCAGCAAAGTAAGCAATGGGAGAAAAAGCACATATTATCATTCATAAATGATAGGTCTGATTTGCTGGTGACAGAGTTTGTTGAGTTTGTGTAGCAGGAGGTGTAAGTGGAAAGCAAGGAGACAAGGCTAGGAAGATCTGTGCTTCCTGTCCAGTCTTTATAAGAATGGATATATGCATAACTTTATAGAGAATGAATGATAAGGAGAAGAAGGAGGAGGAAGGGGAAGGACAGGAAGAAGAAGGAAGAAGTGTTGGAAAAGGAGAAGGGGAGGAGGAGGAATGGGAAGGGAAAGAGAAACAGAGAAGAAGGAGAAAAGAAGAAAGGAGGAGGAAGAGTCAGTGAAGAAAGGGAGGTGTAGGGAGGAGGGTGAGGGGGAGAGGAGGATCAGGAAAGACTGCAATGTGAAGGGTGTCAGAACTGAGCTGAGCTGGAAAGTGGAAGATCCGAAGGTAGAGGGGTTATCACCACATCCTTGTTTAAGATTAGTTTACAGACTAGGTAGAGACTAGGAGAAAAAAAAAAAACATTTTACATTATTGCTGGCCCAGAGGCACAGAAGAGGGTCAATGAGGTAAAGACCCTGTATTGATATGCGTGTGACATTCAGTATAATTCAAATAAAATTGAGTGCCCTTGATGGATCCCTTCTTTCTGCCAGAAACTAGGCTAGAGGTATACAAAGTGGAACCATCAATCCTCTTTCCCACCTTCAGGGAGATTTTAGGCTAGTGGGAAAGAGACAGCCTGCATCTAAATAGCCATAAAACAAGTGCTTTCAGGGGGGACTTGTGTGTGCATGCATGCGTGCTAAGATACTTCAGTCGTGTCTGACTTTGAGACCTTGTGGACCATAGCCTGCCAGGCTCCTCTGTCCATGGGATTCTCCAGGCAAGAATACTGAAGTGGGCTGCCATTCCTTTCTCCAGAGGATCTTCCCAACCCAGGGATCGAACCTGGGTCTCCCTCATTTCAGGCAGATTCTTTACCATTTGAGCCACAGGGAAGCTGTCAGAAGGGAAAGGCACAGGCAAAATATACCCAAGAAATGAACATGGTGCAGCTGAAGAAAAAACAAACAAAACCTGGAGATGAAGTCATACCCATACAAGTAATTTTCTCTGCACACCTAGCTGCTTACCTAATCTCTTTAAGCTTCAATTTGCTCGTATGCAAAATAAAAGCCTGGGACTTCATTACCTGGAGGCTCCTTATTGTGTGCTTATTCACTCAGTAGTGTCTGACTCTGCAACCCCAGGGACTGCAGCCCGCCAGGCTCCTTTGTCCATGGGAATTCTCCAAGCAAGAATATGGGAGTGGGCTGCCATTTCCTTCTCTAGGGGACCTTCCAAACTAGGGATCGAACCCAGGTCTCCCACATGGCAGGCAGATTCTTTACCACCCAAGTCACCAGGGCAGCCGCCAGGCAGGCTCCTTAGCAATTCTAAGTGTCTGAGCCATTGCTCTGTAGTTGGCCAGGGTAAGATTTAAAGATTCCAGGCATTCAAGAGAAGAATTAGCAGCTGATAGGCCTCTTCAACATTCGTTTTGTTTCCTATTTATTTTATTATCAAACTTACATTAAAACAAGTTAAGCAATTGTTTGAAACAAAGCATCGTTACTCAGAAAGCAGCATTTCAGCTGTGCTGCGATTAAAAGACTTTGAAAAGCTCAGAAGTATAGTTTTCTCCCCATTGTTTTTCCTCTTCACTACAAAAACCTTTTGTGCAGGTTCAAGTGTAAGATTAGATACCAATTTGATTCTTGGTGTTATGCAACAGTCTTTAACACAGAAGTGAGATATGCGCTTATCTAGAGGGACTATTTTTGAAAGAAATGCTGCTTTGTTTTTCTAAATTATCCAGACCAGAAATAGCTGGCTGATGTGTTGATATGCAGATAAATTATTTAGCCAGCACTGCCTGAATATCTTTCCACCATCCTGGGAATATTGAACTTAAAAAAAGAGAGAGAGAGAAACTTTATTTCCTAAAGAATAAACATCAGATGTTACATAGTCCCCTTAAGGAATAAGAAAATTAGATAAGTTCCTCTTTTTTTTTTCCCTCACAAAATGAAATTCATTCTCTTCAAGTACTGATAGAAAGTCCTCTCTAGATGGAACTGTTAGAATGTCAAAATGGAGGCCTTGAAAACAAAGTAAGTTACAGCCTTGCCTGGCTATGACCAAAATGAAGACTAATGTCTGATCATTTTCCAACTAGAAATGATGAAATAACAATTAACTACGTGAAGATGAGACTTCCAGTTGGCTCAGCAGTAATGCCTGTCAATGCAGGAGACACAGGAGATGTGGATTTGATCCCTGGATGGGGAAGATCCCCTGAAGAAGGAGATGGCAATCCACTTCAGTGTTCTTGCCTGGGTAATCTCGTGGACAGAAGAGCCTGGTGGGCTGCAGTCCACGGGGTCGCAAAGAGTTTGAAAGGATTCACTGCACGCGCGCACATGTGCATGCAAACACTCACACGCACGCGCGCGCGCGTGCACACACACACACACACACACACACACGTGTGAAGATGTAAAATGCAACTTTCTTTTAAAGTCCTGCTGACTACGTGGGTTGTTTTTCTCTCCACTTGCCTTTCTAAACTCTCTGGCTTTCCATTCACACATTAAAAGACTTTTCACTGGACTAACCACTCAAATTTAAATGAAAATTCCAGTCAGATCTACGTGGTTTTGTTTTGGAATATCCTTTCCTCTGACAGAATTTGTGTTTTCCAATTTCAAGGCAAGTGGGTTCTATGTTCAGTTTGCCAAATTATAAATCCTGAAGCTGAAACCGTGTAACTCAAATTAGAACTAGAACCCACAGTCTCACACTTGGTCTCAAGACTTAATGAAGCTCAAGTTCTTGATGTCTCATTGCAGAAAGAATTCAGTGAGAGACAAAGTGATAGGTAAGAAGTGGATTTATTTAGAGAGTAACACATTCCACAGATAGTGTGGGCCATCTCAGAAGGCGAGAAAAGCACCAGGGCATGGTGGTGTCAGTTTTTATAGGGGTAGATATTTTCTTAAGCTAATAAGTGGGAGGGATATTCCATCTATTTTGGGGAAGAGGTGAGGGTATTCAGGAATTGGGTCACTGCCCAATTTTTGATGTGAGTGTTGGACAATAAAGAAGGCTGAGAGGCAAAGAATTGATGCTTTCAAATTGTGGTCTTGAGAATCCCTTGGACAGCAAGGAGATCAAACCAGTCAATCCTAAAGGAAATCAACCCTAAATATTCATTGGAAAGAGTGATGCTAAAAGCTGAAGCTCCAATATTTTGCCTATCTGATGCAAAGAGCCGACTCACTGGAAAAGATCCTGATGCCAGGAAAGACTGAGGGCTAGACGAGAAGTGGATGACAGAGGATGAGATGGTTGGACGGCATCACTGACTCAAGGGATGTGAGTCTGAGAAAACTCCAGGAGGTAGTGAAGGACAGGGAAGCCCAGTATGCTACAGTCAATGGGGTTGAAAAGAGTCAGACACAACTTAGTGACTGATCAACAACAGCAACCACTTTTTGAACATTATGGTTGGCCTTGGAAGTGTCAAGGTGTCTGTGGGTGTGTCATTTAGCTTGCCAATGTGTTACAGTGAGCATATACTGAGGCTCAAGGTCTAGTGGAAGTTGAATTGTCTGTCATCTTGGATGTATTTGGTTCTAATTAGTTTATGTCCTGTCCTTGGGCTGTGTCTTTCTTTTAACGATTGCGCCCTTCCCCCTTCCCTCCTGTTTCAAAACCATGTTCTTGTCAATTAATGCCAACACTTTTCCATTGCCTGTCACTGGGCCACTCCTCCTTCCTTTCCTTCTTTCTACACTTCCACCTACTTTGTTCATATTACTGTCAGTCTAAAAGTAAGACATCCCCTTCATAGTCTGTCCCCAAATATACAATTGCACTTATCTTTTTCTCAAGGTGATCCATGTAGAACACCAGTAGCTGATACTGGCTAAGAACACTTTTTCTTTGCAATGGGCGGCTGCTGCTCTGAGCTCAGTCATATTTGATTCTGTAACTCCCATGGGCTGTAGTCCACCAGGCTCCTCTTTCCACGCAAACTTCCAGGTAAGAATACTGGAATGGATTGCCATCTCCTACTCCAGGGGATTTTTCCCACCTAGGGATCGAACCCGTGTCTCCTGCATCAGCAGGTGGATTCCTTAGCACTGTGTCACTGAGGACTATGCTTTGTTAAAAACCAACTTCGCACTCACAGCATCCTTTGAGGTTGCTGCTCAAAGAAACAATTTCAGCTTTCTCTGCCTCACCACCTTGCTTGTCCTACTTTCCTCCATGAGAAGAGTAAGCCTTTCTACCTGTGACAAGGGCAGCTGCTCTTTTTGCCCATCAGCGCACCCCTGCTGTGTGTTTCTCTGGGCACTGCCAAGTTCTAGGCACCAAGGAGAAGTGGCCTGCAGCACCTGCCACGTAGCTGCTAGAGCCCAGACGGGGCAATGTGTCTGCCTGTGGATCCCGCACCCACAAGTCCTTATGGCACAGAAAGACTGAGTCCAAAAGAGGCGAAATACATTTCATACCAACCCAGTGCACATCAATACCCTTCCCCAAAAAGCGCAGAGGCACAGGAGGAGAACATGTGCAATCACACAGCTTTGCTGGAGGGAGGATTCCAGGTGGTGAGGGGAGATATGAGCACTGAACAGACACAAGGTTAACCTTGCAGGTGGTCAGAGCAGGTGTGCACCCATGTGGTAAGATCTTAGGGGGCCTGGGAACATCTAAACACTAGTGCTAGATCTAAAAGCACTCTACATAAAATGTTTAAAATATCACCGATGGAGATTCAACCCTTTGCTGGGCTTCTGCCACGTGATGAAATACAAATACCTTCAGGAAGGGATAGATTTTAAAATGTGTTCATCAATATCACTTTCATGGAAAGGGTTTATAGTGCCTCTTCTGAAATGCAGTCCATTGGGTCACAAACTGTCGAACACGACTGAGCAACTAAACTTTCACTTGTGAAATGCAGCATGCTTTTCTTGGTGGTAGGTCAAAAATTATGTTTTCACCCAATAAAAGAGGAGAAAGAATGATAGGGGCATATGGATGTGAAGGGTAAGGTTATTGAAGAAAGCTCTGGTGAACAACCTGCCACAGGGGTATTTCAGTGTCAGGAAGGATCCAATTGGCAGTGCATTTCTTTCTGAGTTCTGGAATCTTCATCCTGTTCTTATTGTACTCAAGTTGCATTAAGAGCAAACACATTGCTAAGGAACATGCCTTCCTTTTATTTTCCAGAGGGTGTTGCATCCCTCTAAATTCAATGAAAACACCACAGTATAGTACATTTTACTTTCACATAGAATAACATTTCCATTTATATTTGAGGTTTTAAGTAAATTTCTTAATACTGTGTATCCTTTCTCAAGGTTCTTGATCTTGTTAATTATGCAGAATAATATGACTTTATCTTGAAAATGCAAGCTCTAAGCATATGTCTTTGATATCTAGCATTTACATGTTATGTATTTAAATTATAATTAGAAATTAATGAGTCAAATATACAAAGCATGCAATACAAAAGAGAAACAAAATAGAAAAAGAAAAGAAAATATGACTAAAATAGGGAAAGTTAGCACTCTTTTACTTAGATTCTTTTCTCTGTGCACGTGAGCAAGCATGCTAAGTAGCTTCCATTGTGTCCGACTCTTGGTCATCCCATGGACTGTAGCCCACCAGATTCCTCTGTCCATGGGATTCTCCAGGCAAAAATACTGGAATCAGTCACATGCCCACCTCCAGGGGATCTTCCTGACTCAGGGATCAATCCCATGTCTCTTATGTCTCCTGCATTGGCAGGTGGGTTCTTTGCTCCTAGTGCCATCTTGGTAGCTGGTATTGCAAAAACAGAACTTGGTTATTTTGTTAAATTATCAATTAATAATCTTACTGAATTTAATGATCAAATCATTTCTTATTTTTTGAGTGAACAGATTCTATCAAAGTTAGAAAGTTTTCTAAGATAATTTTTACTCTCAGATTCAATGTCCATGATACTGTTTCCTGTTAAATTTTCTCTGTCTTATATAGTGTATGCATAGGTTATCATAGGTTTTCTTGTAGATTAATCCCTTATGGGTAGTCTACAAGTAAATGAATTAACAAATCGTCTTTTTCTTTTTCTAAGAATTCACGTTTTTCATTTAAGTAAAAAAAAAAAGAAAAGAAAAGATAGTGAGGCCAGGCCTCTGATTTTGAAGAAGGAATTCATAGGGCCTGGACTCCATCTCAGGCCTGTCCGTGCTGGCCGTGCTCGGCTGCCTCTCCAGCGGACTCTGAACTCTCTGCTTAGTGCCTGTGGGGACGACAATGGAAGGATAAGACCCCCTCCAGACAGGGGAATCTTGAAGATCACATCCAGGCTACTCATTGCCTAAGAGGAAGCATACCGTAATCACCCCTGTCTCCGGACAGGTCATAAACTTTTTTTTCGTATTTATCAGGATGTAATCACAGGCTTATCGATTATTAACTGGTTGGACTTATTGACTATTGACTGTTTGGACACGTACACATGGGGTAGGTGGTGGGTTTAGACACGTACACATGGGGTAGGTGGTGGGTTTAGACACGTACACATGGGGTAGGTGGTGGGTTTGGACACGTACGCATAGGGTATAAAAGATTTTCACAAATGCCGGAAGGGGTCCTTGGCTAAGAGGAGACTCTGCCTTGGGCCCGCCGGCGTAATAAACTGCACTCCACTATCTGCATTGTCCTTCTGAGTGAGTCTGTTTCCCGGAAAGCGTGGCTATAACAATTTCAGCTATGAAGCACTTTGGTATAACTGGTCTCTTGTTTTTTCTTTCAGGTAGCATAACAAGGGGTTGCAGTGGATAAACTCTAGGTCCTTTTTCAGATCAAAAATTCTAGACTAAAAATCAGAAGATTAATTCCTAGAACAATATATCAGATTAGGAGTCTGAAACAGCCTATATTGTTATGTGACAGAAAGCTAAAAAATAATAATTTGAAAATAGGACAAAAGTTAATTTTATGTCACAAAAATTAAATGCTATACAAATTATTAATTTTCTTGAACATAGTGGATTAATATTTTTAAGATAGGAAAATGAGCCTGTGTTTTCTTTTTATAGTTTCTATCTCTTTATTTATATTCACTATTTAGTGAGATAATGTTCTTCTGGTCTCTCTCAGTTCTTGATTCATGGATTAATTTGTTGCTTTGAATGTATTTAAGATAGTTGAATTAACCTCTTTGTCTCATAAGTCCAATCTATGGGCTTCTTTAAGGATAGCTTCTGTTAATTTCTTTATTTTCTATGAATAGACCACATTTTGTTATTTCTTTACCTGCCTAATATGCTTTTCTGCTGCTGAAAATTGTATGTTTTAATATTATAATATAATGTGGCAACTTTGGAAATCAGATTCTCCCCCTTGCTAAGGGCTTTTTATTTGACTGTTAAGTGGTCATTGTATATTTATTTAATAATCATTCTGATTGAATTTTGTAAAGTCTATATTCTCTGTTAAATGTATCCACTGAATTCTATATTTTGTTGGCTTAGTGGTTAGTTAGTGATGGGACAGGGGTTTTAAAACCTAGCGTAAAAAAGGAAAAATAATTCTCTTATTCTCCGCAGATGGGCTTTGTGTACGTGAGGCACACATTCAACACTGGGCCAGGCAATTTACAGCTGTGTTATAGTTTTTGCTTTCTGCTTTCACTGAGTCTGAAGGTCGGCCAGATGTGAGCATTAAGGCTTTTTTAGATCTTCTCTGGGCATACACCATGCTTTCTAGATTCTAAGAAATACATCAGAACTTTTCACATACCTTTCCCTCTAAGCTTCTCATTCTCCAGCCTTACTTCCTAGGCATCCAGTTACTCTATAGCTCATTTCTGGTTTGTTTTTTTTTTTTCATAGCCCTAAGCAGTAGAAACTAATACCTTTTCCTTTAAATGTTTTCAGCAAATACTTCATCTCAACACTGGGGGAACTCAGAGTTAGGTGAGAAAGCACCAATCCTTTGAGCCAGTACTGTTGAGAGCTCCCAGTCAGCTTAAAACAAAGGATCACAGAATAAGGCTCACTGTGCCACATTCTGCTACTATGTGGTATGAGCATCCATGTTTACTCTGGGCTGTTGTTCAAAGCCAATTACAAATATTGGGATGAGGGATGTGGCCAGGGTGAGTTAAAATGCCACAAAACTGTCTTACCAAGATTCAGCGTCTTTTTATTTTCTTCCTAATTAAATGTTTTCCTGGTTGCTGCAAACTTTTGGTTAATTTCCAAACTCCCCCAAAGTTTGATTCTGATAGTATTTGCTGCTTATTCTCTGCTTTGTGAAGGATTGCACTTTTTCCCCACTCTGCTATTTTATTAAACGTGATAAAAGGAGTCAGATTCGGTGTCTCATTCCAACTCATTCCCTAATAATCCTAACATTCTCATAAAATATGGAGTAGCAAGAGTGCATAAGTGATAAGTATTAAAGAGCAAAGAAAAAAAAAGAGCAAACATCATAGTTTGGAAAATAGTGCCCAGGAGAATTATGTAAAGGTCACAGGATATGAATAAATATTAATGCACTTATCATGCAAAATTGGAAAAAATGTGCTGTTACAACTGAAATATTATTCAAAGACAAGCATTGTAATTAAGGGTTTCCTTTTCCCATGGCGATAGTGGAGAAATGCAGGTTTATTCTCAGCCTTTAGCCAGTTCATAATCATTTTAAAAATTCAAATGTAATTCTTGTTGCAATAATGCTTAAAGACAGAATGAATAAGTAGTTAATTCCTCAAAAGCATGGCATTCAATCTGCTAAACATTCATATTCCCCATCTAGCATGTTCAGGAATGCTATAGTATCAGCTCACAGTTTTAATCCTCAGAAATTTACATCTAACTGAAAACACTATCGGCTCATCTTCTTTTGGGGACACCAGACATTTTTGGATGGTCTATTTCTGGTGCTCAGACGGTAAAGAATCTGTCTGCAATGCAGGAAATCCAGGTTCGATCCCTGGATCAGGAAGATCCCATGGAGAAGGGAATGGCTACCCACTCCAGGATTCTTGACTGTACAGTCCCGTGGACAGAGGAGTCTGTGGCTGCAGTCCATGGGGTCACAAAGAGTCGGCAGCGACTGAGCGACTAACACTTTCACTTTCCATAGACAGCTAGCATCTATATTTGGGTCAAAATGTTCTTCTCTCTCCGCTTCAGACTTCCTTTGTATTATCCAATTAATCAGAATAGTTTTTGTGGACTACCTTGCATTTGAGATCTAAGATCAGTGTAGCTCCATCACAGTTACTCTCTTTAGCTTCTACCTCAATGACATTTCAGTTTCCTTGTGGCTCAGACAATAAAGAATCTGCCTGTGAATGAAGGGGATTTGGGTTTGACCCCTGGTTTGGAAAGATTCCCTGGAGAAGGGCATGGCAACCTACTCCAGTATTCTTGCCTGGAGAATCCCATGGGCAGAGGAGCCTGGCTGGATATAGTCCATGGGGTCACAAAGAATTGAACACAGCTGAATGACTCACACACACACACACACACATACACATACACACTGATAATTGCTCCACGTCACTACAATATATAAATGTTAGCAAACATTTAGAAGGGCAAGTTAGTTCTGAACCCCATGTCAGACAGAGGGATGATTGTCTTCATGGTTAGTCTCCCAAAGGGCTTCCTAAAATAAAATTTGATTCCAAACCAAATAGATCTTAACTCTGACACACGTTTTCTCTGGTTTCCTTTGTATTTTGAATCTTGCTCAAAATAGCAAAATTATATATTAAAATAAATACACTGAGGTTATAAGGAATAAAACAGGAAATGAATCTATAACTTTGTACTGCTTTCCTTTTCCAAACAACAGAAACTTTTTAAGGATGATGTAGTTAATTTTGATTTTCTTTAATTATCAAAAAAGTCAAGAATAAATGGAAGATTCAGAAAGATCATTATCTGATTGGGTTAAAAATTTTAAATTGCTTACTTTTTCATTGATAGACAAGCAGAACATTAAAATAATGCACATGTAGTGTTTTTTAAATTTTGCAACTTTGTTAAGTGAAATGCCAAAGCAAATTAGGTCACGGATTAAAAAGCATTAAGAAGTGCATATTAATATTCATATCAAAAAGTACCTTGCCATGAGAAATATAAATATATAATAGTACTTATATAAAATATTTCTTCAACAACAAAAATGATGACAAACATTAGCAGCAGATGAACTGAGATATTTAGCTGTGACAGTAAAAGAGGCTCAATTTCTTTATACTTACTCCAAATATGAAATTTTTTACTGTTTGGTGGTACAAAGTCTTGCTTTCTTTATATCCTCCACAAAAGTATGCACACTATCAGATAAATAATGGCTTCTCAGTAAAGACTTATTGAAATAAGCTAAATCAGATTGAAGTCACATAATAACTATTTCTTATCATTTTGGCCAGTATGAAAGGGGACAAAGTAGCTGAAGAAATCTTTATGAGGAGACTATTTTAAATTTAAACCAGAAGAAAGTGTTTCAGAGGTGCTTCTATACACTATGAAGTATACTGAGGATTTTCAAGTGGGTATAGTTGCAAGTCCCTGGAGGAGGGCATCGTAACCCACTCCCATGGACAGAGGAGCCTAGCAGGCTACAGTCCATAGGGTTGCAAATAGTCAGACGCAACTGAAGCGACTTAGCATGCGTAATTGCAAGCTTGGAACTACTTACTTACCACATCATGATGCATCTTGCTTCTGTGCCTTTGCTACAGACTTCTTTTTATTATTTTTTTAAGTTTTTTTTTTTATGTGAATCATTTTAAAAGTCTTTATTGAATTTGTTACAATATTGTTTCTGTTTTCAGTTTTGGTTTCTTGGCCTCAAAGCATGTGGGATCTCAGCTTCCCAACCAGGCATTGAACCCACACCCCCTGCATTGGAAGGCAAAGTCTTAAACACTGGACCACCAGGGAAGTCCCTCACAGATTTCTTTTGATCAGAAAGTGTTTTCCTCAGTTCTTTGCCTGGTTAATTGTTCTTTCTTCTTCAAGATTCAGTTCAATTTTCACTTCCTTTCAGAAACCTTGCCTTATTGTTCAGGCTGAGTTAGGTCCTCTTCATTTGTACTCTTATATCAGTTTTTGTCCCTCTTCCCTGGTGACTCACTAGTAAAGAACCCACCTGCCAATGCAGGAGACAGAGATTCAATCCCTGGGTTGGAAAGATCCCCTGGAGAAGGGAAAGGCAACCCACTCCAGCATCCTCGCCTGGAGAATCCCTTGGACAGAGGAGCCTGGTCAGCTACAGTCTACAAGGTTGCAAAGAGTTGGAGACAATTTAGCAAATAAACAACAGCTAGTAGCTTGGAAGTGATTTAAGATAAGCAATGATGTACTAATAATTTTTTATTTTCCTTGCTTCTCTCCTGATCCTTGAAATATCATGGACCTTCTATTACTATTTGTTAAAAAAAAAATTGAAAGAATTATGCTTAAACAAAAAACTACAATCCTATTTGGTTAACAGTTATTTTCATATTTAAACCTGATAATATGTGTAAAGAAAAAAAGCAAAATTGCTCCTTATGTAAAATACAATTATTTATCTATCAGTGGGACGTGTGTTACCTCCCGAAAACTCCAGGAGGAGTTTGAGCCAAGTGGCTCAGTGGTTAAAGCGTCTGCCTGCAATGCAGGAGACCTGGGTTCGATCCCTGGGTCGGGAAGATTCCCTGGAGAAGGAAATGGCAACCCACTCCAGTATCCTCACCTGGAGAATCCCATGGAGGGAGGAGCCTGGTGGGCTACAGTCCACGGGGTCGCAAAGAGTTGGACACGACTGAGCAATTTCACTCACTCAGTGTTTGAGCCAGGAATCAAGGTGGGTCTGATAACCTATATAGGCTTGCTTCTGCCACTTGGCGCTAGTGGTAAAGAACCCGCTTTGCCATGCAGGAGACAGGAGTTCGATCCCTGGGTCAGGAAGATCCCCTGGAGGAGGGCATGGCAATCCACTCCAGTATTCTTGCCTGGAGAATCTCATGGACAAAGGAACCTGGCAGGCTACAGTCCATGGGGTCGCAGAGAGTCGGACACGACTGAGTGAGCACATAGGACATGCATTATTGTTTTGAGATTTATGTCACTTCAAGTTACATCCAGGGACTTCTCTAGTGGTCCAGTGGCTAAAACTTCATGAGCCCAATGCAAGGTGACTTGGTTCAACCCCTGGTCAGGGAACTAGTTCCCACCTGCCAAAACTAAAACAGCCCGAGTGCTGCAACTAAGACTTGGAGCTGACAAATAAATAAATACGAAACAAACAAACAAACAAACAAAAAGTCCTAACCTTCTAGTCCATTAAAAAGGTGTTGGGTGAGATGGAGTAAAGTTAGCACTTATTTGTCCTCAGGGAAAATACCCCCAGATTACAAAGAAAATATGAAATAGATATGCATGTTTGATAGTCAATAAAACTAAGAGACATCTAAATTTTGAAACACAAATTCAGAATGAGGAGTCCCAAAACAGTGAAAATCAAATAAGCATTTAAAAGAGTAAACAGACACCCACTGTAGCAGATATAGAAAAAGCTGGCATAGTATACTTCTCCAGGGTGATACTCAAACCCAGAAATCTCATTATAATACGAGAAATCACTTGTATCAGCTTGTAAGCTTATCTGGACTTGGTTTGTTTCTTAGGAGAAATTAAGGACCACCTGTGCTTAGTCGCTCAGTCGTGTCTGACTCTCTGTGACCCCTTGGACTGTAGCCCGCCAGGCTCATGTGTCTATGGGGATTCTCCAGACAAGAATACTGGAGTGGGTTGCCATGCCCTCCTCCAGGGAATTTTCCCAACCCAGGGATTGAACCCAGGTCTCCCACATTGCAGGCATTCTTTACTGTCTGAGCCACCAGAGAAGCCCAAGGATCACCTAGACAGGCCATCCTTTGCAGAAAACCATCCATTACATGGGCTAGGCTGAGTAATCTCCACATTGTGAGAAGCCCAACAATGTCAAATTTGGGACAAGTGTGAAGTAAAGACCAAAAAAAGAAAAGTTACACCATTATTCTATGACATGAGAAGAATCTCTGCTAGTCTGAAATATGGACCTGGCCTTTCTGACAGACAAAAAATCTAAAAATAGCTGCTCAGAAAGAAATTCCATTCCTCAAGACAGCAATATAGAAAGAAGAATGGGATTTATAGAAAAATAACACACGCACACACAACCAGAGGCAAGGAAGGAAAACAAATGGAAAACGAAGAAAATATAATGGAAAAAAGTCTTGCATTAAAACATATGAAAATTGTGATCCAACATTTTCCCAAGAACTGAACGTTTTTCCAAGAACTGAAAACACTTAGAATAAGTAGGTTTATAATGGGAAAGCACTAAATAGAGATAAAAGACCCCAGGAATAAAATGGCAATGAGAGTACTATAAAATATTTATTAGTAGAGGTCAAGGAAGAAGTAAAATGAAAATAAATTAACGTAGAACTTAACAGCCTTTATATACATAAGCATCCATTTTGAAGAGATAATGGAAGAAAAGTCCACAGTTTCAGTGACAGCAACATGCATGAAATATTTAGGATAAAATGTACAAAGAAATGGTTGTGATTCTTTAAAAAATATCCATAAAATATTACTATAGGGCCCAAAAGGAGAATTATACAAATGAAAAGTCATATTTTTGAAATACTATCATATAGCATACATTGACATATAGATATCAACTCTGTCTAAGTTGATAAAAGAAAAACTGTACTTTTCAAGCGAAGAAGCTAGTTCTTAAATTCATACAGAAACCTTTAACAGTCACTAGTAACCAAAATACTGAAGAGTCATGAGAAATGACCCTACTAGATATCAAAATGTATTATCAAGTGATGACAATTAAAATAGCTTTGCACTGGCACATGAATATATACATCAATAGAACAGAATAAAAAGATACTAATAATTCAAATATATAAAACAGTATGATATAATCACTATTTCAAAACAGGAAAGCAATATTATTTTTAAAATAATAGTAAGACAACAGAAGAGGACAGCTACTTAGAAATACAAACAAACAAAAAACCTGGAACTTTTTATTCAGAAATGAATTTTAGGTTGATCAAATGTAAAAATGCAACCAGAAATTATTTTTTAAAAGACCAGTTTGTTTAAATTCCAGGAAAGCTAAGGCTTTTCTAAGTATGCAGTAAGTTCTTGAAGTCACTAAAAGAGATGGTTGATTCAATCAATTTCTTAAAAATAATTCTTTACTGATTCAACATAAGTAAAATCAAAAGCTGATCTAAGCAAGAAGAATTAAAATTTATAGAACATCAAAGGGCTAGCCCTTATATGGAAAATTTCCCTACAGAGCCATAGTTAAAAGTCCAACAAGACAATTAAAAAATGCAAAAGATAAGAAAAACAGGTCATGGAAAAGTAAAAATGCTTAAATAAATATTCAGACTGAAGCTGCAATGAGATACTGTCTTCATCTCTTCAACTGGCAAAGACCCAAATGCACATAGACAAGGTCTGGTGATGTACCGCGTCGGCCATGGTTTGGGAAAAGCAGACGCCCTCACATACTGATGATGGAATGTAAATTAATACCACCCTCCATAAAAGCAATTTGGAAATAAATGTTAAAAACACAGATATTTTTAGACTCGGTGATCATACTTCTAGAAATTTGTTCAATTGAAACTCACATGGTGCAACCTGACATAAAAGACGTTATTGTGGCAAATGATTTGCAATAACTTAACGGTGTAATTTAACAGAAGATTGGTCAAGGAAGTTTGTTATACCCATATATTTTCTAATATTTAGCCGTTTAGAATATTCTAATATTCAGCCGTTTAGAAAAAAAATAAAGCAGTATTTATAAACTGATAGAAAATGGCTGCAAAATTAAGTGGAAAAAAACAGGATGCTAAACAATGTATTTAGTAAGCTAAAGATTTCATTAAAAAGGAAAAATGGGTATATTCTATAATTACTCATATTTGCATAGAATATTTCTGAGAGAATACTCAAGGATGCAATAGCAACAGTTACTTTTTAGGGAAAGAAACATGAAGGCTGGGAGACAGTGTCATGAAAGAAATCTTCACAGAATATTTTGTAGGTTTCAAATTTTATACCACAGGTTTATTCATTTATTTTAAAGAAAGAAAAGGATGGTGTAGAGAGCTTTGACTTTGGGTCAAGTACTTAAATTTTCTGTGGCCAATTTTTCTCATCTGTAAAATGGGAATAAAATGTCTGCCTATGCTTTAAGGCTGTTATAAAGTCTTGACTCATTAATACATGTAAGGCAACTAGAGTACTTAACATAGAAAAGTGCTTTATTAATTAACATTTTCTCATTAAAATAAAAGGGTAACACAGACAAAAACAGATGTACTGGGTATCAGTACCATGCAGAGCTGACTGGACCTAAGTGCTGAGACAGTTTAGAGAAAGACATCCTGACAAAGTTAGATTCAAACTGGGGCTGAGCTTCTGTGACAGCAGTCACTGAACTTCTCAGAGAGAGAATTCAGGTACCTATCAGTTTAGTTTTTACCAAGCTGATCCTTCAGGTACCATTCCAAAGGATCTGGACTTATACAATGACCACCACCAAGATCACCACCAACCTCATCCCTACCACCATCACCACTAGAAGGTGTGAATGTAATATAGGGAGAAAAAATTACTAGCTGAGAAGCAGCAAATCACACAAGGTCATCTAGCTCTGATGACCTTCAGAATGCATAAACCGGGTACAGTTGAAGAAGACACAGCACAGACAGGGTTCCAGGATAGCGATCCCATTTTCAGAGGGGCAGAGACCAGTGGGAGAGAAATTTCTGTCCAGGAAACAGAAATAGAAGCTTCCTGAACTCAGCCTCTAGTGTCAGCAGTTCTTTACTGAGCTGAGTCACATCCACTGAGCCAGTTCTTGGCTGAGCTCTGATAAAAAAAGAATTGGGCCTCCTGGGCCAAACAGAGTTGTCTCTCTCTCTGATATTAGAGCTTTGTATCCTTTATGTGTCCTCCTCAAAGAACTTTACTACTACTACCTCAGTGAGTGTGTGTGCATGTTCAGTGGCTCCCCTCTCTTTGCGACCCTATGGACTGTAGCCCGCCAGGCTCCTCTGTCCATGGGATTCTTCAGGCAAGAAGCCTGGAATGGATTGTCAAGCCCTCCTCCAAGGGGATCTTCCCAACCCAGGGATAGAAACCGTGTCTCCTCCTGCACTGCAGGCAGTTTCTTCTCCCACTGAGCCACCTGGGAAGCCTTACTACCTTAGAGTATTTGCCTAATTGGTCAGTAGCCATGGTGAAGTCACACTGAGAAATTTAGTGAGAGTTTAGGTTTCTTTTGGTATATCCAGAGACAACTGTAAATGTGTGATGTGCTCCTCTGAGAAGGTAAATTCAACAGGATCCATTATTCTGTATAATTATACAATTCAAACTGGAAGCAAGTTTTCATCTTTGGGCAACAACAGCAACAAAAGTAAGTTCTGAATCTTCCATGCACGTACAAATTCAACTAAGATTTGTTGGATAACTAGTGTGAACAAGATACACGCTGCCATGCTTTCTCACCACGTGCTCTCTCACTGGAAACAGAGGGCAGAGGATGGGGCCAAATTCAGCTTGGTGGTCTTGTTTTGAGCTGAGGTTTAGGCTGCTCCCCAGATTCTCTTTAATGCCTTTCTACGCTATCCTTCAAAAGGATGAACTCTCAACACTCTTTCTTTGTATGCGATCAGTTTCCATCTTTGACACATTTTCATCACACTCACGTACAGTGGGTTTGGTGGGGATTTTTGTTTTTTCCTCCTGGATTTCTCTCTTAATGTTTTTTTATTCTGCTTCTTTGGGAAAAAAAAAAAGTGCCTTGGTCTTCATGTCTACCCTAGCCTTTCTGATTGCCTTATCTTAATCAAAGTTGTTGATCACCTATCCTCAAACAATCTCCTTTTATTAACAGAGGCAGAGACAAGTAGACATCTGTGACTACTAGGGGGAAATGGAATTTCTCCTAAGAATGAAAAGAGCCATTCAGACGTTCTTAGCATCGAATAGTAAGAAAATAAGTTTTCATCTTTAAACTTCCAGCCAACAATGTGCTCTGTCTCATTCACCTCCCTTAAAAGAAAATCTGCTTTGACTATTGAGCAAATATCTAAGCCAGAAAATTGAGACTCTTAGTTTTTAATCAGTGAGGGGTCTTGTTTTTGGTGTTCTTTTGGGGGGGCGAGTGTGTGATTTTTGGAGATCTATAAAGACATCTATAGGATTGTTATAGAAATTGCTGTTCAAAGCATTCTTAATCTGGAAAGAAGTGATTATGAATGAGGATGTATAAGTCACTATCAATTTTCTTCAAGCTGGTCCATGTCTGTTTATCCTTTTGCTGTATGTGATGACACGCATTGCAGTCTATGTGAAAATGTCCCAGCCGCCGGTAGGAAAAGCTTAATAATGTATTTGCAGTCCATCTTCCTCCAGACAAGTGCATGCCATCTATTTGCTGAGTTGTGTAACCAGCTCTCAGATGGAGCACATGGTTGGCTGCAAATGGTTCTGTCTGACATCTTTCCATTCCTCCTCATGTTGATATTTAGCCCCTGAAAGCCTGGTCTGCATTTTCAAAACAAACCAGAAGTGAGGAATCGGTTGTGTGATGTTGGGAGGAAAATGTCATGACCTTGATTATAACTGTCATTTCTGAAGGGGAAATTATAGACATGAAATTCTTCAGGGTCAGAATCAGTGCAGAGCACATCTAACTCAGAAGGGCGTTTTCCAGTTGTCTGTGGGTAAGTTTAAACCTAAACTGCAAGGGAACCCTGAAGGCATTCTTTGTGCCCTGGTCAAAGCTCTTTGCTTCTGCACTAGGATCATATACCAGAAGATCCCTGCCTTGAATAAGGATGAAGATGTATTCATAAGAGTCTAAATTAACCTGATCTTGAAAAAAAACGTTAAGAAAATGATTGAACTTACAGGTTTCCTTTCATTCTGGATTACTTATTTATTTATTACTAACTCTACTCTCATTTACAAACACCTTGGAACTTATTAATGTGATGATCTTTTGCTCTAGAATGGAATGCAAGCAAATCTAATGTGGACAATGTACCCATTAGATATCAGTTTGGAAGCCACTCAAATAACCTCCTACAAAGCCCCTATAAAGGGCTTCCCAAGTGGTGTTAGTGGTAAAGAATTCATCTGCCAGTGCAGGAGATGCAAGAGACATGGGTTCAATCCCTAGGTTGGAAAGATTCCCTGGAGGAGGGCATGGCAATCCACTCCAATATTCTTGCCTGGAAAATTCCATGGATAGAGAAACAGTCCATGGGCTTGTAAAGAGTTGGATGTGACTGAGTGCGCACACACACACACACACACACACACACACACAGTATCTCTACTCTACTTTCAGGGCACAGATTCCAAGGGCAACATCATAGAAAGGCTCTAAGTGCTCCATGTTCTGCTGACCTCAGCTTCACCTTTCTTCTGTCTTCCTGAAACACTTAACTCCAAAAGGCTAAGAGCATGTGACAGACACCTGTCTGTGAGAATACCAACTGAGCCTCTGGAAAAGAAAAACCAGTAGAAAACAAAAAGAACTGCCTAAGCATAGAACATTATTTCATAGAATGTTCTGATTAGTATCACTCTGGTTTTATCCAGACTCAGAGCTGGTGCTTATTTCCATGGCCCAGAGGAATGATTTGGCAGAATAAAATTGCAATCTCTCTCCCACCTATTTTCTGCGGAGATTTCACACGTTGACTAAACATAATGTCATGCCACACTAAGAACCTTGAGGTTTGAAATTCCTCTCCAGCATCTGTGCAGAATACTAAAAAACCAAGGGGGCAGTGATTTTTTTTGAGCTGAAACTTCATCCTTGCACTTTTATAGTCAATGTTAGGAAATCTCAGAATTATGTTTTCATACACAGAATCACCTCATGTAGTCACCTTGGGATGACATCTTAACATTTAGAGACAGAAATCCCTTCAACGTGGCAGGACCTGTGGCCCTTGGGATCAGCTGTGCAACCTATGTAGGGATTTCCCTTCTACTATCTTGCATGCCTGCGTGCTAAGTCGCTTCAGTTGTGTCTGACTCTTTTCGATCCAGTGGACAGTAGTCCACCAGTCTCCTCTGTCCATGGGATTTCCCAGGCAAGAATACTGGAGTGGGTTGCCATGCCCCCCTCCAAGGGATCTTCCCGACCCAGGGATAGAACCTGAGTCTGTTAGGTCTTCCACATTGGCAGGTGGGTTCTTTAGCACTAGTGCTACCTAGGAAGCCTTTACTATTTGGTACCACGAATTTATATTCTACATGACATTAGGTTCTTCTTGGTTGTCATATGAAAAGGGAATTATTTAACTTTAGCATTCTGAAAGACTCATGGTCCTTCTTTGGCAAGGCACTACTTTTGAACTAAGATAGAAGTTTTTCTTCTTGTCTACACCACTTTAATTGTTGATGGGAGCCCCATGGAGCGTGTTCAGAAAGCATGGAGCCATCCTATATCTATTCATGAGGGAAAACTATTCTAAGCCAATTGCATCCTTTACAGGAAGGGTTGTGAGAGCACAGGCGGAACACACATCATGAAAACACATACTGGTCACATAGTGCTGCTGTCAGCAAAGACCTTAATGGGCTTAGAAAAGGATATGGATGCTACAGAAAATGCTATCCATCAGCTATGGCAACAATACAGTACCAAAGAGAATGAGAATGAAAGGGTGGAAGAGAAAGAGAATGGGAGCCGATTCAGAAGACTGGGATGATAGAAGTGAACTGTTTCAGTTTGGGGAGTGAAAAATTATACTTACATAAAAGTGAAAATGTTAGTTGCTCAGTCATGTCTGACTCTTGGCAACCCCATGAACTATAGCCCACCAGCCTCCTCTGTCCATGGGATTTTCCAGGCAAGAATACTGGAATGGGTAGCCATTCTTCAGGGATCTCCCCGACCCAGAGATTGAACCAGGGTCTCCTGCATTGCAGGCGAATTCTTAACCATCTCAGCCAATAGGGAAGCCACCCCTTTACAGAAGGCCCCCAAATTACTTCCTAATAATTTTACATAAGTCCCCCCCCAAATACCTACATAAGCTCCTCCCTCCCAAAAAAATTCTCAGTGGAAATGTCAAAATTGTTCAGGGTCAGAGATTTTATCTTCAGTTCAGTTCAGTTGCTCAGTCATGTCCAACACTTTGTGACCTAATGGACTGCAGCACGCCAGGCTTCCCTATTCATCACCAACTCCTTGAGTTTACTCAAACTCACGTCCATTGAGTTGGTGATGCCATCCAACCATCTCATCTTCGGTCGTTCTCTTCTCCTCCAGCCTTCAACCTTTCCCAGCATCAGGGTCTTTTCAAATGAGTCAGCTCTTCTCATCAGATGGCCAAAGTATTGGAGTTTTAGCTTCAGCATCAGCCTTTCCAATGAATATTCAGGAATGATTTCCTTTAGGATGGACTGATTGGATCTTCTTGCTGTTCAAGGGACTTTCAAGAGTCTTCTCCAACATCACAGTCCAGAAGCATCAATTCTTCATTGCTCAGCTTTCTTTATAGTCCAACTCTCACATCCATACATGACCACTGGAAAAACCATAGCTTTGACTGGATGAACCTTTGTTGGCAAAGTAATGTCTCTGCTTTATAATATGCTGTCTTAAGTTGGTCATATCTTTTCTTCCAAGGAGCAAGCATCTTTTAATTTTATGGCTGCAGTCGCCTTCTGCAGTGATTCTGGAGCCCCCCAAAATAAATCAGCCACTCTTTCCATTGTTTCCCCACCTATTTGCCATGAAATGATGGGATCAGATGCCATGATCTTAGTTTTCTGAATGTTGAGCTTTAAGCCAACTTTTTCACTCTCCTCTTTCACTTTCATCAAGAGGCTCTTTAGTTCTGCACTTTCTGCCATAAGTGTGCTGTCATCTGCATATCTGAGGTTATTGATATTTCTCCCAGCAATCTTGATTCCAGCTTGTGCTTCATCCAGCCCAGCATTTCTCATGATGTACTCTGCATAGAAGTTAAATAAGCAGGGTGACAATATACAGCCTTGACATACTCCTTTCCCGATTTGGAACCAGTCTGTTGCTCCATGTTCAGTTCTAACTGTTGCTTCTTGACCTGCATACAGATTTCTCAGGAGGCAGGTCAGGTGGTCTGGTATTCCCATCTCTTTCAGAATTTTCCACAGTTTGTTGTGATCCAAACAGTCAAAGGCTTTGGCATAGTCATAAAGCAGAAGTAGATGTTTTTCTGGAACTCTCCCACTTTTTCAATGATCCAACGGATGTTGGCAATTTGATCTCTGGTTCCTCTGCCTTTTCTATATCCAGTTTGAACATTTGGAAATTCACAGTTCACATATTTCTGAAGCCTAGCTTGGAGAATTATGAGCATTTCTTTGCTAGCATGAGATGAGTGCAATTGTGTGGTAGTTTGAGCATTCTTTGGCATTGCCTTTCTTTGGGATTGGAATGAAAACTGACCTTTTCCAGTCCTGTGGCCACTGCTGAGTTTTCCAAATTTGCTGGCATATTGAGTGCAGCACTTTCACAGCATCATTTTTAGGATTTGAAATAGCTCAACTGGAATTCGATCAACTCCACTAGCTTTGTTCATAGTGATGCTTTCTAAAGTCCACTTGACTTCTCATTCCAGGATGTCTGGCTCAAGGTGATAATCACACCATCATGATTATCTGGGTCATAAAGATTGCTTTTGTATAGTTCTTCTGTGTATTCTTGCCACCTCTTCTTAATATTTTCTGCTTCTATTAGGTCCATAACATTTCTGTCCTTCATTGTGCCCATCTTTACATGAAATATTCCTTTGGTATCTCTAATTTTTTTGAAGAGATTGCTAGTTTTTCCCATTCTATTATTTTCCTCTATTTCTTTGCACTGATCACTGAGGAAGGCTTGCTTATCTCTCCTTGTTATTCTTTGGAACTCTGCATTCAAATAGATATATCTTTCCTTTTCTTGAATTTTACATTTGAATAATTGTACCACTGAGTCAGTTCTTATGTTTATGAAATTGAGTTACTGAATGGTGTCGACATCTTAAGATACTCCACTTTTCGTGTAGGAAGGAGCACAAATGAAGAGCCCATTTTCTCACATCCTTATTTTGAAGCACACCACTAAGCAACAGGAGGACTGTGAACTTGCTTGACAATTTCATTCAGCAGGTATATCAATATGAAGTGTTTGACAACTACTCCTTGTTGAGAGATGCTCTCTGAAACCACATACTGGCAGGAGGAGTTAGAGTCTACTCATCTACCTCGGGCTTCCCAGGTTGCACTAGTGGTAAATAACCCACCTGTCCAGTGCAGGAGACATAAGAGACATGGCTTCCATCCCTGTGCTGGGGCAATCCCCTGGAGGTGGGCATAGCAATCTACTCCTGTGTTCTTTCCTAGGGGACCCCATGGACCAAGGAGTGTGGCAGACTATAGTCCGTGGGGTCCCAAAAGAGTCAGACATGACTGAAGCGACTGAGCACACATCTACCTCACATACATAAGTGTATTATGCCAATGGGACAGAACAAAATTATAAGAAATCATTTCTCAGCATGAGCTTTGAAAGTAACACTAGCGTGATCTTCACTCATCAAAACTACCTAGAAAACTTCCCTTCAAAACAAACCTTACTGAAGAACTAAATCTAATGTATCCATTGCTTGACTAAGAGAAAAAAATTGATACCTTAGGGTCATTAGGTCTGGAATTTCCTTCATCATTAACACTGATTCATTTTGCTTTCACATTTAGTGCTGAAAAACCTGGGGTTAATTACTTGATTATTCTCATTTACATCAAAGATGTTTCATTGCTCCTAGGGCTTTAGAACTTAAGATAGTCATTTGAGAGGAATAGGTAATAGGAATTAAAATGAATAAAATAATGTTTTCAAACATCTTCTTTATGTAGTTCATTAGTTTAAAAATGTGTTGTTTGAATTGAATCAATATATTGAAATTGAGAAAGATGAGATGGACAGAAAGTATAACTACCAATATTGTAGGAAATGTTATAGGTCAAAGAGAAATCCTTACTTGAAAGAAATTTTCAGATTCAAAAAAAAAGCAATTAGGGCAATTAAATGTGTAATTTGAAAGGTCAAAATATTTTCAGGTTTAGGGTTCTTGTTCATGCTATTCTCACAAAAAAAAACTTAACTATTGCTAATCCTCTCTCTTTTGCAACCAATCCAGTAAATTGTTTTATATATATATATATATATCTCCCTGGGTCAGGAAGATTCCCTGGAGGAGGGCATGGCAACCCTCTCCAGTAGTCTTGCTTGGAGAAGCCCATGGACAGAGGAGCCTTGTGGGCTGTGGGTACAGTCTGTAGCATAGCAAATAGTCAGACAAGAGTGAAGCAACTTAGCACACACACAAACATATTTCTAAATATAATGATATATTGTTATATGTATATATGTATGCATACATATATATGTCAGAAACTACAGCTCACACACTTTCTTAGTATATGATAAAATACATTTGACTATTTTTCTCTTTTTGAAAAAAAAATTTTGAAAATGCATGATATCAAAGCTCCACAAGTGTAGAGACTATGTTTATTTCGTTCACTCTTGTTTGCTCAGTGCTTGGCATGTAACAGGAACAAATTTTGTTAAGGGAACTACTGCAGTGACCATTTCATGATGATGGAATTCTCCAGAGAAGAAGGCACATTTTAAAGGCATCATTTTTCAAATGAATCTCTTCATCTGGACCTGTGAATCTAGTGGTCCAAGTAGTTCCATGTTTCTTTTCTAGAAGTTTTTTTGCCAGTGAATACCACTGTAATTTGAACAGTCTCTTTCTTTGTAGTGTACTTCAGTACAAACTCTGTGAGCGGACTATTCTCTCACTAATAAGTTGTATCCTTTGGGGGTTTCAAAACATTGTCTCATTCACACATTTTAAAATGTTAGGGTTGCCATTCTCTTTCTCTAATAAATCATTCATGCTAGAGTCAAAAAATATGATATATTACATTGAAACCTAAATTGAAATAATTTAACTGATAAAGAGACTGTAAGATAATGTTTAGTTAATTTTGACAACAGTTTATTATAATCATAAGTGAAAATTGTTTTAGAACTAGACAAAATTAATTTGATCAAGGGTATCTACCATAGATTTATAAATTCTTATGCAACTGGAGTGTCAGCATATTTGAATCTGATAACTGCAGAAATATGCCAAAGGATAGAGGGATCCCAGATGTTTTATTAGACAGAATGCGGAATTGAGTGCTCTAAATAATGCCTTGTGCATTTTACATGTCTATATTAATATTAGAATATTAATAATCCTATACTAATGCATTCCCCCATGGCACATCACTTTTACCATGTAGGTAGGTTGATTCCATACATAATCATGTGTGTGGATAATGGATCATGTATTTCAACCTGCCTCTGAATTGTTTTAATAAAATTGAAAAACACTAGAAAGACTGATTTCCTTCATTATTTGAATTACTAGATTGAAATAGAAGACACCTATGCATACTGTTCATGTTTATTTCTTGTATCCTTTAAAATTTATAAAATTAGATATGCTTAAATATTTCTTAATTTTGAAAGTGGAGTTGTTTCTGGAGCCATAAGAAAATCTTAAATTAAAATATAGCACACAGGTAATCTTGTACATCTGGAAATTACTCATTAACCAAAATATTTATTCTCAAAGAAATAACAGGATGCTATTTTCCAAAGTCATTAAAATATTTGAAAGAAAATATTTATAAAGATTGATTATAAAGCATTGCAAATACATATTCTAAAATACTAGAAGAAAAATGAGAATAATGTTTTCCACATTATGAATACAGTTATGCAAAAGTGTCTAGAAAAAAGTGACTGGAAGGATGTACCTCAAAATCAAACCTGCTATTGTTTTACTTAGTGGGGAAAAAAGTAGGTATTCTCTTTTATACTACTATTATCTAATATTCTATAATTGCAGTATCATTTTATATATACACATAGAATACATTTTATTTTAAAATGCAAGTTTAATTCTTGCCTTTTTTTCACTTTAAATTAATTCTCAGTGTAAATTTTTTTCCTGTTTTGATCCTTTTGCTTTTGTTAGCTATACTATTTTCTCTACTATTCTCTTCTCATTTGCTTCTCAGAATTGTCTCTGGATCCCTACTCCGGTCATTGTTCTTCTCTCTTCACTGCTTGCTTCTTTAATCCCACCAGCTTTTGTCACATTCTGGTTCTTTGTCTTCATCTCTGCCCTTGATGACAGCTCAGCCAGTTTTCACCCATAATCAACTCATTATCTCTTTTTTCTGACCCTTCAGCCTTCTCTATTTCTAAAGACAGAATGTTACATTAATAGCAAACAAATAGCTTGTTAATGACATGATTTATCATCTTCTAATCTGTTCTTGAAAAGATCTTTTTCAACAATAGAAATTTTGTTGCGTCTTCAGTGCCTGTGGAATTATCTTCTTTCCAAGGGGACTGGCGAGCTTGTTCTGTCTTTATGTTGTTTTGAAATTCATATACGTTCGTTTCCTCTTGCTACTTTTCTGCTATTTTCTATTGTGCTTTTTCTTTCTCTATCACCCTTTTCCAGATAGCTGTCAACTCATCATACCAGCTTTGTGTTTTCCAAAATTTGAAAACTATCATCAGTAACTGAGCACATATCCAGGGAAACCCCTTGATCAAGAAGCTAAGTAATGAATGCTGTGTTGAGAATGTGGTCTTCAAAGCAGACAGACTTGGGCCTAATTCTCAGCTATGTGACTTTTGTCAGTGACCAAATCTCTCTCAACCTTGAAAGTGAAAGAGTTAGTCATTCAGTCATGTCCAACTCTTTGCAACCCCATGAACTGCAGCCCGCCAGGCTCCTCTGTCCATGAAATTCCCCAGACAGGAATACTGGAGTGGGTTGCCATTCCCTTCTCTAGGAGATCTTCCTGAACCAGGCTTCCTGCAGTGCAGGCAGATTCTTTACCATTTGAGCCACCAGGAAACCTTGATCCTTGCTTATTTTCAAACAGGGGCAAGCGTGTTCTCATAAGCTTCTGTGGGTATCTAGTGAAAGAAAGATCTTGGGTAAATGTGCTCTGTAAACTGTGAAGGACTGACCAGTCTTGCTCTCTGCCATCTGGTCTATACCTCTTCCTTTTTCTCTCTCAACACTCCACTCTATTCACTGCTAAATGCTATGTTCCAACTATACTGAGTATGCAGCTGCCTGAAAATACCTTGCTATTTTTGATATTGTGTTTGCCTGGAGCATTAGCGATCCTCTCTCAACCTGGCAAAGTTTTCCTTATCTTCAAACTTCAATGGAAATGTTGGCGTCTCCAAAATCCATCCCTTCTTACTCCCCCAGTCTCACCCCACCCCACTGGGTTAGAGGCGTCCTCTGCGTTACTCTCTGCCCTCTGTATTTCTCTATAATTTTTCTCACATGACTCTTTATCTCTTTCATCAGTTTTCTAAGCTGAGTTCTTTGACACTTTATCTCTTCTCTCGATACCCCAGTGTCTAATGGTGCATCTCATGTGCTATAGACATTCTATAAACATTGGATGAATAATTGGCATTCAATGAATGCCAATGAAATTATTTGCAGTGGCAGATTATTTAATCTTATTATTGCATTGAATTAAAACACAGAAAAATAGATAGATGATAGATAGGTCCTCCTTCACATGGGTACTGCATATTTGCCATCAAGTGGTTGATTCCACAGTCAATATAAAGACTATTTTATTCTTCATGGGCCTTTTCTGTCCTGAAGCAGTACCCAAGTGCCCTGGGAGAAAAGACTACAGATTTCAGGGAAGGCATCGAGTTTGGTGATAGAGGAGGGGAAGGGAAAAAAAAAAAAGTCAGAGAAATGTTAAAGAATTAACATGAAATGTATGTAATCCCAAAATGGAGTAATTTGACTACAGAGCAGTAAACCTGCAGAAAGGAAGCCTAAATAATTACTGTTCACTTCCAGACATTTCCTTGAATTGGATTCATATTGAGCTAAGGCTATCAGAATTAGAGGCAGCTGTATAATCCGAGTGTCGTGCAGCATACAGAATCAGATTGAGTGCTTGAGCGTCTGCACCCCAGGAAATTGATTTGACGACTATGTCAATTACTTCTGGCACCAAGCTTTCTGTGGGTTGCATTACAACTGCTCTCTTGGTCAGCTGTGACTGCCTCCCCATCCACGCCTATTGTTTTAGATTTATTTACTGCACTGGCAATCATAAATCATGGACTTTTTTTCTATACCATCTGGAACTCTGGTGTCATTGTTTGGGTCACTTTTGATTGCTCACTCTTATTCTCAGCTACCGCCAAGGCTGATGTATCTTGAATTATGAAAGACTTCCGCCAGGAGCTGACCTATTTGTGAGCAACCTTTCAGCATCTACATATGTTTATTTTCTCCAACACATAGCTGGGTAAAATAAAAATTGTATTCTCTAACCCTCTAGGGATTTATTCCTTTGCGTGCGATACTGAATTTTTAAAGATCACACTTTGCCTAACAGTTTGCTTGCCAACTCTCTGTGCGTTTCCTTTATACTCACAAGGTCAAATGTAACAGGAGGAGCATCACTTTTTCCTTGGTGCTGGGAATGTAATTTTCCCAATATTCTCACCCCAACTCAATCCTTACCAGAATATTTCATTTTGAGCCTAAAATTAGAGTTAACGTTGCTACTTTGCTTTTTTTTTCTTAAACAAATAGTGCTTAAGCAATGATGCTAACACACTTTTTGTCTCTTTTTATTCTGGGTTCCCTATTCTAAAAACGGGGGTTAACTACTCCACCACTTTCCCAACAAGCTCACTCGAAAACATCTTAGCAGTGTTCTTTTTCCGACCAATGACGCTGATGTCTACCTGCACTGACAATGTCAGCAGATTGCTTTCATTTTATGCAGATGGTTCACTGGCCGTCCAGATCAAATCTGAAACTGTGCTATCAAGCAGTTTTTATCTAGAGAAGCAATTTGAATATTGGAATTTTGTTGAATTTCCCAGGCCACAGCTGCTTGCATCTGACATCTGCTTCAATTTTTGGAGCAGCCAATTTTTTTCTGGCAATCTCAAGGTTGAATTTTGTAGGGCTGTGTTCATAATTACTTAGTCCTCATCAAGGATCCTTCCCTAAGGAGGGTAATGATCCCCATTGCACTGTGCATGGTAGAATCCTGACTCTTTTCTACTGCTCCTTTCTAACATCAAATGCCAGCTTAACTATGGTTAGGCAAATCTCCATTTTCCTACACCTTTTCCCATACAAGAAACTTCATCAGGGCTTCCCTGGTGGCTCTGTGGTAAAGAATCTGCCTGCTAATGCAGGAGATGAGGGTTCGATCCCTGGGTTGGGAAGACCTCCTAGAGGAGAAAATGGCAACCCACTATAATATTCTTGCCTGCAGAATCCCATGGGCAGAGAAGCCTGGAAGACTACAGTCTATGGGGGTCACGAAAGAATTGGAAATGACCTACCAACTAAATGACCCCAAATGTCATCAACTATCATTTGTTGGAGTCACTATCAAATTGACGGGAGACAAATGAAGTATCATTGTTAGAATTTTTTTAAATAAGTTATCCATGAGTCTTCAGTAGATATAAGAATGCAACATGAGTTTCTCATTGCTCAAGGATCCTAGAGAGGCTATAGATATCAAGGTATTTCTTTTCTCCAAGCCAGAGCCTTAAAGAATGTAGTCTAATTAACGTTACATCTTGCTATATGAAAACTACCATTTCACATCTTTGACAGTAGTGCCTGCTTACATAATGGCACGTCAAATTACATCTGATCATTTTCTGTGATGTTAGGTTTGCAACGCTCCAATAAGTCATGATGTCATCAAAGCAGCATAGTAGATACTTGAAAAACTTCCTTATTTGTTGCTTCACCACCAGCCTTTCAAAATGCAAAGTGACACAACACATGTGTCGAGCACGGTGTATTTAAGGTGTTTCAACCATCGTTTGTTTCTAAATGACTTTTAATCTACCTATAAGGCCCAAAGATCCGCTGTTAGTTGTTAACATATTGTCGTATTTCCAGATCATCTGAATAACAGATCTAGCAAGAAAGCAAAGAGTAATATTACAAGAGCACCTGTGATCTGCTATTGAAAGAAGTCATAAAAAGCACACCATTTTCTCTTTGTTGTTCAAAGGTTGAATATTATCATGTTGGGCCTTTGCTTTTAAAGAAAAAATATAATAAAGGGCGCTGTTGGCAAGGTGCGATATTACTTTAGATATGTGTCTGCTATGTTCTCATCTTCCTTTTACTTCCTCCCTGTTTACCCAGCTAAGGAGAAAAGTGATGAACAGTTTGACTGGTGTTATTTCTGGTGAAGAAGCTACAGAAAGAGGAGATTCCTTGATCTTTTGCTAGGCACGTTTGCAGTTCTTTTCCTTAGACTTTTCAGAGCTAGATAATCAGAGTATTTGCCTCAAGATTCCCATATACAATGGGTCTTTAAAATATATCAAGGCGAAAGGATAAAATACACCACAAGTCTGGTATTGACAGGCTTCCAGTGATAAGATTTTTAGATTTTCACCATCAGAGAAAAATGTGGAAAGCCAAAAAGATAAGGTTGTAGTGCAGAATTCTGAAGGTTAAAATGGGACATTCAAGTCAGAGTAATTTCTCTAGTCTATTAGCAATAATAGTTCTTGTTGAACAGAAACCAATGTTAAGCAAGAAAAAAAATTTTTTTCTTCAATTAAGAAGACTCAGAAGGCAATCTTTTCTTTGTGTTTGTCTCATGTGTTTTATATTTACCAAAATAAAGGGGAGTCTTTTTTGGATCATTGTTGAAGACCCAAAGTATCATCAGTGACTGGAAAAGTGAAGTGAATGAGACATCAAAGAAACACGCATTATAATGCTGTTTAACATTTTATTAAGATTGCTATTGTATGGCAATGCATAAAACAGTGGATATTGGGCTCATTACATCAGTACTATCTTGGCACTTTCTGAGGTCACTCTAGTCATCTTTTATTCATGCTGTCACTGGAAATGGAGTTATGCTAATAGAGCTGGGTCAGCCTACAGAGGCATAAGGAGAGGTTGAACATAAATCCCAGGCAGTAGGTTCATCAACAGTCAGGACTGAAGCAGTGAAACTGCACCAAACAGGGCAGAGGGGCCCAGTTTGAAATCATTGTCCTCTGGTCCCTCGATGACCACATGTCAGGTAAATCCCATGTGACCTATTCATTCACCATCCATTCATTCATTTATTCATTCATGTCCACTAACAAAACAAAATTGGCAATGTAGAAGTAAGAGTTCTCGTGTCAACCCTTTCCAAAATAAGGTATGTCTCTACCATTTACAGAGCTTTAAAAGCCAGAGATTCGTGCCAGATTTGGGTTCAGAGATGTAAAAACCACAAAAAGTCATCATGCATCTTTTGAAAATACTTTAACATACTCATCTTAAAATTTGCCATTGTTTTGTTCTCTTTCCAGTTCTTCCTTTCAGTACAGCAATTTCTAACATCTCAGCTAAATAAAGCTTGACTTAGTCTCTCTATGGCCCATTTTTCATTATCTTGTGATAAATGGCTGAGATATCACCCAAAGGAGACATTTCAATGGATTGTTCAAGGGTATTATTTTCTTTCCTGAATACTATGGACGATGATGAAGATGGTGCACGCTCAGTCGTGTCTATTTGTGACCCCATGGACTGCAGCCTGCCAGGCTCCTCTGTTCATAGGATTCTCCATGCCAGAATACTGGAGTGGGTTGCCGTTTCTTCCTCCAAGGGATCTTAGCCATCCAGTGATTTTCTGCCTCTCCTGCTTGGCAAGCAGATTCTTTACTACTGAGCCACCTGGGAAGCCCTGCTTAAAAGAATATATTGTCTAAAGTAAATTAATATTTTAAAAGATGTATCTTTACCAAATCTTTAAATAACTTAAAGAAATGAAACAATTCTCTTCTAAAAAGTGGTTGCTTTTTCAAATTTATACAAACTCTAATTTTATATGTTTCACTAAATACTGGCAATACCACCATGTGTGCTCATTACATGTGATTATATTTAACTGATGAAATAAAACATGTGTTCTTTTCATTGAAAGATTATTACACATTCAGAAATTTCTCATTTGAAAACTAAAGACTTAATTTAATTTTAAAAGATAACTTTAAACAGAGTAGCTGACTCCTTAGTTACTCGAAGCAGTCCATGATGTACCAACAACGTAAAATAACCATGAGTTAATGTTAGAGTTAGATAAACTCAGTGTATGTATTGCTCTTATTGTTCATAATGGGTCTAAATAAAATGTCAATATGTATGGAATATATATGGGAGCAAATGCTGATAATGGCAAAGCCAAGCTTGTTAACAACAGTGTTAAAACCAATGTGCTTAATTAAAAAAGTGAAGTCAATTAAAATCAAAATAACACTGCAGTATGTACAAATGTTGGAATAATCATTAGGCCGTGCTGAATAATGGAAGAGTATAGAATTTTTTTTAAATGGAACAGCAGGGGCGATACATTACACAAAGCAACAATCTACAACAATATGACAATCGAATTACTTCAGCCCCATTAGGCAGGTGCTGAGGAATAATTAACATGAATTTTTCCAGTGAAAAGGAAAAAATATAACTTTTTTTCCCCCTCCAATAACACTAAAGTTTACATTCCTTCCAACCCTATATTTAGGACTTTTAAAATGATAGCCTATGAATGGCAAACATCTATGATTTTAAAAAGTTAGAGTTTGCTAGTCAAAGAAGATTTCTGTTTATTTCCCACATAAATTGTGAGCAATATAGGAAAAGATATATATGGAGCCCTTGTGGTATAATGCTAACTTCTAAAATGTACTTTGCCTGTATGCATTACTTTTGATTTTTTAAGGATTAAAAACAAAATAATAAAGGATTTGCACTAGTTTCTTATGGTCTAATCTAATTCAGAGATAAAAGGCATTCCAGAAAGCCCTAGGCAATATTTGGTATCTTATTTCCAACTCAAATTCAAAACAAATTGTGACCTCCAGTTTAAAGTGAAGAGAGAGTCAGCTCAGTAAAATGCCAATAGAAATGAAAGTAAATTCACATTTCTTCATGAAGGGCAAAGAGTTTAAGATCTCTTTGCTACTTTCTCTGACAAAAATATCCTGTTTTAAAACAGTAAGATAAAAATCTGACTCTTTCATTTACTTCCAATGGGAACCATTTAATTTATACTGAGATAAATGGCTATGTACTGAAAAGGCTGAAACTTTTTATGTCTTTCCTTACCACCAAGAAATTAAAAAATGAAAACCCCTCATCCTCAGATGACCTCTTCAATTTAGATAGGTCTGAATCAACTAACATGTGTGGAGGTTTTCATAGAGGAGGTGACTTAGTTTAGAAAAGATAATTGTTTGCCCTCATAGCAGGCCTTTTATCTTTAGTCTTGAAGTAGTTTACTGGCAAGGCCTCATTAATCCCTATTTAGCTTTTAAGGAAGTTCTTTCTTCCTCATTTTGAAGAAAGAGGCACCAAATTTCTCCAGATGCAGCAAGGTACAAATGTTCTCCTGAAGGTCATCTTGTAGAATCAGTGGAAGAATCAGAACAGACCCACTGATTCTCCTGTGGTGGCATTTTGTCGGTGGGTAGATATGTCATACATGTCAGGAGGAGGGTGGACATGGCTGACAGTGTGAACGGAAAATCATTATTCTATGGAAGCCATCACTTTGCAATTCCAAAACAATCTATCCATATTTTATTCATAGGTTACTATGAAAAGTAGAACTATTGAAGTAGAAAAGAGTTTTAAAAAATTTAGTTTGGCCCCATTTTTACTAGGAGAAACAAAGAATCTCACAGGAAATCTTCTGTTCCCAGTGATTATCAGTTCTCAATTATCCAAAATCTGAGTCTTGAATTGGTATAATATCAAGGGATTTTATACATACAAAAGTTTAGCTGTAATGTGAGAAATGCAATCAAGTATTTTCCCATGTGGTCTGGAGCTGAAAGTACAGAGTAGGAAATTTCTAGTTGGGCTATTGGCCAAAACATTTCTTTCTTCATCCTCTAGCATGCAATTCACCAAAATGTCAGAATGACAGTTTTTAGGTGATTTGGAAAGATAGTCAACCTTCTCAATTTATGAGAGCTATTGCATACTGAAATAAAATATTGGTAAGTAAAAGGTCATCTTTACTGATAACAAGTCAACAAGAATGCAGTAGGTTTAACATATAGACAAATAACACATTTTTTACATGCAAAGTATTAACACTCAAAATGAATTCTCTCTTTTAAAATGTAGGTTTAAAAGCATTATAAAAGCATAGATGGGTGTTTATAAGAACTCACATAAATGGAGGGATTTAGAGTAACTCAATCTAAGTAGAACTATGTCTCCTATGGTTTGTGGTTTCACTTAGTGGGGTGAAAAGAGACACATAGAATCAGATTGCATCAGATCATAAAATTGAATATGTGAAGACTATGTGAGAGAACAAGTTAATAATAAATGGTCACACTGTAACAGCCAATAGGCACATGAAAAGATGCTCAACACCCCTAATTATTTTGAAATGCAAATGAAAACTATAATGAGGTCCACCTTCCACTAGTCAGAATCAGTTCAGTTCAGTCGCTCAGTTGTGTCTGACTCTGCAACCCCATGAATCACAGCACGCCAGGCCTCCCTGTCCATCACCAACTCCCGGAGTTTACTCAGACTCATGTCCATCGAGTCGGTGATGCATCCAGACATCTCATCTTCTGTCGTCCCCTTCTCCTCCTGCCCCCATTTCCTCCCAGAATCAGGGTCTTTTCCAGTGAGTCAACTCTTTGCATGAGGTGGCCAAAGTACTGGAGTTTCAACTTCAGCATCAACCCTTCCAATCAACACCCAGGACTGATCTCCTTTAGGATGGACTGGTTGGATCTCCTTGCAGTCCAAGGGACTCTCAACAGTCTTCTCCAACACCACAGTTCAAAAGCATCAATTCTTCGGTGCTCAGCTTTCTTCACAGTCCAACTCTCACATCCACACATGACTACTGGAAAAACCATAGCCTTGACTAGAAGGACCTTTGTTGGCAAAGTAATGTCTCTGCTTTTTAATATGCTATCTAGGTTGGTCACAGCTTTCCTTCCAAGGAGTAAGCGTCTTTTAATTTCGTGGCTGCAATCACCATCTGCAGTGGTTTTGGAGCCCAGAAAAATAAAGTCTGACACTGTTTCCACTGTCTCCCCATCTATTTCCCATGAAGTGATGGGACCAGATGCCATGATCTTAGTTTTCTGAATGTTGAGCTTTAAGCCAACTTTTTCACTCTCCTCTTTCACTTCTATCAAGAGGCTTTTTAGTTCTTCTTCACTTTCTGCCGTAAGGTAGTCAGAATGGCCATCATTAAAATGTCTACAAATAATAAATGGAGATGCTATGGAGAAAAGGGAACCCTCCTACACTGCTGGTGGGAATGTAAGCTGGTACAGCCACTATGGAGAACAGTATGCAGGTTCTTTAAAAAGCTAAAAATAGAGTTGGCATATGATCCAGCAATTCCACTCCTGGGCATATAGCCAAACAAAACTATAAAAGAAACATACACCCCTATATTTGTTGGAGCACTGCTTATAATAGCCAAGATATGTGTGCTTAGTCGCTCAGTCGTGTCTGACTCTTTGCAATCCCATGGACTGTAGCCTTCCAGGCTTCTCTGTCCGTGGGATTCTCCAGGCAAGAATACTGGAGTGGGTTGTCATGCCCTACTCCAGGGGATCTTCCCAACCCAGGGGTTAAGCCCAGGTCTCCTGCACTGCAGGAGGATTCTTTACCATCTGAGTCACCAGGGAAACCCAAGACATGGAAGCAACCTAAATGTCCAGCAACACATGAATGGATAAAGAAAGTATACATACACAATGCGATGTGACAACAGGCCTTGGCCTGGAATCAGTTCCTGAGGAAGTTCTTACTGCTCTATTAGAAATATGAAAACTGCGAAAAGAGAGTGTTTCATAAAATCAATACATCTCAAGAAATCTATCAGTTTGAGATTATCTTTCCTGCATTTATGCTAATTAAAATGTTTTTAATTCATAAAATGTTAGTGATTACAGCTGGTAGGTTATTTAACTTTTAAATATACTTATATGGGGAATTTTGTAATATCCTTAACCATATAATAATTACTCTTTTCAAGAGAGGTCCCAGATATGATTCTAGTATTTTAATAAACACCAGATTTTGATATTTTAATAAAACTAAATTTTAATAAATAAATGTCACAATTTCCTTTCTTAATATTAACTGAATTTCTAGCTAAACTATTTTCAAGTATATTTTTACATACATATTTTGCTGTTCATTTTTAAAAGATTCATTTCACCATAATCAGAATTCTTACTGAAATATTTCAGAGCTCAATATCCAGCAATAACTAACTGAAAAATGTAACTTAGTAAATTATCTTTCAAATATGAAGACAAATCTTTGCAATTTTCCTACTATGAGTTATATAAAATTAATATAGTTTTACCTAGGTAAAATATAAGCTGATATCTTAGTAAATGCATATTTTTCACAGATAAAATGTGAAAATAAACATAAAGAACAGAAGCAGCCACACCTAAAAGTGTTCTAGGGTTATTTTCTGAAGACTAACATTCTCAAGTAAAAACAAATTCCTAGCTTCAGAAATACTATCATATACTGAAACATATTAGATATATTTTTAAAATGTAATTTTGAAGACATATTCCCTAAGAGTGATTCTTTGGAAACCTATATAGATAATTCCTCTTCACCATATATTTAGATTTCAAATCACTGATATTTAAAAATATATAATCTAATGAATTGCCTTTCTCTAACAGTGGCTGACTTTATTTTTGGGGGCTCCAAAATCACTGCAGATGGTGATTGCAGCCATGAAATTAAAAGACGCTTACTCCTTGGAAGGAAAGTTATGACCAACCTAGATAGCATATTAAAAAGCAGAGACATTACTTTGCCAATAAAGGTCCATCTAGTCAAGGCTATGGTTTTTCCAGTAGTCATGTGTGGATGTGAGAGTTGGACTATAAAGAAAGCTGAGCACAGAAGAATTGATGCTTTTGAACTGTGGTGTTGGAGAAGACTGTTGAGAGTCCCTTGGACTGCAAGGAGGTCCAACCAGTCCATCCTAAAGGAGATCAGTCCTGGGTGTTCATTGGAAGGACTGATGTTGAAGCTGAAACTCCAATACTTTGGCCACATGATGCGAAGAGCTGACTCATTTGAAAAGACTCTGATGCTGGGAAAGATTGAGGGCAGGAGGAGAAGGGGACGACAGAGGATGAGATGGCTGGACGGCATCACCGACTCGATGGGCATGGGTTTGGGTGGAGTTCAGGAGCTGGTGATGGACAGCAAGGCCTGGCGTGCTGTGGTTCATGGGGTCGCAAAGAGTTGGACACGACTGAGCTACTGAAGTGAACTGAACTGAAAGCTTTTATATAAGCACGAAATTAAACATGCTTATTATTTTTTTATGCTATCTACCAGTTTACCATGGGCTTCCCTGGTGACTCAGATGGTAAAGAATCTGCCTGCAATGCAGGTGACCTGGGTTTGATGCCTGGGTCAGGAGGATCCCTTGCAGAAGGGAATGGCTACCCATCCCAGTATTCTTGACTTGAGAATTCCTTGGACAGAGGAGCCTGGCAGGCTACAGTCCATGAGGTTGCAAAGAGTCAGACATGACTGAGCAACTAACACTTTCACTTTCACTTTACCGTAAATAGATAGAATTGCATATATTAAAAATGAGAGATTTAGATACGTTTTTTGATTTTAGCTCCATTCTCCCATGGTTGTCATCAAAATTTCTTTATCATAAAAGAAGCCTTAAAATAGTAAGAGACACAGGTATATGGAAACTTAATAGTTCTTTTTTAATCTTCTATTTTTGACTTTTCTTCAACCTTTGCAGGATATGGAAAGGAAAGCAGTCTTTGTAGTGACAAAGTTGACCAATATACCCTTAGGGAAAAGACTCATTTTCTTCAAGACTGAAAAAGGCAGATTTTGACACCTTAACTATAGGTGTAAAATTTATAATTAACCTCTAGAAATGAGCTTTACTCTCTGGCCAGTGACAGTGAGATGCACTGCACAATACTGACAATATCTTAGCTGTATATACCAACACGTCCATCCTTTTAGCAATTTGATATTTAAATCAAAAGGGACTTGAGTAATATGTAAGGGCTAATTACTTAGAGCTGCAAATGCGTAAGTCAATAGTGACGGAGAGTAGTTTTCACTTTTAGCTTAAATCTCCAAATAAATCCTTTTTGCTAATTCAGATATTAAAAACATCCCTTTGTGTGATTCTTCAAAAATGTATTTGAAGGTTACAAAATCCAGGGGAAAACATATTATAAGTGAACCAGAGATTTCAGAATATCATGAAAAGATTGCTTTCATTTGGGTCAGGTTTATTTCAGTTGAAAATGATGTTTGGAATTTTTATCCACCCTAAAACAGAATCTGATTAATATATAGTTCCAGTGTTTGAGAAAAATCTTAAAATATTGCAACACTGAACTAGGTTAAGTGGGCTCCAGTTGGAAATTCAAAAATTGTAGAATAATATGTGTGTGTGTGTGTGTAAAACAGAAAGTTCTAAGCCTAACAAAGCCAGTAATGCATTGAAAAGCTACTGTGTCATGATCAAAAGAAAATTCAAGGATGGCTCACTAGTTATTTTTTGGTTTTAGCTTATTTATATCTTTAACTTATTTTTCGACAGTTCTTTCTAATAACTTGATGTGTACTCTTGGAGCATTAGTGTTTAGATAAATTAAATTAGGTATTTATATATTATACATGAACAGGCCACTCACAGAAGAAAAAAAATCAATTTTTCTAATAAACGTGAAAGAAAGATAACCCTCTCTAGCAATAAAAACGTGAAAATAGTGCAACAATGGGAATCCACTTTTTATTCACTAGGTTAGGAAAAATTAAAAAGAAGGATGATATCAATTTCTCATGAGGAGATGTGAAAGCAGTTTTATCATGCACTGCCAAACAGAATATGAATTGCTACCCCTTTCCCAAGAATTTAGACAATTATTATTAAAAATGTAAAATAAATGTATCCAATCCAGTAGAAAATTTTTAAAAATTAATAAACATCTCTCAAAACAGAAACATTGAATGTGAAATAAATTTGTGAAATAGTGCTGGGAATATTAATAGGGAAAATCACTTTAGAGTGACTAGTAAGTGGGTACATATAATTCCACTTTTGTGTATATGCTAGAGATATTTGAACACAATCACAAAGCGGGGTGTGATGGTTAATTTTGTATGTCAACTTGATTGGGCCACAGGGTGCCCAGATGTTTGGTCAAACATTATTCTGGCGTGTCTGTGAGGAAGTTTTTGGATGAAATTAACATCTAACTTGTTAGACAGAGCAAAATGGATTGCCCTTCTTTATGGGGATGATCCTCATCCAATCAGTTGAAAGCCTGAACAAAGCAAAACTGCTGGCCCTCCCATGAGTGAAAGGGAATTTTTCTGCCTAACTACACGAGCTGAGATAGCAATCTTTCCTTGCCTTCAGACTCAAACAGAAACATCTGCTCTTCGGGGGTCTTGAGCCTACCGACTTTCAGCCTGGAACATATACCTTCAACTCCCCTAATTTTCAGGCTAAAGGATTCAGAGTGGACTGACACCCTAGGTTCTCCTGGATCTTTAGTTCACTGCATATCTTGGAATATTTTCAGCTTCCATAATTGTAAGGGCTGACTCCTTCTCATAAATTTCTCTCTTTCTCTCTCTCTCTCTCTCACATATACACCACACATACATACATACACACAGCTTCCAATTAATTCTCTCTTATACTTGCTTCAATCAGGTTGTGCCCAACCATTCCATCTATGTAAAATACTTCTGCCAAGTCCCTAATGACCTCTGCATCACAAAATCCAATGCAAAATACCTTTCTTAATAGTGATCATTGATTTGCCACTCCCTGCTTTCAGATATGCTCTCTGCTCTTGGCCTCATAAAAATCTCAAGTGGAACAGTTGGAAAACTTAACTCCTAGTCATTTACCTCTCTCCTCACTGTGTGTGTTCCACCTACAGTCTTCTTTCCAGCTTGCTTTATAGCAATCCTAACCTTTCCGTAGTTCAGATCCCAGATCATGTAATTATCTTTTACTACTCGGTCTCTGTCAGAGGCTACATCTATTAGTACAACAATGCCAGAATCCAAACATTTTTTTTTACCACCAAATGCCAAGTTATTATTAGTTCTTACTTAGATTGTTGTAAGACTCCTAAAATGTCTTCCTGGTTCTATCTCTGTTTTTCTTTAGGTGACTATCTACAGATCACCCATCAGACATTTTAAAAAGTACACTCTATTTTTTAGAGTGGTTTTATATTCATAGCAATATTTAACAGAGATGCAGAGATGTCCCATAAACTTCCTGCCTCCACACATGCATTGCTTCTCCTGTTATCAATAGCTCCCAATAAAGTAGTACATTTGTTACCTTTGATGAACCTTCATTGACCTATGGCACCATTTTTTACTTTCTTTGCATGAAGGGTTAAGAGGCTCTTCTACAAACCTCAGGTCTTGTGCTCCCAGGTTTGAAGAAGCTTCTTGGAAAATATTAGTTGGATAGCTTTCTTCATGTTAACTTCTTAACGCCCCTTAAGATAATTCACTGGTATCAACTTATACCCACAAGAACTCAGATAAAATAGATAGCAATGTTCAATAATAAAATTGCCATTGGATTTGGAGTCAGATAAACCTATATTTGAATCATGGCTTCAGGCACTCATGAGCTGTGAGAACTTGAATAAGTTATTTAACTTTTCTGAGTGCCAGGTACTTAGTTATACCTGTGACATAATAAAGTAACACAAGACAGAAAATGTAGGCAAAGCACGCAGCATAAACAGGTGTCCAATACAAGATCAGTTCAGTTCAGTTCAGTTCAGTCACTCAGTCAAGTCCGACTCTTTGTGACCCCATGGACTGCAGCACTCCAAGCTTCCCTGTCCATCACCAACTCCCGGAGCTTACTCAAACTCATGTCCAAACTCATGTCATTGGTGAGGCCATCCAACCATCTCATCCTCTGTCGTCCCCTTCTCCTCCAATACAAGATAGTTATGACTATTACCTCACTATGTTGGTGCTTTGCTGATGCAGGCCATTATAATTAACAATGATTATTTTTAGTGTTATTGAATTTAGATAGACTTTAGAAAAATAGGTCTTGGGAAGAGAATTTGGTAAATATTTCATCACTGTTATCCCATGGTACAGTAATGGCCTGAAAAAGTTCACATGCTTGCAAAGAAGCTAAATTAACCAAGTGGATTGGGGAATGCGGATGAGACAAAGAAACAGATTATAGTCTATCTAAGATTGAAAAGACATTGAACCATTTCTGCATAATGTTAAAAACTATACTTGGATGCTCACAGTCAAATTTTACTGATAAAAAGGTAGTCAAAACAGATGTTAGATTAAATTGGCTGGTAAATTTAAAGAAACTGATTAATTCATTGAAATCACTTGAATAAGCAGGCAGCCACAAGTACATGTATGGAAAATCTTCTCACAATATTCTCTTTTTTCCTCACTAACATCAATTCTCTGCATTTCAAACTTCTAAGTTTCATCAGAAGCTATTACCCAACCACAAATCTTATGATAACCACAGGATGCCTTCTTACATCATGAGAAGTAAAACTAATAACTAACTTCAGCTATAATAAACTTATTATAATAATGTTGACTGATGAAAGAAAGTTTATAAAAATATTAATAGTATATGGAGAACAAGTAAATTTCTCCCTGGCATTATTGTACATATTATAATCCCCACTGTTTTATTGTTTTTTAAAATAATGGCCCAATATACTTTTTGAAATACAAACCTCTTGTCTTTTAACATTGTTGGTTATTTAGTGGCTCAGTGGTAAGGAATCCACCTGCCAATGCAGGAGATGCAAGAGACATGGGTTTGATCCCTGGGTCAAGAAGATCCACTGGAGAAGGATATGGCAACCCACTTCAGGATTCTTGCCTGGAAAATCCCATGCACAGAAGAGCCTGATGGGCTACAGTCTATGGGGTCACAAAGAGTTGGACATGACTGAACATACACAGCAGTACCTGGAAAACACTCAAATCATCATTGTATTCATGTTATTTCTTTCTGACTCTAGTTATCATTTAGGAATGAAAAAAAGTGACTTTTGAATATTTGTTGTTCATCTTAGTCTTCATTAGATTTTTTTTTTTAATCTATAAGTCCACCTGACTGGGAGGTGAAAAATTATAACAGGGCTTCCATCTGTGACTAACCAAATTACTGAAAGCAGACATGATTTCCCACTGTGAAAAATTTAAAAAATGGACAAAATATACTAAACAATAGTTTTCAGACTGTAATCCCAAAGAGAAGAGAATCCCAAGAGTAAGTTCTAAGCTTTCTGCCTTTAGGCACATAAAAGACTAAGGCATAGAGAAGGCAAACTCAGGCAGGATGAAGCTGCAGAGATAGACTGAAGTCTGAGGAGCCAGAAATGGCTGGACATCATGGAGCAGGGCACAGAGACAGTAGACATAGAAAAAACTTCAGAGAATAGACATAGAAAAGATCTGCACTGGGGGCTTCTTGTGTCTTCAGCTGCATACCAAGGTCAAGAAAGAAATCACTACCCAGAAAAAGAACTTAAAAACTAAAACTTACAGGTAAAACAATTAAAAATAGCTGTATTTACTACCTCGGGATAGTAGATTTCTTAGACGGACACAGCACAGACCATAAAATTTAAAAATGGATATACTGATTGGACTTCTTAAAATTAAAATCACTTTAAAAAGACATCTTTAAGAAAATTAAAAAAAAAAAAAGTGTAACAGTCAAGGAGATCCTATTAACAGCACACAGCATATATATCTGATAAAATACTTGAATCCAGAATATCTATGAAGAAGTCTTCCAACTTAGTAAGAACCTAAGCATCTTAGTTTTTAATTTGTGCAAAGGATTTGAACAGACTTCACAAGGACAAATGGTAAGCATGTGAGTGAAAGTGTTACTTGTTTAGTCATGTCCAACACTGCGGCCCTGGGGACTATAGCCCACCAGGTTCCTAGGTCCATGGAATTCTCCAGGTAAGAAGACTGGAGTGGGTAGCCATTCTTTCTCCCAGGGATCTTCCCGACCCAGGGATCAAACTGCGGTCTTCTGCAGTGCAGGCAGCTTCTTTACTGTCTGAGCCACCAGGAAATCCTCCATGATGCCAGGTATCATTAATCAGCAGTAGTCATCAGGAAAATGTAAATTAAGACCTCAATGGTTTATCACAAAATACACTAGAAAGATTGAAATTTAAAATACAGTAACAAGTATTGGTAGGTACCGAGAGCAACTAAAGGTCTCATTTGTTAATCTTGGGAATATAAAATGGTATCCACACTTTGGAAAACAGATTGGTATTCCTTAGAAAGTTTACCACCCACTTACCATATGACCCAGCAATATTACTGCTGGGAATCTAAAAGAATTTAAAAGAAATAAAAACATTTGTCCACACAAAGACTTGTTCACATTCATAAATGTATACTGAAATTTTATTTATAATAACCAAATTTGGAAGAACACAAATGTCCATCATCAGTACATTACTACTCAACATGGGTGAATTTGACATTATGCCAAATAAAGAGTCAAAAACAAAGAGAACACATACTCTGTAATTCCACTTAAATGAAATTCTAAATGAGACACACTAGTCTACAGTAACAGAAAGTAGAACAGTGAGTGGTTTCTTGGAGTGGGAGAGAGTAAGGTTGACTACAAATTGGCAAGTGATAAATTTTGAAGGTAAAAACCTTCCATAGCCCAATTGTGGTGGTGGTAACAGAAGTGCATACATATAAGAATTCTTTTATCTCTATTCTTATACTATACTTTATTAAAGTTGTATTAAAAAGTAACAAAGAACCATAAGATATAAGTGCATTTATAAAACATGGTATAATATAAGAACATAATTTTTAAACATATCTAAACTCTTCAGTGTATCAATTTCTCACATTCACATATATACTATATTTAATGAGATTTGAGGGGTTTTTGCACTTTCATATTATGTAGAATGGATTTACTTTGTTGCTTGTGTTAAAATTCTTTATTCTGGACAAATGCTCCTTCTCTGTAGGGAAAATAATGTAGTTATCAACTGTACAGACTAATCACTCTGAATTAAACATTTTCTTTTGGATAATACAATTTAAACCATCTTGAATATTATACAGATTATTGGTAAAAGTAATTAAGGACTAGAAAAAAGGTAATTATAATTTCTGATGGATGAATTGATAGGGATAAAGTAAGCACTGATCTGAACTCTAATCTAAAACTAGAACTAAATTAAACAAAATCCTAAAACTTAAGTTGTGTTTTTAATTGATTTTCACACATCAGTGCACTTCCAAGTACCCTATTTTTATTGAGGACTGTAAGCAGGAAAGATATTATGGTACTTGTGACAAGGAATGAGTTCTCTGGAAATATCTTCCCAAAGATATATGACATGCTGTTTTTTTCTAAGACCTACATATTCTTAAAGGAATTTATTTCCAAGTGGAATTTCTAAAGTTGTTGTTTACATGGATTGGGGAGAAACAAATCTTTCTAGGATAATAGTTAAATAATTGGTTTCCCTGGTGGCTCAGTGGTAAAGAATCTGCCAGCCAGTGCAGGGGAAATGGATTCAATCCCTGGGTCGGGGAGATTCCCCTGGAGAAGGAAATGGCAACCCACTCCAGCATTCTTACCTGGGAAATTCCATGGACAAAGGAAGCTGGTGGGCTACAGTCCATGGAGTCACAAAAGAGTCAGACAAAACTTAAAAACCAAACAACAGCAAGTTAAATAATAATGAAAGACTGATTTCCTGACTAAGACTGGTTCAGGCAGTCTGATTTATGCAGGATCACATTAATGAAAACTCATGTGTATTGGAACTGTGTACCTGCCTTGCATGGGTTCATGGTAACTGATGTGCAAAGCAAGGACATGATTCAGATATGCATGAGTTTCAGTTAACAGTCTGCGTCTTTGCTATTTCCCTGCTAACACGTATTCTTGATGAAATAAAAGAGGAGAGTCAAATAACTGGCTTAAAACTCAACATTCAAAAAACTAAGATCGTGGCATCCAGTCCTATCATTTAATGGCAATTATGGGAAAAAATAGATGGTAGATTTTATTTTCTTGGGCTTCAAAATCACTGCAGACAGTGACTGCAGCCAGAAGATTAAAAGACACTTGCTCCTTGACAGAAAAGCTATGACAAGCCTAGGCAAAGTATTAAAAATCAGAGACATTGCTTTTTTGACAAAGGTCTGTATAGTCAAAGCTATGGTTTTTTCAGCAGTCATGTACTGATGTGAGACTTGGGCCATAAAGAAGAATGAGCACCAAAGAATTGATGCTTTTGAATTGTGATGCTGGGAAAGACTCTTGAAAGTCCCTTGGACAGTAAAGAGGTCAAACCAGTCAGTCCTAAAGGAAATCAAATTCATTGGAAGGACTGATGCTGAAGCTGGACCTCCAATACTTTGGCCACCTGATGTGTAGAGCCAACTCATTGGAAAAGAAACTGATGCTGGGAAAGATTGAGGGCAGGAAGAGAAGGGGGTGCAGAGGATGAGATGGTTGGATGGCATCACGGACTCAATGGACATGAGTTTGAGCAAACTCTGGGAAATAGTGAGGACAGGAGACTGGTGTGTTGCAGTCCATGGGGTTGCAGAGTCGGATACAACTTGGCAACTGAACAGTAACAACAAAAAGATCTCGTATATCTCTATATCATGCTTGTCTTTACTCTCTAAGGAAAATGACATTTACAGTATGGTATATTTCTGTCAATTTCTCTTCTATTATATATGTATGTATATATACATAATATGCATGTATACTACATTTAGATATAGCGTATGTAGTATATTTATACATGCTGTATATGACACAGTCATAGATGAATTTTAATGATTTGCATTTACTAATTTTTCTTGAAAATGAAAATACACATGCAATATTCTTATAGGTACAAATTTGTTGCATCCCTTAAAGTTTTATTATTATTTATATACTTTGAGATTTTTTATTCTTTCTGTAAATTAAGGATGCTTTAAAATTTGCAACTGTTGGACTATGTATGTTTAAAAATCAATGCATTAAGTCAATCAGATTGTCTATTAGTCATGATACATAATTTTTTCATGTTAAGGAATTTTCCTTCTATAAATAATTTTAAGCTTATTTTTATTTTTTTCCATTTATTTTTATTAGTTGGAGGCTAATTACTTTACAATATTGTAGTGGTTTTTGCCATATAATGAGTTGATACAGAATTTTATCAGATATGGCTTTAGTTACCAACAGAAAAAATCCCATAGAGACATATATTAATGAATTTTATAAAATTTAAAAAAAAACTAGCAAATTCCTACAAAAGCCCAGGTTGATTGTGTTTTATGTTTTAATTTGAGGCTAAGTTGTTAATATTTCTCTAGCATTTTTACATCAATATTACAAGTGAGTTGTTTTTTTTTTTTTTTCTATTTGTTTTGGGATATTTCTGTTAGGTTTTATTTTCAGTGTTATGATGAATACAGATATATTTTTTTTTATTCTTCCTGCGCTTCACATTCATTGAGTTTCTTGGGTTTATTTTATGAAAGTGAAAGTGAAGTCACTCAGTTGTGTTCGACTCTTTGCAACCCCATGGATGGTAGCCTACCAGGCTCTTCCATCCATGGAGTTTTCCAGGCAAGAGTACTGGAGTGGGTTGCCATTTCCTTCTCCAGGGGATCTTTCCAACCCAGGGATCAAACCCAGGTCTCTCTCATTGCAGGCAGACACTTTTACCGTCTGAGCCACCAGGGAGCCCAATGGTGTATTTTATAGTTTCCATCAATTTTGGAAAATTTTAAGTCATTTTTCCTATTTTTTTTTTTTTTTACTGTTCTCCTTTCTTCTTTTCTTCAGGGACTCCAACTACACATTTTTATACTCTCTGAAGTTGTCCCACAGCTCACTGATGCTCTTTTTCTTATTAAAAAAATTATTTTTTCACTCCATGTTTTATTTGGATAGTCTCTCATTGCTATGTTTTCAAGTTCACTCATTCCTTCTGCAATGTCTACTCTGCAGTTAACTCCTCCAAGTGTCATTTTCATCTTAGACATTAAAGTTTTCATCTCTGGAAGCTTTGTTTAAAATATTTCTTATGTATTTCATGTTTTTACATAACTTTTGAACATATGGGATACAGTTATAATAAGTCTCTTAATATAATTGTCTGGTAATTTGAACATCTGTGTCGGTTCTGTAGTAGTTTTGATTCGTTGATCACTCCCCTTATTATTGGTTGTGCTTTGCTACTTTTTGCATGCCTGATCATCTTTAATTGGGTGCCAAGCATTGTGAATTATACATTGTTGGATGCTGGGATTTTTGCATATCATAAATTTTCTTGAGTTTTGTTTGGGAATGTAGTTATGTTATTTGGAAACATTTTTATCCTTTTAGATCTTGCTTTTATGATTCAGTGTGGACACTCAGGGTGGAGTTCAGTTTAACTATTCTCTACTATCTAGAATTATCCTTCTGATCATTCTACTTGGTTTTCTGTGAATTGTTTCTCCAGTCTTACTGGTGTGAATGGGTGCAATTCTCAGCCTTCTGTCAGCTTGAAGTTACTGTTCTCTCAAATCCCTTCAGCTGGCTCTTTCCCTAGCCTTGGGTAATATTCTTTGCAAACAAATAGTCTGCTTTTATTTTTTGGGGGAATTATATATAATTGATATCATATAACATATTTTTTCTGGAAGACTTCTTTCACTTAACATTATGTTTGTGAGATTCAGCCATGTTATTGCATGTGGAAACAGGTCATCCATTTTATTATTTTGCCCTATCCCATTGTATGAATATTTATCTATTCTACTACTGCAGAACATTTGGTTGTATCCAGTATTCTCTTACCAGCTATACTGCTGTGAATTTTTTGTACATATCTCTTGGTAAACACATTCACACATGTCTGTTACATATAAAACAAGGATTGGATTTGCTGAGTTCTTAAGGTATGCATATATTAAACTTTACTGAATAATTTCAAAAGGTTTTCCAAAGTTATTGTATCAGTTCATATTTCCACTATAAGTATATAAGAGCAACAAGTCCCCCACATCTTCAACCAACTCTTTCTAGTATTAATTTTCTAATTCTAGCTACTTTGGTAGGTGTATAGTAATACCTCATTGTAGTCTCAATATATACTTCCCTGATGGTGAATGTGGTCGAGTGCTTTTCATATATCAATTAATTGATCATTTGGATAGCCTCTTTTGAGAAGTACCAGTTTAAGACTTTTGCATATTATTTTATTGCATGCTCTTTTTATTAATTACTTGAAAGAGCTCCTTTATCTTGGCTGTGAACCTCTTATTATATGTGTGAAAATATCTTCTACTTTTGCTATTTGCTACTTTGCTATTTACTCTCTTGAAGAACAGTCATTCTTAATTTAAATTCATTTATATAGTTTTTCTTTTATGAATAATGTTCTATTTAGGAAATTATGATGATATAGGTCATATTCAAAATGCTTAGTTTGTTTTGACTTTCAGGTAAAGATGTACAGTCCAACTGCAATTCATTTTTATGTACAGTGTGAGACAGGGATCAGAATTAATGCTTATTCTATATGGAAATCCAATTGGCCTGGTATCATTGAAAAAAATCATTCCACTACATTATAGTACTATCTCAGTGCTACCTTAGATAGATATTTACCCCTATGTGTTTAAAATATTGATAATATTTTAAGTGATATTGTCCCTTAAATTTTGTTTCTTAGTTATTTCTTATTTTAAAATGCAATTTATTTTTTAACCTAAATGATATCCAAAATTTGTTAATTATAACAAATGTCAGTTCTGGAGAGGTTTCAATGGACTGATTATTTTCTTTATTATGGGCTGTGTTTTTGTGCTTACTTGTATGCCTCATAATCTACACCTGAATGAAAAATATTGTGAATTTTACATTGATGCTTATTTTGTATCTCAGTTTTCTTTGTACTTAAACATAAAGTTCCTCTGATTCTCTCTTTATATTGTTTACTAAATTCTACTTTGCATTTCTGTTTGCAAAATGGCCTGCTTTTCAGTTTTGTGAATTTTCATTCATTTAATTATCCCCAGTTGTTTAAGGTCTCTTCAGTTTCTGTGTGTTTTCCACCTCAGACTTTTTGCCTTCATAACCACCTTATATATAGCTGCTAGAACACAGGCATGCATATTATATATAATGTGCTTATACATAGGATTACTAGGAGTAATCATCATAGTCATAATCAGCAACTAGGCACTTAGCACATATTATATGCCAGATGCTAAAAATATAGCATTTCTAACAAAATCTTTTGAAATGATTCTATTCTCATTTTATAGGTGAGAAGACTGAGTCTCAAAAACCTCTCATTTGTATAAGGTCTCAGTTCTCATATGAGGAAAACATGAATCTAACATCTCACGTTACGAGTTAAACATAAGACCTCATGTACTGTGTGTTCAGTCTGTCCAACACTTTGTGACCCCATGGACTGTAGCCTACCAGGCTCCTCTGTCCATGGGATTATCCTGGCAAGGACAGTTGAGTGGGTGGCCATTTCCTCCCCCAGGGGATCTTTCTGACCCAGGGATAGAACCCATGTCTCTTGCATTGGCAGACAGATTCTTTACCACTTGAGCCAGCTGAGGATCCCAACTTACATCTGCTTAGTCCCAAAGATTGTAGTCTTGAAGGTGCCATAGCTCACTTCTATAGGATGTGTTTTATATTGTGAATGTTGTTATTTTTAGTCCTTTCGAATGGACTCTAAGCTTTGTGAGGTCTTTGAGTTCTTTTACATCATCCAAGCACAAATTGCCTCAGAAGCCAATAAATATTGATCAACTGGTTGAATTTTTGTGACAGAATTCCTCAAAATAAGAATAAGCAGGTAGCAGAGGTGAGTTCAACCCAGAGAGGCTATAAGGCTCTTTTGCTCCAAAATTGTACTCACTGGACAATGGTCCCTTGATGAGAGAAAATAGTTCTAGAAAATGAGTTAGTAACAATGAGGTCATTTTCTCTTTGAAAAAAAAAAATGGCTTCAGTTCAATAACACCTGGACATTATATTTTACTGATATCCTCTGAAAAGTCAGGAAATAGGAGACCATCTCCAAGGTTGTTTCACAACTAATTCAGTGAATTTTCAGTCTTCACTTCAGTCAAGGTTACAGTCACAAAATGGGGCATCTATCAAATTACTGGACAATGCAGTCTGAAAGAATTTCCCCTAACCCTATACACATCCACCCAAAAGAAAAAAAATATGAAAACTTTGATTAAAGGAAAAGATTCACAACCTAGTTTGTGCTCTCTACTCAATATATCTTCCATATATTCATTACAGAATTTTTCAGTATATGTGCTGTCGAAGCGAGCACTAGAATTTTTCAATTATTTTCTTTACTTTGGTTAAGGTGATGTGATAGCTTCATTATGAAATGTAAGTTTTTCCCTCTCTGGCTATTACTGGATTGAAGAGATTAGATAGAAATACAAGTAAAATGGACATAAATACAGAAAAGGAATAGCTAACCTAGGGAAACCCGAATTTGACGACAGACTTGGGGATTTATAAACGACTATTATTAAGCTATAAGTGGTTGTAAAGACATGTGTCTGGATGCTGCAGGAATGTTGTTGTTCAATTGCTCAGTTGTGTCCAACTCTTTGCGAACCCATGGACTGCAGCACACCAGGCTTACCTGTCCTTCACTGTCTCCGGAATTTTCTCAAATTCCTGTCTATTGAGTTGATGATGTCATCCAACCATCTCATCTTCTGTCGTCCCCTTCTCCTCCTGCCTTCAATCTTTCCCAGCATTAGGGTCTTTTTCCAATACTTTGGCCATTAGGCTCTTCACTTCAGGTGGCTAAATTATTGGAGCTTCAGCCTCAGTATCAGTCCTTCCAATGAACATTCAGGGCTGATTTCCTTTAGGATTGAGTCTTTGATCTCCTTGCTGTCCAAAGGAAGCTCAAGAGTCTTCTCCAATACCATAATTTGAAAGCATCAACTGTTTGGCATTCAGCTTTCTTAATGGAAGAAGGAATGGTGGAATGTAGCCATCGAAATACATGAACAATGACTTTTAAATAGAGTCAGATTACTTAGTCGTGACTTTACTGATGAGTAAAATTTATTAAACTGTTGCTTTCTGAACACTCATTCTAAGAATAAAATGGGATTAGATTTGATATTTTAAGCTTTAGCTACTGTGACTAGTGGCATTTAATTGTATGCAATATATTCAAGTAAGCAAATTGCAAATAGAACTGAATGATCTCTTAATGTTAACTGTGGTTTTTATTGACTCATTTCCCTCTATGTTCCTTAAATATTTTATCATTCTGTTTCCCTGTTGCCTTTTATGCATATTTTCAAACAAGAGTTTTCTTGTCCTACAGTCTTTTAAATTAGATCACCCTGTTACTGTACCTATCAATATTGTACGTAAACACTATTATCCCTGTTAATATAAATTGATCAGCATTTCATTTATGGTGTAAAATTCTATTACTGTCCATTAAATTCCCTGAAAAAGAAGACCTTAATCTGTGAGACATCTTTCTTTTGTATGTAGCTAGAAAATACCACCAAATTCTCTTGGCACTTTAGGGTTTGTGTTTAGAAACTGGATGTGATTAAAGAAAAACATTAAATGGATATGATTTGTTATAACAATTGACAGGGCTCTAGAAAACACTCATAAATGGTAATAATAAATTCCCAAATAATGGAAAGATTTTCTTTTAAAGACTAATGCTAATTATTTTTAACTATTATAAAAATAGCTTATAATCAACAGATTTCCTATTTTATGATATTTTTTAAGCTGAAATCCAAGGATCAGTTTTTTTAAAACAACTACATGGGCATTTTTCTGGCATTTATATAACCTATAAATCAAACTCTTTGAAAGTTCCTGTTACCTAGATTGATGCTGATCCCTATAATACTGATCCTTTGTTTATTCTTAAGTTCATTTTATTTTTCTCAGATATAAAAGTCACTGGACAGCTCTTCTTATGTGGCTTTGTTCTTATAAGGAACGTGAAACTGAGAGACTGTCTGGATAAACCCAGGTGTGATAGGAAACTGATTTCTGTATCAGAGTGGCTTATTGGATCTGTTTCTATGTTTGTTTTCTGGATTCAGTGGCTAATTTGGTTTCTAATCATGCTTTTGACCCCATTTCCAGCCTGTTTGTGGTACGGGTAAAAGAGAGACCCTGCAGTAGGTAATTAAGTCTGCAAATGCAAGGCTGCTTACTTTTCATGGCAGCAGATAATCAGAGTGCTGCTGCTCGAGTGTAAAATGCAGAAATTAATGATCCTATATAATACAGATTAAGGCTTTCATTTTAAAAACTATCAGTGCAGAAGAACAAAGGTAGGAAGAACAGCATGATATTTGGAATTCCAATATATAGTAAAGCTTGCAAATTTTGAAAGAGCTTTCTAAGCATGAAACTAATCAAAATTCGCCTTGTGTTCTAAGGTGATTGATGAGTTCAGAACGCAAATATGTGACTGCCCCATTGCATCTTTGAAAAGGCACAATTAGACACATTTGTCCATGTCTTTTCACTTGTAAACATGCTCTATTGTTCACTCAGATCAAATGGCTTACGTGGAAGCATTTAGCATACTGAGTGCCACATAGTAGGTACTCAGTAAATATTAGTGTTTGAATAAAAAAAATCATAAAGAAATAACAAAGCAATATCCAAGAGCCATGAAAATAACATGTACATGTTTAAAAAACACATAATCTCATAAAAATTTTTATGTATTATTGTTTACCCCAGTCTAAGGGGCCACAAAGAGTTGGACATGACTGACCACACACACACATACACACACACACACCTTGTTTACCCAGATATTTTCACTGTTAGGGCTCAGTAAATCACAAAAGGACTCCTGCCATAGAAGGGTAAAAGTTTACAGAGTATCCTTCATAGAAAGAAAACTGATTTCCAACAAAACGCCAATATTTGTTGATACAAAGCTTACATATACCTCCTAAAAAAGGTATACGTGGCACCACATGATCCAATGATTTAATTTTCACTGATCTAAGCATACTGATATAGCTCAGAAACATGATCAATTTAATCGAAGATTAAATCTATAGATTTTCCCTGTTCTTTCCTAAATTGTTAGGTCATTATGATAATATGCTTCTCCATGATTCACCATTAACCATTTTGTCAGTGATTTTTTTTCCTGCAAAGTTATTTTTCATTTGTCACTGATAGTAAACTGATTAATCTGATAAATACTTCATTAAAGTAACAACAGTGGTGCTATACTGTTTGTGTTACATACTGAGAAATTTAGACACGGAGTGAAAACAGTAGAACTTCCTCAGTGGTATGGTAGGTAAATGATCTACCTGCAATGCCAGAGACACAAGACACACAGGTTTGACCCCTGGGTTGGGAAGATCCTCTGGAGAAGGAAATGGCAACCCACTCCAGTATTCTTGCCTGGAAAAATCCCGTGGACAGAGGAGCGTGGCAGACTACAGTCCTTGGGGTCGCAAGGATTCAGACATGACTGGGCAACTCAGTACGAAAACAGTGACACGATTGTCATTTACAGGAACAGTCCTTATCAATTAAAATGTATCATTTTGTTCTCTAATTTATCACAGAGTCTCAGCAGGTCATGCTCAGTGACTCTTAGATTGGAAAATACAGTCATAGTGCCTCTGAAAAACTGCTTTAAAAGATAAAGTCAACATGAAAACTCCAAGCTAAGCAGTTCATAGAGACAGCACCACTCGCTTTCAGCAGTTGGGAAGACATTTGGTGTGTTGATCTGGCATGGTCCTAAGCTTGTATTAGAAAAATCATGAACACATGAAGAGCAGCATTTGTTGCATATTGGTAACCATTCTAATCTATTTATAAAATATGCTAGGCAGCATTGTTTTCTAAACAGAGAGAAGTGGATTTCTGGCATTTCTTCTCCATCAGATTTTAAATGGCAAGAACATGGTTTGAAGCAAGCCCAGAAGTTACAATAATGAACTCTCTAGTCAAGCCCTTGTGCTTTGCAGTTCTGGCCCTTCTGCACATTGGCCAGAACACACTCAAGGGTTTAGTGTTTATTCATTGTTTATTCAATAAATACAGTCCATTGCAATACAAATTTGTTAATTTATGTTCAGTAACCATAATGCTGTCACCACCAACAATAGGAGAAACCAGAGTCTCGTTGCACTAACATTGCAAGATCATGCTGCCTGGAAATGGATATCTGGCCTCTGACCCACTAAATAAAAGCCAATAGGGAGAACTCCAATGCTGGTGCTCTCATGATGAAGGGATGAGGACCCAGGATCCTAACGGACTACTCCAACATTTTCTCTTTTTTTTTTTTTTTAAGATTTTTTTTATGTGGGCCATTTTATAAGATATTTATTGAATCTATTGCAATATTGCTTCTGTTTCATGTTTCGCTTTTTGGCTATGAGACATGTGGAATCTTAGTTCCGGGATCAGGGATTGAACCTGTGCTCTCTGCAGTGGAAGATGAAGTCTTAACCTGCACTGCCAGGGAAGTCCCCCAACATTTTCTTAGGCTCAGTTTCATGGTTTTAATATCTTTGAAAGATTTTTTTATCCAAAAAAGCCCCCATTTGTTCATTGACAAGTCCAAACATGTGAAACAATTGCTCTTCCAGGGTCCAGCAAATAGGTAGAAACATTCAGCAACTGGGTCTGAATTCAATCACTTTTACATGCAGTGTGAACTGACAAAATCAGAGTGGGCACAGGAGATAACAGGACTACAAACCAAAGATAAAGGATTAAGCAAGAAAAATTCCTATTTCCTTCTCTTTAAGGAATCAGTTTATTCACATCATTTGGTTTTAGATTCAGGCCTATTTATCTAGTTACCAAAAAATAAGAAATTAAAGCAAAAAAAAGAAAACTGAACTATGATGTTGGAGCTGTTTTTGTTTTTAATGTCCACTGGTCTTCCCAAGTGGTACTAGTAGTAAAGAACCTGTTTGCCAATGCAAGAGACCCAAGAGACCCAGGTTCCATTCCTGGGGCAGGGGAGATCCCTGGAGAAGGGCAGGGCAACCCACTCCAGTATTCTTGCCTGGAGAATCCCGTGGACAGAGGAGCCTGGCAGGCTACAGTCCACATGTAGCCAAAAGAGCTGGACATGACTGAAGCGGCTTAGCACACACACATCAAGGTTTTGTGTTTCTTAGATCTAAGAATCCTTACAGGTTGACTTTACTATTGCTACCTTGTAGATGAGGATAAAAAGAGTTAGAATGAGGGATTGGGGGATATCATTCAACCATAAATAGAAAAGCTGAGGCTCAAATGCTCAATTGGAAAACTGAACTAGTACAAATAAAACTGAACATCTTTAAAAGAAGCAGAATCTAGCTTATTTTAGCTTTGAAACATATATATTACCATACATAAAATAGATAGCCAGTGGGAGTTTGCTGTATCACATAGGGAACACAAAGCTGGTGTTCTGTGACAATCTAGAGGGTCGGGATGGGGAGGGAGGTTTAAGAGACAGAGACATATGTATATCTATGGCTGATTGATAATGATGTATGGCAAAGACAATCACAATATTATAAAGTAATCATCCTCTAATTAAAAATAAAATAAAAGAAGAAGCAGCATGGTAGAAAGGTACTGTCCAGTTTTGTTGGTATTTATAACCATTTCCCACTCTCCCATAGTAAAGGCTATGAAAAGTATACTAAGCTACTCTTTTTGACTCTTGCTATTTATCCTGAATATTCCTCTGATTCTTAGCCTTGAATCCTTTCCTTCTTTCTTATCAATTTGTCTGCTTTCCACATCTAACCCTATGAGTTTATGGCCAAACTAGAACAGTTTTCCTTTCTTTTCTGTCTCTATCCAGATGAAGTTCCTCAGATTAACTGTTCTTTATTCCATGCAATTCAAATGAAAGTAAGAGGCTCCCTAGATTGGACCCAGAATCCAGACTTTCATATCTGTAAGTGACACCAAATAGAATTTATCTCACTAAGTAATCAAATGTATAATAAAATTACCATAATTGAAAGATTTTGACCCTAAGGTAAGAATAGTTATTTCAACTTCTCAGAATAATTAGACCACACAGATGTTACTATTTTTATAAGAATTTAATATTTAATGAAATTAACATAGTACATCACTATGGAAGAATAATATTCAATAAAGTATCTAAAAATGACCTAGAAGGCTGGAGAAAGATGATATTTAAGATTCTAATCTCATCCTATATACTAAAATAAACTCCATAGGCATTAAATAACTAAGAAAAAATCATCTCATAAATAACTAAGAAAAAAATAAGAAATAACTAAATAAAAAAAGATTAAAAGGAGCAATGGGATATTTAGAAATTGCTGAAAAGTTGATTCTGAACTAAAAAATATATACTGAAGACAAGAACAATAATAATGACCTACTGAGCACCCATTAGAAGAGCTGACTCATTTGAAAAGACCCTGATGCTGGGAAAGATTGAGGGCAGGAGGAGAAGGGGACAACAGAGGATGAGATGGTTGGATGGCGTCACCGATTCGACGGACAGGAGTCTGAGCAAACTCCGACAGATGGTGAAGTACAGGAAAGACTGGTGAGCTGCAGCCCATGGGGTCACAAAGACTCAGACATGACTGAGCGACTGAACAACCGAGCACCCAGACGAACGGAGGAGACTCAGAGAAGCATGGCATTGGGATGAGCTTCTTCCTGCTTAGGAAGCAAACAAAGACAAAAACAAACAAAACAGCAGCTCTCTGAAAAACCAAAGCAAAAACAAAAACCCTCAGAACTCAGGAAAATGTCCATTCATGCTAAGTTGCTTCAGTCACGTCTGAATCTGTGCGACCCCACGGACTGTAACCAACCAGGCTCCTCTGTCCATGGGGTTCTCCAGGCACTAATACTGGAATACTGGAATGGGTCACCATTTCCTCCTCCAGGGGATCTTCCCAACCATGGGATCAAACCCACCTCTCCTGCGTCTCCTGCATTGGCAGGCAGGTTCTTTACCACTAGCTCCACCAGGAAAGCCCCAAGGGGAAAGGGGTGTGTGTGTGTGTGTGTGTGCACATGTGAGCACACACTTAGTTGTTCAGTCATGTCCAACTCTTTGTGACCCTTTGGACTGTAGCCCACCAGGCTCCTCTGTCCATAGAATTTCCCGGGCAAAAATACTGCAGTGGGTTGCCATTTCCTTACATCATCTTAAAATTCTATGTGGACTAACAGGACTTGGGCAGGAGATAGGAATCCAGGTGACAAGAGGCACCAATGTCAACCAGCTGGTCAGCTCTCTCTCTTACTCTGAAATTCAGACTGGTTGCTTCAGGGTTTGCACTTGAGATCGGCATTATGAAAGATATGGAAGAACCTGGTTAGAGAAACAGAAGCTGGCTGTGCATTTTGATATCCTGAAATGAATGCCTGCTTTTGACATGGTCAAAGCACAGTCTGCTCTTGCCTGAACCAAAACATTAACTTGCAGGCAGCCACACTCCAGGCACCTACACAAACCTCAATCTCAGCTCTGCTATTTTGGGAAAAAAAAAAAAAAAAAAAGCCTTATTTACCTTCCCATGTGCAAAGGAAACCCATAGCAGTTACTATAGCACAAACTCACTTAGCTATTCATTTCTAAATTTTTGTGGATTATCGAGAAGTTCAGGGTTAAGAGTATCTGTTGGCTTCAAGAGAAGTCAGAAATGCAGAATTCTGTGTGAGATTCCTCAGGCTTAAATGTTTGTAATTTTACAATTCTAAAAATATGTACAGCCCCCACACATCTGTAGACTGATCTAGCATTCTAGATCTAGTCTAATTCTTGTGACTTCTGTACTATAACAAAAAGACAAGGAAATGGGAAATATGATAGAAACTTAAGAAAATTTATCACTCTAGAATGCCAATATGTAACAAGAGGAATTCTAGAAAAAATTTATAGTTTTCCAATTATGTAGAATACTACATATTTACGACATAGCCCTTAGGCATGATTTACAAGGGGAAAAAAATGGAGCTATTCTAGTAGGGAAACTACTCCCAGAGAATATCAAAGGCTTCCTGAGACTTTTTTTTCAAAAAGAAAATAGATTTTATTCCAAATGTTTTGTGAAAAATAAACTGGAAGATCTCCATAAGATGATGAAGAAGACATACTTTTCCTGTCAGTTAAAAAACTTAATATTGGAAATGCCAGGGAAAAGTATTTGTTCCATAAAGTCGTGGTCCAAACATGAAGTGAATGAACTTGTGCCAGAATAATGGTGGTCAATAATAAATGACTGCATAGATTGCATGCTCAGTTGGGTCCGATTCCTGACAACCCTGTGGACTGTAGCCCGCCAGCCTCCTCAGTCCATGGGATTTCCCAGGCAAGAATCCTGGAATGGGTTGCCATTTCCTCCTCCAGGGGATCTTCCTGACCAAGGGATTGAATCTGAGTCTCTTGTGTCTCCTGCATTGGCAGTGGGATTCTTTACCACTGCACCAAGGGAAACAGGTAATACGTATTTGAATATGTATTACCTTTTAAGATAGAATTTAATTCAAATCAATTAATGTAATCGATTTAAGCATATAATTAGTTTTAATAATGGTCCTGTTTAACAATTAGCTCACAAAATTCGTAAAAAATTAACAATTGGCTATTAAGGGGCATCCCAGGTGGCCTTAGTGGTAAAGAACCCCCCTGCCAGTGCAGGAGACATAAGAGACAGGAGTTAGATCCCTGGGTTGGGAAGATCCTCTGGAGAATGAAATTGCTACTCACTCCAGTATTCCTGCCTGGAGAATCCCATGGACAGAGGAGCCTGACAGGCTGCAGTCCATGGGGTGGCAAAGAGTCAGACACAACTGAAGCGACTTAGCATGCATGCATTAAGAGGCCACCTGAGCTGGCTCCCAGGGCTTGTTTACCTCCTATTATTCAGTGTCTAGCTCCAGAAAGTACAAACCTATATTGAGTCTTCATCAGTTTGGTGGAGGGGTTCCTTTATTTAAAGTGATTAACTAATTGTTTGAATTGTGGTGAAATACAGATAGCGTGGAGAAGGAAATGGCAACCCACTCCAGCATTCTTGCCTGGAAAATCCCAGGTGGGGGGGCGGCTACACGGGTCGCAAGAGTCAGACAGAACTGCGCGACTGAGCACAAGCACGCAGATAACATAAATTGTACCACGTTAACCATTTTAAAGTGTACAGTTCACTGACACTACCACCATCATCACCATCCATCCACATAACCCTTCATCTTGCAAAACTGAAACTCTGTACCCATTAAACAGCAATTCTCTATCCCCTTTCCCTACAGCCCCAGGTAGTCACCATTCTACTGCTCTCTGTGAATTTGGTTTCTCAAGGTACTTCATATCAGTGAAAGAATACAGTATTTGTCCTCTTGTAATTGGCTTACTTCACCTAGCAAAATGTCTTCAGAGTTAGTCCATGTCATGGTGTGAAGAGAGGTTCCTTCAAGGATGACCAGTGGTCCTAGGCAAACTTTAGAAACACTGGGGATTCCCTCTGCAGGCTCCTCGTCCTGCTGGTCCTGCCCACCAGAGGATCCTGTCAGACAGTTTTCTGCTGTGAGTCAGGGACCAGACACTGCTGAACATACACATGCCAGGACTTCCCTGTCGGTCCAGTAGTTCAGACGCTGCGCTCTCAAGGAAGGAGCCATGAGTTCAAACCCTGGTTGAGGAGCTAAGGTCTCGCATGTCCCACACCAAAGCTAAACAAGAAAGAAAGAAAGAAAATACACTTGCCAAGCTCTCCAAGTTCCCTTCACTTGGGTTAGGGTTACCCTCAGAGAAACCCTATATTGTCCAACATTTATATAATAAATACTCATCTTCTCCCATATGGTCTGGAAGGGGTTAATGAATGACAAATCCCTTTGGGGTTATATTTGCTACAGGACTCTGGAAGCCCTAAAGCATCTACTCTTCTCACCTCTGACTGGTGTTTAGTCACTTAGTCATGTCCAACTCTTTTGTGACCCCCATGGACTGTAGCCCGGCCAGGCTCCTCTGTCATGGGATTTCCTAGGCAAGAATACTGGAGTGGGCTGCCATTTCCTTCTCCATGGGATCTTCCAGATCCAGGGATCGAACCCATGACTCATGCATTGGCAGGCAAATTCTTTACTACTGAGCCACCTGGGAAGACCCTTTGTTCATTAGAATATTAAAATTTAAAGTGATCCTCATTTTCTCTCTTTCCAGCACTTCTCTTCTTTCCTTTCTTTTTGTCAAATGTTCACATTTCTAACTATATATTTATATATAACTGTCTCTCTATTTTTTTTTCATTTTAAGAGACACATGTTTACATATGAGTCTCAATGGTATATCTGTTTTTATACATAGCATTTCTTTCACAAACACCTGGATATATAATCCCAAGTAATGTGTTTTCATAAAGACAGATTAAAATTTACTAGAACAAATACTCTTCTAGTAAAACTGCATGAACTCAGTTATATCAGCCACCAAAATCAGGTTATTGGTATCCTATCTCTGCTCCTAATGCTGTCTCCAGACTTGCCAAGGCATTGCCCACAGCTAATTGTTCCTTTAAACTTTCTTTCCCATTATTTCTCATTCATCTCATCCTAAAATTCTTTTTCAAAGCAGTTGTTCATTTTACAGGAACTCATTCTCATAGCTCCTATGTAGTTTAACTAGTAGGTAAATACATTAAGAACATATTTGAGATAAAAACAAATATCATCTATTAAAGCATATATATGGAATCTAGAGAAATGGTACTGATGAACCCATCTGCAGGGCAGGCATAGAGAAGCAGATGTAGAGAATGGACTTGTGGACACAGTGGGGGAAGGAGAGGGTGGGCTCAAATGAGAGAGTAGTGTTGAAACTGTAATGACCTTGTGTAAAATAGACGGCTCGTGGGAAGTTTTGTTGTGTAACACAGGGTGCTCAGCCTGGTGCTCTGTGATGATCCTGAGAGGTGGGGGTGGGAGGCAGGTTCAAGAGGAAGGGTGTATACACACACACACACACACACACACACACACTTATGGCTGATTCATGATGTCATATGGCAGAAACCAACACAACATTGTACAACAATTATCCTCCTACTAAATATAAATTCAATAAAAAAAAAAGAATGTATTTAAACATCATGGTCAAAATGAGATCTGGCTCTTCATACTCTCATTGATTGAATTTCTCCAGTCTCAGATAAAACCACATGGGCAGAACTCCTTTCCTATCTGTAAAGATAGAGAATTGACTAGGAAGCTCGATAGTTCTAAAACAGTGCCCTTCTATGCCAAGGTCATAAGCAATTAAAACACCAGAACATAGTTAGGCATCCTTACATCTTTGGTGCCTAGTACCTAGAACTTGAAAAATTAACATATGTTGAGTGATGTAAGTCATCAATATAGAGTCACATCATAGCTTTTTAAGATGCAATGGGAGAAACAGGCTTAATAAGAGAACAGCAATTAGAAAAATAAAATTATTATCCTCTGTTTGGTATTAACTTTTGCCAGAAAGGGAATGGAAGATTAGAAGGAGCGAATTAGACTGTACCTTTTTTTCTCTTTCATCCCACACTGGAATATTACTTGGCCATAAAAAAGGAACAAAATTGGGCCATTTATAAAGACACGGAGGGACCAAAAGTATGTCATACAGAGTGAAGTAAGTCAGAAAGAAAAAAACAAATATCATATATTAAGGCATAAATGTGCAATCTAGAAAAACGGTATAGGTGATCCTATTTGCAAAGCAGAAATAGACATACGAACTTAGAGAAAAAAGTATGGGCTCCAGGGGGGGAATAGTAGAGGTAGGAGGAATTGGGAGATTGGGATTTACACATACACTACTGATACCATGTATAAAATGGACAACTAGTGAGAACCTACTGTATAGTACAGAGAACTCTGCTTACTGCACGGCAGTGACCTGATTGGAAGGAAGTCCAAAAGGGAGGTGATACACGTATGGCTGGTTCATTTTGCTGTGCAGTAGAAACTAATACATCATTGTAAAGCCACTATGCTCCAGTAAAAATTAATTTTTTTAAAAAAGAAGGAGCTAGCTGGAACCCAATTTATGCTACACACTATCATATATATATATATATTTTTTTTTCCTTATATGCATATAAGATTAGTGATTTAAAGAGTACACATTGGTGCCAAAATACTTGAATTGGAATCCTGACTCTGCCACTGTGTAACTGTGAGACTCTAGACAAGACATGTGGTACCTATATCCCTCAGGTTCATCAACATAAACTGATACTAACAGACCAACCTGATAAAGTGGTTGTGAGAAGTGAATTAAAACATATAAAGCTTTAGCACAGAGACTGGAACATAAGTGTGATTTTTAAAAATTTTTTATCATTAGTTGACCATTTTATCATTATTTAGAGGTGGGTATTAATGCCACCACTTTACATCTAAGGAAATCTGAAACTAAATACAGAAAATTGTCATGCATTACACAGTAAAACAAATTTGAACTCAAGACAGAGAGGCTTTTGCTCATGTATCACAAAAGATGCTCTTATAAAGCACTGTATTTTATTCTGTGTCATTCAGGCTCATTACTATTTCTATCATTTATTGTGCAGTTCTAATAGCCATGTTATCATGCTCTGAAGAGCTCTGAGTTCTGTAGAGTCATTTGCTCCTGCTCTTCATGGCCCTACCTTGCCTGCCTGTTCCACTTCTTCTATCTGAGTTCTGAAGTTCGATGCTCTCCTCTTCCAGCCCATGTGGACAGTCCTTCACGGGTCTGCGCTGGCAGTATGCCTGCCAATAGTAATCCCCTCCTCCTGATGATTTTTACCCTAATCATTCTATGGAGTTGATAGAAACAAGTACATACAACCAGACAGATCATAATCACCTCAAAATCAGAACAAGCAGAAACTGAGTGAAGATCTGAAAGGAATAATATGAGTGAAATCCAGATACTGTATGTATGAGCATTATAGAATCTATTTTGTCTCCCCAGAGACATTTTGCTCACTCGTGTTTCTCTGTAAACTCGTCAGGGTATTTGTTAATGTACTTAGTTAATTCATTCAACTGTACCACAGTGTAAACTTGGAACACTAATACCTCAAGATGGAGATTTATTCAGAAAATTATTTTGAAGCAAGAGGATTGATACTTCAGTCTGAGTTATCTGAGCTGTGATGCTCTGCAAAGTTAGGTACCAACAAGACACTGAATAAGTTTGTCACTAGGTGTATTTTCAGAAATTTTACTGATGTTTTTTCCATCTGCAACGTCTCACGAGGAAGATGACATAAATATTTCAGATAATCACTTATCTGAGAGCAATCTGTTTAAGGATGCTCAGTGCAATGCACTAAGCATGATATATACAATAAAATGCTACAATTTTTCTTGCAATCCAATCTAATCCTTAATTAGAAGAGAAATGGTGACCTAATTTGTCTAAACTCGATTCCTAAATATTTGCGTGCTAATTTCATTTTTCTTCCATTTCTACTCCAGTTGACATACAGCACTGTGTGAGTTTAAGATGAACACTATAATAATTTGTCTTATAAACATCATGAAATGATTGCCAAAATAAGTTTAGTGAAGGTCCACTATCTCATATAGATACAAAATGAAATGAAAAGAAAAAAATTATTCCTTGTGACGAGGACTCAGAATTTTCTTTTTTATTAACCTACACATATAACATCCTGCAGTGCCAATTATATTTATCACGTTGTACATTACATCCCTGGTGCTTATTTATCTTATAACTGGAAATTTGTACTTTTTGGTTACCTTCATCCAATGCTTAATTTCAACTTATTTAGTCATTAGATTCTAAAATTTATAAAATTGTGAAGTATTTGAAACAATACTTCTTCTTTAACTTTATAGTAGTTTTATTTCATCTAATATGCTTTTCTAATTTTTGCATATTACTATTTCAGACATGCAGATGAGAAAACAATGCTGCCTAGTGAAACACCCTTAATTATAATTATCAATTTGTATTGCTTGATGGTCTTGCTGAATTTACTTTCAATCTTGATGAATTTATTTTGAGCAATAATTTTCTTTTAAATTGTCTTTTTATTTTATCATGATCCTGTCCCAAAACAGTTATAAACATTAAACTTAAATTCTTCATCATAATCATTGCTAAGCTTTTTCAACAGTTTTTTCCTTCTATAAAACCCTAAAGTCATCATTCTAATACCTTAATCTTTCATACAAAATCTTTACTATAATATTGCTGATTTGCTTATTGTTCTGCTTATATTACTTATTTTTCTTAATTCTTGCCATTGCATATTAGTTATTTTTCTACCATAATATCTTTCTTCTGTACTCCGTTAATCCAAGTATCATATTTTCTTTGCATCTTCCAGCAAAGTTTCTTGCTTTAACCACACCTAATTTTTGCATATTTTTAATATGGCTAAATTGAGCATGCATGAATTATTTATATTATTTGTGCTGTTGAATATGTTTTCTTTTGCCTTCCACTTGAGTATATGACCCACTTTTCAAATAAGATAAATCAATTGCTAATAGGCACCACATTTTATCAATTCATATTTATCTCCTTTGGCCAAGATATATTCTCTAAGTTGTACATTCTTAGCACATGTTATCGCTTGACTGATAATAGAGGAGCTTGGGGAAAAGTGAAAATGGTAAAACTTTACCGTACATTTTATAAACTTTCCTGTTTTACTATGTCTTAGGCATTGGGCTGAAAGTCATGAATGTGAACATTGGAACAAGTGTCAGAGGTCATCAAGTCTGACCTTATATTTTACCAATAAAAACTGTTAGGCCTCAGGTGGCACTAATGGTAAAGAATCCGCCTGCCAATGCAGGAGACTTAAGAGACACGGGTTTGATCCCTGGGTCTGAAGATCTCCTAGAGGAGGAAATGGCGCCCCACTCCAGTATTCTTGCTGGGAGAATCTCATGGACTGAGGAGCCTGGTGGGTTACAGTCCATGGGCCCTCAAAGAGTCAGACGTGACGGAGTGTCTGAGACAGCACAGGTCTAGAAAAGTTAAGGCACACATGCGTGCATGCATGCTAAATTATTTCCGTTGTGTCCGACTCTGTGTTACCCTACAGACTTTAGCCTGCCAGGCTCCTCTGTCCATGGGATTCTTCAGGCAAGAATACTGGAGTGAGTTGCCATGTCCTCCTCCAGGGGATCTTCCAGACTCAGGAATTGAACCTGTGTCTCTTACATCTCCTGCATTAGCAGGTGAGTTCTTTACCACTGAGCCACCAGGAAAGCCAAGCACTATTTTAGCCTTCCATATACCATGCCTGAGCTCTGGGATACTAAGGGACCATGGCTCGGTGCTGGAACAAAGAAATGTTACGTGCTGACCATGGTAGCAGAACAAATCTACAAAGGAGTGAAAACAGACACTCTTCTGTATTCTATTTCTTAGTGTTGTCAACGAAACTACTGTGCCTTTGTGAGAACAAATTCTGTCTTCCCCAGAGGCTACGTAACTCCCTAATGGTAAATTAGTCACTTTGGAGGCACATTAACTCGTCCTGGCCACTGGGGTGTCATTATTAGGAAATCTTCTGTTTCTAGGCCATTGGCTGGGATGATAGTAAACTATGCTAAGTGGGATCCCAGTGGCCCGAAAGACCTAAGGTACCTTCCTTAGTGCTAAAGTTGCTGCAAAGCTTAGGGATATTTCCCCTAACTCTTCAGCTCCCGGACACTTAAACATGTTTTAAGGTTTTTTGGCCAAAGTTGGCACCATATCAAGTTGGCTTTGAGTTTATTTTAACTTCAGAGGTCTCACATCTGCTCTCCATTCATCCAGTATCTAATTCATCCAGGGACCCAGAGTCCTCACACTGCCTCCAGGTGTTCATTTTTTTGTGCCATCCAGACTTGTGATCCAAAAAAAAAAAAAAAAAGACTTGTGATCCATCTTTATATTTTGCTCTCCTGGCTCCATACTCCTTCCTCTTCAACAGTAGAATATATCAACATTCAATTCCATTCCCACAGGAGTCTGCACCAGCCAGGGTTTTTTTTTTTTTTTTTTTTCAATTGAAATATAGTTGACACATAAAATTATATTAGTTTCATATATATAACATAATGTTTAGATATTTGTATATATTGTAAAACACAGAGGCAGTTTTTATTAAGGGACAAAATAGCACATATTATGTTTTTAGTAGTGTGAGTTGTTAAATAATGGTTTAATAGTTAATCATTAAACAATTCAATAAAGTTAAACTAATAATGACTTTCATAGATAATAGTGAATTTACATCTTCCCTCTAAGATATGCTTTAAAACTGAATAATTTATCTCATTAGATCAAGAAGCGCATTGATATTATAAGAAATTTAAAAGGTACAAAAAGTTATAAAGTAAGACATGTCTCCTTCAGTCTCTGATCTGATCCTAAAAGTCTAGTCTCCCCCTTCTGTAAGGCCACTTATCTTATGAGTTAACTGTGCATTTTCCCAAGGGAAATCTATAAATATGTTCACATATACACAAATATATAGACAATTTTTTATAAAAGATAAGCATTTAGACACATTGTTATAAAACTTGCTTTATTCACTTAAATATATGGGCTTCCGTGGTGGCTCAGACCATAAAGAATCTACCTACAATGGAGAGACCCAGGTTTGTATATGCAAATATATAGACAATTCTTTTATTCAAATGCTAGCATTTAGACACATTATTATACAACTTGCTTTATTTGCTTAAATATATAAAGTGGGATAATTCTATTTTTATATATACTGAGTAGCAGCATTATTAACAGGTATATAGTTTTCCTTCAGTTCAGTTCAGTTCAGTCTCTCAGTTGAGTCTGACTCTTTGCAACCCCATGGACGGTAGCACGCCAGGCTTTCCTGTCCATCACCAACTCCCAGAGCCTACTCAAATGCATGCCATCCAACCATTTCATTCTCTGTCATCCCCTTCTCCTCCCGCCTTCAATCTTTCCCAGCATCAGGGTCTTTTCCAATGAGTCGGTTCTTCACATCATGTGGCCATAGTACTGGCATTTCAGCTTAAGCATCAGTCCTTCCAAAGAATATTCAGGACTGATTTCCTTTCAGATTGACTGGTTTGATCTCCTTACAGTCCAAGAAACTCTCAAGAGTCTTCTCCTAACACCACAGTTCAAAAGCATCCATTCCTTGGTGGTCAGCTTTCTTTATAGTCCAACTCTCACACGCATACATGACTACTGTAAAAACCATAGCTTTGACTAGATGGACCTTTGTTGGCAAAGTAATGTCTCTGCTTTTTAACATGCTGTCTAGGTTGGTCATAGCTTTTCTTCCAAGGAGCAAAACATCTTTTAATTTCATGGCTGCAGTCACTATCTGCAGTGATTTGGGAGCCCAAGAAAATAAAATCTGTCACTGTTTCCATTGTTTCCCCATCTATTTGCCATGAAGAGATGGGACCGGATGCCATGATCTTAGTTTTCTGAATGTTGAGTTTTAAGTCAACTTTTCACTCTTCTCTTTCACTTTCATCAAGAGGCTCTTTAGTTCTTCACTTTCTGCCATAAGTGTGCTGTCATCTGCATATCTGAGGTTATTGATATTTCTCCCAGCAATCTTGATTCCAGCTTGTGCTTCATCCAGCCTGGCATTTCGCATGATGTACTCTGCATAGAAGTTAAATAAGCAGGGTGAAAATATACAGCCTTGACGTACTCCTTTCCCAATTTGGAACCAGTCTGTTATTCCATGTCCAGTTCTAACTGTTGCTTCCTGACCTGCATACAGACTTCTTAGGAGGCAGATCAGGTGGTCTGGTATTCCCATTTCTTGAAGACTTTTCCACAGTTTGTTGTGATCCACACAGTCAAAGGCTTTGGCGTAGTCACTAAAGCAAAAGTAGATGTTTTCTGGAACTCTCTTGCTTTTTTGATGATCCAGCAGATATTGGCAATTTGATGTCTGGCTCCTCTGCCTTTTCTAAATCCAGATTGAACATCTGGAAGTTCACAGTTCACATACTGTTGAAGCCTGGCTTGGAGAATTTGAGCATTACTTTGCTAGCATGTGAGATGAGTGCAATTGTGCAGTAGTTTGAACACTCTTTGGCATTGCCTTTCTTTGGGATTGGAATGAAAATAGTTTTTCTTAGGATGGAAATATCATGATTTATCTAACTAGTCCCCAGTGGTAGATATTTAAGGGTTTTCCTTCCAACCTTCTGTTATTACAAACAATGCCACATACAGTGTTTATTCACTTACTTGTTTTTGTCACACCACGTGGCTTGCAGGATCTTAGTTCCCTATCCAGGGATTGAACCCAGGTCCTTGGCAGTGAAAGCAGAATCCTAACCACTTACCTCCAGAGAACTTTCTACATGTGGTATTTTTAAAAACAGCCTTTAAGCATAAGTGTGAATATATCTGTAAAATAAATCCCTAGAAATGGAATTGTTGAAACAAAAGTCCTATATATTTTTAATATTGATAATATTAAAGGGCCATCTGCAGAATTTGGAATGATTCACATGAACTCAACACTATATTGTGTTATCATGTTTCAGTGTTGGCCAACTTAATAGGCAAAAAAATGATTTCACAGGGAAGAAGCTAACACAGTTGGCTCATGGAGCCAAGATTCACACTTAGGACTATCAGACACCTAAACCAATGCTCTTTTTCTCATCTTAACCTAGTTACAGAGACACAGTTAGGAAAAGGGCTTCCTGTATAACCACAGAAAGGACAGCACATTTGTGGACTCCAGCATCCTCTGATCTGAGTAGTGAGGCAGGAAGGATGTGAAGTCTGGGTAAGAACAGGTGTCAGAGGACAGCCAAAATACAAAGAGAATAGGAAGAGGGGGATAGTAAGAGTCACCACTGACATAATCCAATGAGACCTTGGAGACACCGATGGGACACATTGAAAGAGGGCATGGTGAGGAGGTATCAGTCACCCCAAGATGGAGCTCTGACTTGACTTAGCAATCAATGTTACTTCTCCTCCACTAGCCCTCTAGAATCCTTATTCTTATTCTCACAATGGTATATTTACAGGTTTTGTTTCTGAAACATTAATAACAGACCTTTCATCCTACGCAGCAGGATTTAGCAAGAACCATGTTTCTCTAGGACTTGTCTTTCTTTCTTTTTTCTCTTTCTCTTGTCTTTCTTTCAACATTTCTGAAATACTGTGTTTGAATCAATGGAACAAATAGTAAGTAAAAGTGTTCCAAAGACTCTCTTTTCATTAAAAGAAAAAAAAAAAAACTTAAATAGGATAAATCCATCTTTCCCAAAAAGAAGAGAATAAAGAAATAGCAGACCAAACATAATAGTCTTTATAGCCTCATAAACCACAGTACCACCCAAGATGTTAACAAGCTGGCATGTTTTGAGCATCAAAGATAGTGAGGAAACTGTGTTTACATGTTTGGCACAAAAACTAATGAGGAAAGTCAATTGGCCCTTTGTCTTGAGGGTCTGAAGCGCTCAGCTCTAATGTTTGGTTTCTTCGTTGGCACTTGTTCAAGTAATCGCTCGTGGCCTGACAAAGCCGCACTTGTGTTTTATTACTGGCCATGCTGAACTCTCCGGCGTGAGCTGTGTTGTCTCTCAATAGAGTGCTGCAGCCGAGGGCACACTTATTTGAAAACACTAAATCAGAGCATGATGATCTTTGCCCAACCAGAGCAACTCAGAGAACAACAAAAAAATGTGCAGAGTACGGTGCCTTTTGTTTGCAGAGGGAGGGCAGTGAGGACAGGAGGAAGATAGCCCCGGAGCCTGCGACAGAATGATGTGGAAACAGGAGCTATTAAACCTACTTTGTAAGAGAAATCTTTCCCCCTCATAATCAGGGAAGCGGTGTTAACATCAGAACCTGACTTCCTGCATCACAGGGCAGGATCTGATCCGTGAGGCCTGGACTCAAGCCTGCAGGGGCAAGAGACGTCAAGGTGACCCCACAGGCCTTTTCCCCCTGGAATTCGAAGGTGCTGTGAAAGAGTAATCATGTTACTCTGTGAGGAAGCTGACTTTGGCTTTGAGAATACAGTCTGGTAGGAAGGGAAAGCTCCAAAGTAGGTCAAGCACCGTGTTTGTAACTTTTCTCATTAGCTCACTTTTTTTTTTTTAAAAAACCTTCCTTCCTGCTTTTTCTTCTTCCTTTTTATCATTATTTGTATTATTATTATTTTCCATTTAGACTTAGAAATGCCTTGGACCATCCTGGAATTTTTATCTGCACCACTGAACAAGTATCCAAACATTTGGCTGCTATTTTCAAAGTTCTGAACCAGAAACGAGGACTCCAAAATCTGGTTGCAAACAACATTTTTTAAGTGACAGTTTTGGCAGTCTTACCTACAAATCCAGTAAAAATAAAACCTAGAACAGTTTGTTCTTAAACTATTTCTAGTACCAGTACTGTGAAGAAAGTACTGAGCTACACATAATTAAATTTATTTTTCCTTTAAGTGACTGAAATTTTACATGTTCAAAACAGGAAAATTTGGGCTAGGTTAAGAGACGTCCTTGCCTTTGCCAAGTCCTTGAAGTTCTCTCTGGCTGTCTGCCTCCCCTCAGATTTTTTTCCTGAAGGGTGTAAGTGTACACTCAGCACTGCCCCTGCCACTGAATGAACCTGAGCCATGCCTATGCTGAGAAGATGCTGAGAATTATCCCTGGGGAAGTCACATGAAGTAAATTTAAGCCTTTAGAATATTCAGATTTAACTATAGTGTCATCTCTCTACCTTTAAATAAGCAGTATTTCTTTGCTAATTACTTCTTCAATATTTACTTTGTAAAATGAAGAGGATGCTCATCCCAGGAATGCTGCTTCTGACAAATTGTGGACTACTTAAAAAAAAAAGAAAAAACTTTAAATTTTATATTTGAGTAGAGACAATTAACAACGTCGTGATAGTTTCAGGTGAACCGCGAAGGGACTCAGCCATTCATATACATGTATCCATTCTCCCCCAAACTCCCCTCCCATCCAGGCCACAACATGACATTGAGCAGAGTTCCCTGTGCTGTATAGTAGGATATTGTTGGTCATCTGTTTTAAACATAGCAGTGCGTACATGTCGATCCCAGACTCCCTAACTATCCCATCCCCCCATCCTTTCCCTCTGGCAACCGTAAGTTTGTCTTCTAATTCTGTGTGTCTGTTTCTGTTTTGTAAATAAATTCATTTGCATTATTTCTGTTTTAGACCCTCATATAAAGGATGCCATACAGTATTTCTCTTTTTTATATATCTCAAGCTTCCACAGTTCCTGCAGAAAGGAAAGCATTAATTTTACATGCAGGTGAAGTCATTACAAATTCCTATTCCTGTTGTTAGCAATATTTACTCTTGGGTAATGACCTGAGTGTGCCAGAAACACAAATGACCTGTTGGTGGTTGTAGAATAAGTAAACACGTAGAAGCTTCCTAGAAAAAAAAACAATCCGTAAGGCGCGGGGGAAGAAAAATGGTGGGCTCCGGGCCTTTGAAATCCACCTAAGGCGATACTAGGTGAAGTCTCCTACCTGAAGTCCACCGCCCTCGCCAGTGGAGGAAGACAATGTGTTTAAACAGGATTTGCTTGTATTAATAGGCGGTTCTATTCTGAGCCTTGAGATGAAGGGAGATCTCCTGGGAAGGGATGAGCCCCCCTCCACGCCCCAGTTCCCTGTCTGCCCCTGCTCCTTGCCACCCAGCTCTCCTCCGCTCATCCTGCGTCTTTCCACCCCGCGCAGCACCCAATATTGCTTCTTCCCGCAGGCTCTGCTGCAAAAATGTCAGCCATCACATCGCAGCAGCTCACAGTCAGAGCTCAGATTGCGAAGCGGAGCCAGGGGATGGAGGGAGGGGATGGAAAACAGGAACTGCGCTCCTAAGCTACTTCTCCATGGAGGAGCTGTCCACAGCCAGCGCTCTGGATGGATGGGCTCCGGCTGCGGAGTTGCAGGGTCTGCGAACCGCCCTGAATCCTTAGCCAGGGAAGCAGGCTGCTCTGCTCCACACAGAGGGACCCGCGGGCCTCCTGACCTGCTCCCTCCAACTCCCATCTTCTGCGGATGATTCACTCAGTATCTATCGACGTGAACGTTAAAAGCTAACCACTATCATGGTCTTTTATGGCAAAAACTCCCCCCACCCCCATTGTGACAGGTATGCCCTCCCTATAAACCATTTGCAGTTTTAATGTACACAGGGCCTTTTTGTGAAACAACATAAGCTAAAGAAATTTGTTTGCAACCTACAGTGGTATATAAACATATCTATGAATACAGCCTATACATGTCATAATGTGTATTATATTTGCTATATTTTACAACACATATTCACATGCATCATAATGTTTAGCGGTGGTGGCTCAAGTGGTGAAGAATCTGCCTTTCAATGCAGGAGACACAGGTTCCATCCCTGGGTTGGGAAGATTCCCTAAAGAAGGAAATGGCAAACCACTCCAGTATTCTTGCCTGGAGAATCGCAAGGACAGAGGAGCCTGACAGGCTACAGTGCATGGGGTCACAAAGAGTCAGACATGACTGAGCAACTGCATATATACACACACACACACACATATATACATATATATATGTATATCTATACACATATATCATAATGTCTACTTAAATGTATACTATTAGAATCCATTCTTTGTGTAAACACACTAGGCTACAGAATTAGCTTAGTCACTAAACAACTGTTCCACATTCAATACCTGTAATTCATGGGGATATGGGATTCACTCACCAAATGTGGAAGAACCGAGGCCACCCAAGTACAATAACAACAATACATGGATGAGTGTGAATTCCACACTGGGAACCATACCTCACAGAATAACAGTGATAGCTTTGTGCTTTTGGGTCCCTCTGTTGGTGTGACCACCATGTGATCAGTCTTCGGAATCCCCACGGATGGTAATACCTCAGGCTGATGAATTAGACCTGCTGGATGGAAGCTAGGCATTTAGGCAGTGAGTCGGGACAGTGTAGTACCACCTGTTCAGGGAACTGGAGGTAGAGCAAAAGGTAGGCAGTGGGGAAAGATAAGAGAGGGAACCTTGAGTAATTTCCCTCTAGGAGTGAAATATTTTCAGACAGTTGTTCAGATTACAAAATCAAAGTTGTTCAAAACCAAGCCCCCAAATTTTCGAGTAGCACTGTGAAAACTGACACTGAATGGTAATGAATTAGAAAACACCTTATCATTTCCTAAATATATTTTCACGGTAACAAAAAGAATTATCTTGTATAAATAACTGGTTTTTATTAATTGTATGTTTATCATAGTTATAAGAAAAGAAAACCAGAAAGCACTCATGTATGCAATCACAAACAGTAGGTTCTGTGTATCACAGAAATCCAGACACTTGATAAACCAGTTTCACAGTCTATTTTCTTGGAGGACCATAGCTCTCTTGTTTCTCCATCACTTTAAAGACACCAAGGTAAATAAATAGGCCCAAATCTTACATACTATTTAAGCACAGACTGAAGATGTTGATAGCATCATTTTTTGGCCAGTAAGTTTGTACGTTAATTTATAAAACATAATTTTATAAGCATTTAATGATAGCTAATGATAGCATTTCATTCAACCTTTTCCCAAATATTAACCAATAATACCTATTGTTTCTTCTGCAAAAATTGTTTACTAATAGAATTGTCATTACTTTAGCTATGATGGACTTGAATATCACAAATAAGTTGGCTACATGGTGTTACTGATACTGGCATTTTGTGGAAGTCTATAGGCTATTTTATCATTGAAAAACATTAAACTTAAAAAATTTGAGACACAGCTTTCATACAACCCCAGTTGTTTTAAAACAGTTGCAAAGATAATAAGCTAGCAGCTTGTAAAATGTTAGAAATTTCCTGTAAAAAGTTAGAAATGTTTCTCATAACTAAATTTGACATATTTATGAACTATCAGTAGTCTCAACAGAAATTCAGAAACTATTACCAGAGATTTTCATTAAAATTTAAAGTTTATAAATAACAAATTATGACATATTTTACTTTTTAAAAAATAAAAAACTGATAAAGATATTTATCATCTCAGTTTGATGAATTCTGCCTAAGGTCATCAATATAATTGTATTATGATATCCAAATAGTGGCAGTAAATTTCCCCCCACTCTGGGCTGTTATATTGTTTCCAACTCTATTCTGAACTATTAATACTACATTTTTCAAAATCAACTTTTTTAAAATGTCAGGATATGAGGCTACTTTATAATTAGTTATATTTTTACCATTAACAGGATTCTTTTAATTTAAGGATATACTATAGGGAGTGTCATTACTTATATATGTTATTTTCTCCTGTCAGGGAGAGATGTTTGATTGCTAGGCTGGATATAAAGCAGAAGATCTACTCAGTAAATGGTTATGGTTTTTACTCTTTTGGTTTTATAATAAAAAACAGGTATAGTCATTCCACCTATCAAAAAAATGTGAAAACACAAATATTTCTGAAACAATTCAGAGAAATCACCCGACAGTCTTGTTCATAGCTCTTAGAAAATAGGGCTTTCAAGTGGTTGAGTCTTTCCTTTAATTTAAAAACTGATGTTTTAATATAGATATTGATGACCTAATGCTGTTCTCTCTACATGGTACAATTTTTTGACCTTCAGAATTATTCATAAGCCTCAAACGTAGCCCTGTGTCTTAAGCATGCCTTTGAAGTCTTTGACTAGATTCAATGTTTACAAGGTTTCTCTCTGCATGAATTGGGTCCTGTTGTTACCATACCATGTCCAAAAACCAAAGAGAAATGGAATTATGTATTGGCACATATATGATTCATCCTAGTTCTTAAGAATGAAAGGATAATTTGACTCAGCATTTTAGGAACTGTTGAAATATAGTTATAATTTAATTTCATTTATCTAGATTGACTTTTGGTAAGTATCTAACGTAACGTTTCTTTGGAAAACTGAAGGTCCTTCCTAAAAATCCAAGAGGTCAATTTGATCATTTCAACCCTGAGACTATAAGATAGCTTTTCCTGTCTCTCATTTTCAACCATTCCAAGGGTTCCACTGAGTAGTGAGATAATGCAAATGGACCAAAGCTCCAAGCCAGGCTTCTGCAGAGAAAAATCTGAGTCCTGCAAGTTCGATTAAGCTAGCTAATTTTCAGTCCAACAAGCTAATTTCCAGACAGACTCTTCTGATGTTTTCCCTCTGTTTGTAATTTGCATCATTAAATAGCTCGGTGTTTCAAAGCGAACCCAGTACTAAGGTCACAGGGCTTTGTGCTAAATAGCAACCACCTCGATTTTTCTGTTTTTTTTTTTTTTTTAAGGAAGAAACAGAAAGCAGCTGATCCTGCTGTAGCATGGTTTTCTTTCTTTTTTCTCTTAGCGAGAAGAGGCTGGAGTGTCTTGTGGATCACAGAAATTTCGCTTTGGTTTGGAGAACAGTTTTCCTCAGTGTCTTTGTGCTCCAGAAAGCAGCCCAGGATCACAGGTGGCCTTGATTATCAAGATTTTTTTTTTTTTAATGGTGTCCCCCTCCCTTTTCTGGAGCAGCAGGACATCTCCCTGACATGAATATCTCATTTTTTTGTGGCACAAAATTAAAAAAATCTTAAAGAGATATCCAAAACCTAAATTTAAAACATATAAATCTATCCTTGAACTTCAAAAGGCAAAAGTGGTCAACATCATTGGTGCTACAAAAAGGGTTATACAGGCGGATAGGTGGAGTCATGGCTTTTCATGGCCCATTTTCCCTAGGTTTTCAAAGGACTGCTTCTTAAAAACATACCATATACAGAGAAAGCAGGAAAACACCTCTTCTCTCTTACCTATACATCTCAAGAATAAAATCATTTCTCTTTGTCTCTGTGGTTACAGGAAAACGTAACTTGGGCTCACTGGTACCCTGGAGCACTGTTTCTACCCTTCACGCAGAAAGTGGGTGCTAGTATTAAAAAATCTTCAGTCATGTAATTCCAATCCATTCATATTAATGTGCACGAGTGAAATGACCCTTCCTGTTCTGCAGGGGAAAGGAAGACCATAAAATGCTCTCTGCGTCCATCAGGATAACCCCACAGGCACAGATGGGAATTTTTCTCTGAAGTGGGACAGCACTGCCTTCCTGCAACATGACCTACTGATTGCAAAGAGTTTCTTTGGAAACCCCATAACGTGTCATAGACCCATCTCTGCCATATCACACATTCCTGAGCCATCCGACAGCAATGTTCCTGGGAAGTCAAGGGATGGCTCAGAAGAAAAACGGCCACCTCTCACAAAGAAATGCAATACATGTTTGTCGCGGGGAAAGAACTAATTCAATCGACGGTGTCTCTGGGTTTCTATTTCGACTCGAGTTGTTTTCAGTACATTCTCCATGCATCCCACAAAGTTAGAAAGTGTATTTGAGGAAATGCCACCATGTTTGATACTGACTGAAAACAGCACGCTCAGGGATTTGTTTTCCTGAAGAGAGAGCCCAGAGAATTTAAAAACACACAGTGTAGAAGAATTAGACACGTCCTAGGATGCCATGAAAACGTAGCAGAGATTTTGCCAGACAATAATGAGATGTGACTGTTGCGAGGTATACATGTGAAAATGTCTATGGCCTTTCACTGACACTGGTTTTTACTGCCACAGGTAAACTTGGGGATTATAAAACATTCCACTGTTAGAAGGAATACTTTTTTTTTTTTTTAAGAAGGAATACTTAAAAAAATTTTTTTCCCAACCTATAGTTCACTAATGCTAATCTCTCTAAAGAGTAATACTGTTCTGTCTGGTCCCTCAGTAATTGGCTTCAGGATTAAGTATAACATTTACCCCTTCACATCATAGTCTTAAGAGTATGATCATTTCGTGGGCAGGGACTGGTTTGGGTACATCTCTGACACAATGCTTGGCACATTTGCTGAACCAATCACACAAGGCATTAAAACACATTTCCTTTTTTCTTTTTAGAACAGCATTGTAGTATCTCATGATAACATTTAGATTTAGGTTATTTTGAAAAGTTTTAATTTATTGGGGAGAAGGTGGGGGAGGGGGGAACTACTCAAGGCCCTTCCAACAAAGACAGAATGTTAACTAGATCCATTAGCAGATTAAGTGTGAGGAAGCAACAGAAACCAAGAATTTACCCATCAGCAAGGTATACAAATGTTTTGGTGCAAACACACCTATGATCATTTATTTTTATTTTTTATATTTATTTATTCAGTGGCTACAGTGGGTCTTTGTTTTGGCACCCGGGCTTCTCCATTTCTGGCTCAAGGGCTTAGTTGCCCAGCCATACATGGGATCTTAGTTCCCCAACCAGGATCAGACCTTCATTCCCCTGCACTAGAAGGCAGATTCTTAAACACTGGACCACCAGGGAAGTCCTGACCCATGGTTATTTAGATGAATGATTTCTCACATGAATTTACTATCCATTCTACTCTAGGGATGTTAGGAAAATGGGTGTACACTTAGTTATCTATGAGCTTCCCTGTGACTCAGCTGGTAAAGAACCCACCTGCAATGTGGGGGACCTGGGTTCAATTCCTGGGTTGGGAAGATCCCCTGGAGAAGGGAAAGGCTACCCTTTCCAGTATCCTGGCCTGGAGAATTCCATGGACTGTATAGTCCATGGGGTCACAAAGAGTCAGAAATGACTGAGTGACTTTCACTTCACTTTTACTTTAGTTATCTATCTTTACTTGCTCAGTGAGATCCCATAGCGGGGGGAAAATATGAAAATACTTCAATAAGTGATACAAGAAAGTTTCTTTTGAGTACATTCCAGTGTATGCAAACATGACATATTTAATTAGTATTATATTTCATCTTTTAAAAGACACCCAAGATTTGAGATATGATAATTACCCTGTAACAACTTACAGCTTCTAACTTCTTAGGTAACCAACCATAACTGCTACCGGACAAGTCCCACAGTAATGAAACCAGAACTGGAAACTTATTGCTTTCATACTTCTCAATGGAATCCAGCTAACGAGCCATGCACCTATGTTGTAAGTTCTCGTGGCTCAAAGCAAAACAAGCCTGAACAGCTGCTTAAATAGATCATGAAAGGACTTGTGATAGGTGACAGATGTGTTATAAGGACGTTGTGTTTATCCATGGTACTTGGGTTGAAGAGAATCATCAGGCTTTTAATTTTGCTCTAGAAAAACTAGTTAGTCTTCAAAAAGCAATTCTGTGGCCCCCACTCTATCGGGTAGGCACAGCATTTTCAAAGCAGCACCATGTTGTAAAAAAAAAAAAAAAATGCCCTTTTAATCAGATTACCCTTGGCGAATGTCCCAAACCCAGGCTGGAGGGCCGTGCTGTGGTTTTCTCAACAGCTTACACTAAGCCTGTACCATGGAAATAATCTACTTTTAAAACCCAGGAAACAAATCGACTGCACTAAGGACATAAGTCGCTGTCATTAGGGAGTGATTAGGCTAAACATTTTTATACACTCTACCAGCCCACTTTGAAATTCTGTATCTCTCGCCGGTAGGAAAAAAAGGTACTTCAGGTGAGTGTTCAGAATGACCATGCAGAAAAGTTAATAAATCTGAATGAATAGAACAGAGAAAAGAAGAATGAAAAGATCTCTTGTTTCAACTTTAAACTGCTAATACCTAAATCAGGATTTTCTGAACCAAAAATGGAGCATTGGGTCCTGTAATACAGGAAAAATACTTTTCCTGTGTTTTTAATTTTTCACACAAAAAATATTTTTCTTCTTTGCATAACATGTTTTCAAGGTTTAAGACATCACATTGCCCTCTTACTTTTTCAGACCAACATGTTTCCTATTACACACTTTTTATAGCAAATTCTGTGAGGATTAAGGAAATATCATTTTTAGAATTTATTGTCAGACCATCCTTTTTTTTTTTCTTTTTTTTTAACAGGGAGGGTTAGGTTGGGGATTTAGTGATCTATCCTGATGTTATATTGTGGAAATTACAACAGGGTCCTAAACACATCTCTCTTCCCATAAGCCCTCTTTCCACACACACACAGGAAAGTGCTCTGGAAATAGGACATTTCGAATCCTACATTCTGTTAACATTTAGTGCTATTCTACCAGTTAACACGTTAATACTCACTAATGAAATTCTTAGCACTGAGTTTCTTGATTTTAAAGTCACCTTTGAGGTTGTTTTCCTTTTTCTTGTGCATTTAGTTTGTCTTTGAGAAATAGAAATGAAAAATATCATCCTGCCAAAAACATGTAGAAAATATAGATTTATTTAAGGAAAGAAGCTGAATATACGTTCTCAGCCAGTGGGTAGGGAGGTTTATTTTTTTCCCCACAAGATTGAAAGGGATTGGATTTAAGACTGGGCTATTCCACTGGCCCAAAGCTCTGGCTCAAACAATGTTTGAATCCTACTTTGGACATTCTGCTGATAGTTTCATCTCTAATTTATGAAACATTTCATTAATCCCCAATCTGTCAGCTCTTTCTTTGACAACAACAGAGGCTGACAGACAAAAGATTAAAATTTATTAAATACTCTACACTTAAGAAGTGTTTGAGACACTGTTCATTTTTGTCTGCCTTTCACCTAATTTTAAACAAACTATGCTCTTCACAATTTCCTCAGAAAGCAAGTAGACACAACAGTCAAATGGCGTTTAAACACCAAAACATACAACACTGAATCCAAACATACAGGAAAAAAAAAAAATCAAAATACAGCTATTCTTGAGCAGAATTTGTGGCATTCACATTAAAAGCATCTCCTATCCCAAGTATTTCAAGCCTATATATATATATTTATATGTTCTTCTTCCTCATCCTCCCAGTACTCCCCCCCTCCACTTTTCCAATCTCATAAATAATTCATGAACTGATAAATATGCAATTTCAAAAAGTGCAGACAAGGCAGCACTGCATTAAAAAAAAAAAGCAAAAAGAAAGAGAAAGAGCTTGTGCTTTTTACACACAAGTCCTGTGCTGCACTTTACGGATGACAAATTTCCTAGTATTCAAACCCTGTATTGTATATATGATAGGAGTGTGACTGCATTTCTGGTCAGATACCTTGCTAGACATGTTATGAACTATTCAAAGAAGGCTGTAATACATAACATATAAACACTGAAAGAAATGAAGTTAGCAGTGTTTTAGAGCCGGGCACTGTACAGAGGAATTTTTGAATGAATGGTTTAATTGTTGACTCTATCAAGTAAAGGAGAGCAGGGACGTACAGGTTTTACTCAGAGGATGTTTCTCTACTGATAGATAACACCACAAAGATCTCAGGGTCCTAAGGTCTCTCCTAAGCCACAGTCATTTCTTTGACATTATAAGAATGTTCTTCAGAGGTCAGTTTAACCAGATCAACAGTAAACTGTTCTGCCTGAGCTTGCAAACAGGTAAAACCACCCCATCGGAGAGCCAACATATAGAGCAGAGCCGAGAACCTCCATTTTGTGGCTAATTGCTTGATTATCAGCCTGAAACAAAATGGAGGCCAGACCTTTTTAAGGCAGCTCAGGGCTGATGTACCAGCGGGGAATAAATGTGTGGCGGGGGTAAAAACGTCCCTTAAAGACTATGAGTGATCCAAGCCGATAAGTATTAAAGGTTATGTCATCAATACAGATGGCATTGTACTTATACAATGCAAATAGAGATAATAGAAGGAAGGCACCCCTTGAAAGAGAGCTATTCTAGTATAGCAACAGTTAAGTTTTTTAAAAAGAAACCTGATTTCTGCCTGAAATGTAACCTTTCAAATGAACACTTAAATTGGAAAACACCATGGGTAAGAAATAGACCACAGCATTTAATTTGGACTGGCTAGTTGGAAGCCTATATTTACTGTACTATAATTTCAAATTTAATTAAGTCACACTGCTGACGCCAGTAGCATCAACGCAGTAAAGATGATTAATTGCATGCGTAAATGAAATATAAACAGCCCTAAAAGTAACATTAATGCTGAAACTTGCACACAGAAATGGTATGATAAATTTAAAGATAAGCGCCTACCTGGTCTTTGGGGCACATGCCAAAATGGGGACGAGGGCCCCCGCGTTTGAATGGAATCACTGTACCAAAAATATAACCTTTTACAGATCATTATTTTTCTAAGACATGTGTCCGGCCTCCCCTTTCCCTCTCCTCTCCCACCTCGACCCCCAACATGATTTGTTATCTTCGAGAAGACTTTTCACACAATTTGCATTGTCATCCTAGGGACTGGCTAGCGGTGCACAAACACGAGCTGACACACGGCCATGGCCGGGCTGCGCGGTCACAGCACGGCAGCTGCCCTGTTCTATATTCCTCTTCGCTCCCATTGTACTTCCAGGCACAGCAGCAGTGGGACAAAGGGCCTGACAGAGCTAACCACGGATTGTCACCTTGATTTGTCCAGTCTAGGAGATATGCAGAAATGAATTATAGTCTCCTGCTTTATGAACACAGCCCAGAAGCAAATAAGCTTGCAAACAGAATCTTCCAAACCATATTATCTAAGAAACATCAAGCATCTCCATAGATTCTACATGCTGCCTGGCTCAGTAGGTGAGGAAATGCAGAAAGGACCATCCGATTAGTGAAGACACAGAAAAGCTCTCCTCCCATAATATATTCTTGACATTAGAGCCCCAACTCTCTCTGATTGAGAGATATGTAATTTGTATTCTGCGTGGCTTTTATTGTTGATGAACGGGATCACAACGCTTCAAAACGCAAACTTAAATCATATTTAAAAAAAAAAAATCGTGCTGTGGGAAATTTTGTAAATAAAGCTGTTTTCCTTTTAAGAAAAAAACTGAGTTAAACTGAAATATTTTTATTAAAAATGAGAAAATAGGTGACCACTCCATGTTTGTTATAATACACTTTTTGCTAAACCCAGAGCCCATCCTTTTAAAATTTTGTCACTGTTAAAACTCTAAGCCTGAAAACACCCAAAATAGTTGTCTGCTAATGAGGAAATTTACTGGAAGGTTTTTTGTTTTGTTTTGTTTTTTCCTATTGCCAGTCATTTAATTTACTACTTTATTGACAAGGTGTTTGTGTGTCTTTGAGATCCAGGCAGTTTTAATAGCCACACATGGATAAATGGCAGACAGGGTCTGGTCATTTCTTTATGAAAAGATGCCTTCAAAATTGGAGAAAAGGGGAAAACTGTTTTTTTTTACCAGTTTTTTGAGGGAAGGATGATAAGGGAACATTTCTCTGTGAAGCAAAGGGAAAAAAACAAAAACAAAAAACTGTTGTCCTTTAAAACAAAATGATATAAAGATTATTTCACACACTCTTATACGTTCCCTTACAAATTCTTTCCATTTTTGTAGACAAAGCAGTGTGCTTGCTGATCCCCTCAAAGACATATTTTTTTTAAAAAACCAGAGTCTCATTTTAAGAACTCTGCATTGCATAATGTAACATAGAGTTCTTTTTATTATTATTTTTTAAAGCTACCCACCTTGACAGTATACATAGAGTGCCTGGCTCTGAAGAAAAGCCTCAAGAAGCATTTCATTTTTTTTTTTTCTTTTAATTTATGAGACAGAGCTAATCGGAAGATGCAGCATTTAAACACCAAAATACTGCATTTTGTATCTGAGTATCTATTTAAAATACCCACAGCAAAAATATGTTCCATTCCAAAGACCTATTAATTTTGAATTTTAAATTGCACTTTTCTATTGTCTTCCGCTTATACATATGGATTCTGCTCACAAGGCAACACTGGGTACCTAGTGTTTTAAATGGTGACTAGCAGGAACCAACATGATACATGTAGTAGACAGTATGTATGAAAAGAACATAAAACCCGGCCCCATACAGAAATGCAAATGATACTTGATCAAAGGGCTGCACATCCTAGGGAAGGATTCAGGCAAAAATAAAACCTCCACTTTAAGGAGAAAGCAGAAGTAAATCCTGCACACTGTTTCCAGTTGACTTAGGAAAAAAATCTAAATGTATCAAAAAGTACTGTTGATTATTGTCCAGGGGAAAATGGCACAAATGTGTCTTTCCTCGGAATTCTCTGCAGACAACCATCAGAGCTCTGCCGCCCTGCACCTGACTGCAGCAGGATCAGGCTTGATGGTTACGGTGGGTGACAGAAAGGGGCCACTGCAAGTGCTATTATGCAGTTTGCACGGGGAGATTTCAGCACATTTCAGCTTTATCTAGTTATGCTAGGTAGTTGTGTGTTCCTTTTCTTTTTTTTCTTTTATTTTACTAACAGTTGTGCATAGCTTCCAATTCTGAAATCCAGTTTGGACTCTGTGACCACCATTTACAGAGCCCTGTGTTTTAAGATTTAGCATTATTTGACAGGTTTTCAAGGTGCTTTGGCATTTCAATCTGCCTTATGGTTGTAAATAAAATTCACATATTCATGCCTTCGTGCCCGTGGTCCTCTTTGAAAGAGATGTAATGCCACTTTATCTCTTTATTTTAATGGTAAGTTCTGAAAATAAGATAACAAAATACAAAGGTTTTCTCCTAACTTATACTAGAAATACATACTCAGTTTAAGGCTTTCGTGAAATTTTTCCATCTTTAGGACTAAATGGATTCCTCGAAGCGTGTCTTTTGTGTTTTTAAAATGTAACACGTATATTTTTCTTTAAAGTTAAGTGTGTCTTATTACACACAATTCTGAAATTTGGAGTTATTTGCAATTATTTTATAATAAGTACAATTAAATCTCTACATAAAAGGTGGAGGAGCATTCTATAGTCATTAAAGAGGAAAAAAAAAATTGCCAAGGTTGAAATTTGAAAGGTTTAAGATAAACACATACAACCAGTTATTATTATTTTAAATCAGTAATTAAGCTTAAGGAAAAAAAAATAAAGCATTTCATAGAGAACATAAATAAAATATTTGAAAATCTAAGATTTTGTCCCAGAAAATCTTAATTGGTCACCACTGCATTCTCACTCCACACCAGAATGTTCTTTAGGAACATAGGTTAAAAAGGGGGAGGAGGCGCACATGACTGCTCCGCATTGCCCTAAACTTTCATTACATTTAAGAGCAAGGCAAGCCACACGAGTCTGCTACCTGATACATTATGGAGTGGGCCGTCTAAGGTTCTATTTTCCACGTAGGGTCAAGACTGCTGACATGGGATTAATCAGCTACTCCTCCTAAACCATGAATCAGAACAATTGCTGTCAGTTTCATGTGGTACTGCCTGGAAACAGGAGAGTTGGAAAGTGAAAGAACATATCAGGAATGTGGAAAAGAAAATGTTAGTGGATAGCTGAAACTCCAGTTGGCTCCTTGTGATTTGGGATAGTAATCAAATTAAAAGATGAAATTTATGTCCAGATGACTTGGGAACATCTTTCTCACCTTTGTCTTTTCCCATCGAGATCTCATTCCTGACATCAATGGTGACATTTGATAAAAACTTCCCACTCGTTGACTGTCTTTCTGTAGGCACCACTTATGTTCAAGTCCACATTTAAACATGTCTGTTGACCCAGGCTTAAATTCAAGGAAGCCTGTGCAAAATGTGTGTGGCTCTTCTGCATACATATTGCAAAGCCAACATTGTATTTAACCTCTCTGGGAATGTTTACATTACAGAATTGGAAAATAGTAGGTGCAAATGTCTGGGTAAAGGGAAACTGAAATCCTTAACTATTAGAGAGGAGTGTGACAAGCTTCTTTTCATACCAGGATCCACTTAGATTTAAATGGCCTTCTTCCTAAATAAGATTGCTTCTTTTACTAAAAATGATATGAAAATGGACACTTACCGATCACGTTTGGAAAAAATAACTATCTCTTGCATCATAAATGATATTCAGAGAAAACCAAGAATTATTTTTCTTGAGGATAAAGTATCACATGCAAAAGCATTTTCTATTTGTTAGCATTAGAATTGGATTTTCTCAGGACAGCAAGTGTTAAGACTGTGTAATATAATATACAACCAGGCTACATGGGCATAGGTGATGAATAATTGTGCCATAAAAATGGACTAATATTTTATTAGGGGATAGAAAAATGTAGGGAATTTTTTTAAATGAAAATGTATTGTCAATGATTAAATTTAATATTTTCCAATAGCAATCTTTTGTTAAATTTTGAGACAGAGTCCTCTAGAAAATAGTCCTGCCATGATTAAAAAGTGAAAAGATTTCTTTATGTTGACAGATATTTTTAAAGTTAAGAGAATATGTTATTCAAAATATTAGGAAAAAATTTATGTATAAATATAATAATGTGTCATTTATAAATGTAATTAGATCCCATGTACACTGAGATCTGCTTTTACATAACTGATTGAAGATAAAAATGTATTTTGGTGTTTTGTGATGTTACCAAAACAGTGTTCATAGCATCAAATAATACACAAAAATATTCAAATTGATAGTATATAATGCAAAAACTACATTCTATGAACCAAATTCACTCACCATCTACTCAAATTGTATTTATCTTAGCCACATACATGGTACATATGGGCAACTAGAGGTTTGCTATTATTAAAACATACTGCAGAATTAATATATTAAATGAAATGAAATTATTCCAAAGAAAGATATATAACATTAAAATTATATAATTTTACTTTAGCAAGCAAAAGTAAGTATTCATTTTATACCACAAAATTTCTATAGTTATCTTAAATGTAATATTTAATCTATCTATATTAAAGTTCTCAAGAAGACAGAATGACATAAGAAAGAAATGATAGTATAGGTAACCTTGTCAGAATTTATTCTTCTTCAAAAGAACTTGCCCTGTTACTTTAAGACATTGCTTGGGAACAAATGTATAGCTGTCATCACCACCTCTTTAAGATTAGAACAGTATTTAAAATGTTTTTGCAAATATAAATGTTTATTTGAGTAAATAGTATGGGGATAGAAATTAAAGCTATATTATTTCTTCAGTGAAAAATATTTTTGTTTGATAGAAAAAAGTGTAAAATGATGTGAACATAGATTAGCCCTGTAGAAGTGATTACAAGAAACACTGTTTTTGGAAATAACTGGCTTATTTTTACCTAAATAAGATAAAAGATTAATGCATTTGATAATTGATGAAATATTTGATTATAAAAATGATTGGTTACAGTGTGATTCAAAATGACTGTTTAACAGAACCCTGACAGTGATTTATAAGATGTTTGATAAAATTACTGCCATGTTTTCAAATTGTACAAGGTGGTCTAAATAATTGGTAAAAGGTTATTTAGAATGATTTTAATTTTTCTTCTGGTTTTTATTATTGTTTGCAGTATAAGTAAAAACATGATAAAAATATTTCCAAAGACTTCCATAAATGTACCTAGGTTCTATATATATACATACATATACATATATATATATTTTACCATTTCTGGGATTTATTCTAATTTGGAGCATTTAGTGGTATTCTTTTTACTTCAAAAGAAAATTCACAGTATCAATATAATTACCCTAATTCTTGAACAAAAGCATCATATGAAATTATTTATATAGTAAGTGGTATTTTGCTCCCTTTTTTGAGAATGAGAATATTCTGTTTATCCAAAATTTTAAAAAATGTGCTATATATATATTTTAAAAGATTTGATAAAGGTGGTCAGAGATGAAAACACATGCATGAATCTCTGAGTAAAATCAGGGTAATCAAGTACAAATAAAGATGAACAAGTTTAAGGCTTAGCATTATACCTGAAAACAATTTCTGCCAAAGTCAAACTGCTGCAGAAATATAGAAGTGCTCCCAAAGAGAGGAAGGTGGGGGAGGCAGCAGAGGAAGAGAACAAGGGGTCTCGGTACCTTTAGGAGGCAACCAGTTCACTGATATGGCCCCTACCTTTCTGCACAGAATGGTCTGCACTGAGAAAGGCTGGACACCCTGATCAAAGCCATGCTCAGCCTCTGGACTCTTGCTAATTTGTCCTCAATTATAGATGACCTTTAGGCAAAGAAGGAAAGAGAAATAATTCTGTATCATTTTCAATGGGATAAAATTAGTACTTTAAAATTGCTGTGTATACATGCACAACTGGACCTCAGACCATTTTTACTGGCCTTTTCTTTACCTACGTTTTGTCTGCTTTCTGCGTACCACTTGGGAGAAGAATTTTAAATACTTATGTATACCTTTAGACAATATAATCAATACTTTATTTGCTCTACAAATTCCATTTTAAATCTACTTACAAGGATCAAGAAGCATGTGTGAAAATGATTTATAAAGCAGAATTTTTTCTATAAATAATTGGTGTAAAACCTTGATTTTTTCTAAAGAAAATAATATCAAAAGGGTTGCTAATTATAGTAAAACCAAGCTATTATTATCTCTACTTGGAAAAAAAATCCCTTAAGCTATTTGCTTACCAAATATATGGATACCTTGAAATTAGAAAACTGTCAAATATAATTTGAGGAAGAGAGAATTCTTCTGGCCAACTAAGAATGCTTTAAACATATATCTGAGAAAGATTTTAATATTATTAAAATTACCTTTAAACTTTATATGTTTTTTTATTTGAAACACAAAAATATTTTTAGCTAAATGCTACTCTAAAAATCCACATGGAAGAAATAGAACTATCACCTGATAAATGTATTGTCAAACAGGAAGAATTTTTGAATATCAACACATTCCATATACGTAGTATTTGGTTAATAAAATTCCTCTTATAATTGGGAACTTACTCTCAGAGATGCCAAATCACATAAATTATCTAGTCTTCATTCAAATCACTGAAACGGTTAAGAACAAAATTTAAAGATTTTATATCTTTAAAAATCATTTATGTCTTTCTTACATTATACCAGAGAAGTGACACTTTAAAAGCCTTCATAGAATCCTTTTTGTTAAGAAAAAAAACCTTTGTAATTTTTTTTTTCATTTTTAACTCCACTGTGTTAAATCTGAAAAAAATGCATAATAAGAAAATAAATCATCTACAATCCTAAGAGCCATAGGCAACTACTGAAAATATTTTGGAATATTTCCTTCCAGTCTGTTTTTTCCCTAGAATTTTGCTTTTATTATAAATTTAATATTATAAATTTTACATAACTTAGTATTCTATACTTTTGTTTCAAAGTATATTAGAATTTTCCCACATCATTGCAAGCACTTTGTAAACAACTGCAAAGATTATGTGATAATCAATCATATAATAATGTTAGCTAAATCACTTTTAAGAAAATAGGGAAAGATAGTTGTTTGAATAATATTATGGTGGACACTTTTGTGAAGATAAAAATCACCCTGAGTTCTTTTTTTTCTTCCTTATACAGTTTAGAATTTTCTCAGTTATTTAAGACCAAAGAGAAAAATAAAAAACACTGAATTATAGTGAAAATTGTTTATCAGATAAATAGCTCATCTTAAACAACACAATTTGCCTAAAAGCTTGCAAAGCGTCCCTCACTTGGGGGCATGTGAGAAGGGCTGTAATAAGAATAGGTGAGATTTGCTGAAGTCAAAGCTTATAGAAAGAAAAATCTGCAGGTTTAAAAGGTAATGCTATAATCTTGCATTTATTCGGCACAAACCACAGATGTGCAGTGTGACCATTTGCAAATGTCATTTAAAAAGGACACACAGCTATGAATTCCATATTTGTTTCAGATAACCTTGTTGTTTTGTACGCTGAGATAATATTTGTGTGTGTGATATATGTACATTCACCTTAAAATGTTGTAGAGAATGAAAGTCACAGGAACTGCTAAATGAAATGATGAGGAAAGTGTGCAATCAGGTGTGTAGACAAGGTGTCCATTTGAGAATATTTAAGAATGTTTTAGGTGCATAAAGATCTTCTTTCTTTGCTACTTTCTCACTATAAAAAATTCCCCAGGAGAAAGAAATGGCCTGTTTATATCAATAGGGTTTTTGGAGATATTAAGAAATATCTTGCCAAAATAAGCCCCAGCAACAACAAAATCTCATCTTTATTAGATGGTATTTGAGATATACAGGCAAGATTTTTTATTTCCTCTTTCACTGATCATTCTAATTGACTGAACTGACTTGATCTGACTTGATGCTAAAGATACAATGGAATATCTTAAAATAAATGTAATGATCAACTGAACAATTTGACAGAATTTTTGTTTAGTTGAACAGTTATTTTGCTTAATTGATCATCTTATTTTGCTTGGGGGATATATTGTCTCTGTGTGTGTGTGGTTTTTATGTGTGTGTGTTGAGACAGGGATGATGGCTAGAAAATTTCATGCCTAAGGATAAGTAGAAATGATCACAGATGCAGGAAGTATTTAAAATAACACACACAGGAATCTCTGAAGCCTTGATTACAAGTGTCAAATATTTCTCACATGTTGCAACTATAAAATGATCCTGGCTCCATTACTTCAGAGAGCCAAAATATATGGTATTTGCATGTTAAAGATCTAAGTAGGGTATTAATTGTGCTCTTTCTCATTGGAGTTTATTTTCAAAGCAAAGCACACAGGATATATTTAGAAATATGATTTGATATATCCATGCTTGCAACGGGGAACCCAGTTGATTGAAATGATTTTATAAAAATGAATATGTCCTAAGATGCGCCCTCTCAGTTGTTTTGCTGGTTTATTTTAATTCGGAAAAAGTAATCTAATCTCTGCTTGTTAAGAAGATTATTTAATGTATTAATTTATTTAAAATTTGGATACTCTTGATATCATGTGAGTTCCAGACATGCAAAGCAGAGAAAGAATTATGAGCCCAAACACAAAAGAAGGGTTTAAGCTTCAGTATCTGTTTTATTGCAACCCTCATTTTATAAAGTAACAAAAGTGTTCATTCTTGAGTTAATGAAAAAAGTAATAGTCTCCATTTTTTTTTCCCCAGCAAATCATCAAATTGAAGAATGAGCCCTACTAAATTTGAAGGAAAGTAAAAACTTAAGATGTTCTTTCTTGTTTTCCTTGGGGGTGTAAAGAGAGATTGTTCTTTTTCAATTTATTTTGTACCAGGAAGTTACATATTTTTGTGTATAATTTAATTACCTTCTATACCTTGTGGATTTAGAACATTTCAAGGAATGTTTCCACTTCCCTCCCCTCCACCCCATATCTCACATATGATATGCAATAGAAATCTTTGAAATGCTAGTGTTTTCACATGAGGCTAATTCCTTGAAATTATAATCTTTGTCTTTCTAAGGGAATGTATGTGTGAATTAAAAGTTCTTAGCTTGGTAAAATATGTTTAACCCTCTCAAAACACTCAATATATACTTGTTTTCACTTAGTTACTTCCATCTAATATACTATAATCAATTCCACTGACAGATCCCATTCAAGCACCATATAATTGTTTCCTGATTTGGGGTACCAGAATTCCACTAAATGTAGAGAACTGAATATAAATTAACAGACGTGATCTCACAGAAAAACCCCAAACTGACGTATTCAAAGAAGTCTTTTCATTTAGAGGCATCATCTCGAGAGCCTGTATTTATTCCATTTGTGTGGCCATTCTTGTCTTTAAAATGAACTTATATATACATCCCGCTTACAAATTTGCAGTGAGGGTAAATTATTGTGTATTGAGAGGATTTGTCATATCATTCAGTGTCAATACTGGTGGACATGTAGGTAATCTAGCTTGTTTTAGGTGAAAAAGAAAAGAAAGATTGTAAGAGGCTGGGTGATATAATCATGAGATCAGTTTTCTGGTTTTTTTTTAAGCTTTTTTTTTTTTAATGTAGACCATTTTTAAAGCCTTTATGGGGAATTTGTTACAATATTGCTTCTGTTTTATAATTTGTTATTTTGGCCACCAGGCATGCAGAATCTAAGATCCTTGATGGGGGATCGAAACCGAGCCCCTTGCATTGGAAGGTAAAGTCTTAACCACTGGAAGGCCAAGGAAGTTCCACGACAAATCTTCTTGTGTGATTCATGACCACATTCAGAAGATAGTTCTAAAAGATGAGTTTCAAAACAAGTTATGAACAAAGGCAGTAGAATTGGTGAACTGGGTGTATGGGCCCCAAGATGGCTCATATAAAGGACAATAATCATTTGAATATATGCATACTAATTTGCTACTTTTAAATATATCTACTCATTACTCTATGGCAACACATTTTATGACTTTCACTGCATTTATATCTCAAAAGACAAAAAAATCATGTGCAGTTGGAAACTGGAGCAACAGTATATTCAGTAGCTTGGGTTCCAGCCAGTTAACCATTTTCTCCCAGGACTGCTATTTATAAACTGTAATCTATTTATAATGTATTTATAAACAGGAATAGCACTTTATTCCACTGCACTGGGTTTTGCTTTGCTTACAGAGTCCTTTATTTGGTCATTTCATCCATTAGTCACACAAGAAAGTCAGTCTTATTACCTTTGCATCACAATTTTAGACGCCCAAAATGGCATTATCCAGTTTGGAATGATCGGTTTATGTGGATGTATCTTTGAATGTATTATCATCATTTCTCAAACCAAAATAATCCTCAAAGAGAAAAGGTTTTCAATCGTTGATGGGAGTCTGTAATTTGAAGAACATGTCACAGGTTGTGAAAATATTTCCAAAATTCCCTTTTAATAATATTTTTATCAGTGCCCACTCATCAATTTAAGGTGACTTTTTGAAGAGGATAGAACTCTGAGTGTCTGATTCCTGATGTGTGTGTCTAAAACTTTTTCAGAAAATTTTATTTTCACACATATATTTATTGCAGAACATAGTTATGAAAATGATATTGTCACATGATTACTTTGTCTCTATGAGTAATCCCTTACTTAGGATTTAAATTTAACTCAGAATAAAAACTAGATTAAAGAGCATACCAAAACTAACTTTAATTGTAAAGTAAAATAATTTTTAGAGGTAGTGTCTTATTATGTTTCACTTCTCCGTTCCAGGAAGACAGCAACATCATTATTGTTGGGCTCCATTTTTATTTTTGAGTACAAAAGTTTAGAATAGGAAAGAACTAATGTATTTCAGCACACTGTTAGAGGAGTAATAAAAAGCACTTCAAAATTAGAAATATTTGATTTGTCAATATATTATTATAAACATCTTATCCACTGATTGACTTAAATTAGTTACATGTCCATGTATATGGGCTTCCCAGAAGGCACTAGTGGTAAAGAATTCACCTGCCAATGCAGGAAACGTAAGAGATGTGGGCTCAATCCCTGAGTCTGGAAGATCTCCTGGAGGCGATGGCAACTCACTCCAGTATTCTTGCCTGGAGAAGAGAATCCCATGGACAGAGGAGCCTGGTGGGCTATAGTCCATAGGTCACAAAGAGCTGGACATGACTGAAGCGACTTAGCACACAGGCACACACACAGGTCCATGTACATAGGATATGTCTGGCCAGGAAGTCATCAAATCCTTTCATGTATTTCCCTGGGCCAATTTCTTTTGTGTAAGTTTGGATATTTCAAAATGTAAATGTGAGAATTGTTTTAATCCTTTTAAATTTTCTCTTGCTTTATTTTACTTAGATGGAGAAATCTACAGATTTCATTGGAAAATATTGCTGTGAAAATTCTTATTAATATGCTATTCCATTTCCTAACCATTAAGACTTAAAAGCCAACTTCAAGAGACACTACTTCTATGTATAGGGCTCCAGAATTCTCTGAACATTTATGACAAAGTTTCTCTCTCATCCATATACCTCCTACTCCTTGCCCACCCCACCCTTCAGATTTCTTATACATTTCCTATAACACCAAACTTTATCAAGGAAAGTTCTAAAAATATGATTGATGGATAGATTATTTTCAGAACCAGAAGAATTTAGTCTAATTCTATATTCTGTACCTGTGGAAACCAAGACCCAGAAATGAAAGAGGTGATTTGCTCAAGATCATCCAGTCGGTATCTTTCAAGTGTGAAGAACTTCTCCAGACTCTCAGGACATACCACAGTGCTCCATGATAGCAGAAAGAGAAATATAATCTCTCTCATTCTTTTTTTGGTCTCTTTGTATTTAGCTGATCCGATGCTGTTTATTATCTAAAGAGATTTAGAACTCATTTCGGCTCCCCCACCCCCTACCCCTGCCCACGATCGTGCAAAAATACATTTTTCTCAAGGGAATAAGAAAAAAGTCAAGGCTAAAATAGGTCAAGCTTTGAAACCACCAAAGTGGAGTTGATTTGAAACTTTTCCAAAGCAGTCAGTGTCCCCGCACTATAAGAGGTGATGGTCGCCAGGAGCAACTTGTCTCTGGAGCCCCCATCAGCTCTGTAGCAACACACGGGGAAGGGGGGAGGGGGTCTGTGGTGCAGGGGGGTGGGGGGGTGGCGCTGCCAAAGAGATGAGCTGAGCAGTAAATCCTTGAAGGAGACCACAGGGCTTTTTAGGATGTTCATTGTGTTCTTCCTTATTTGGAATTCTGTTTATGCTGCTAACATTAGCATAGATTTTCCTTAATGAATGCTTTCCAGCTGAAAGATGGTGAAAGATATACTATGTGAATCTTTTTAATATTAGTTCATTAAATTAAAACAGTTCTGACTTACAATAAGGGCTTCTCCTTTTGATGTGCGGTGCTCGAGTTTGCAGATAATGTCCATGACAATACACGTGTGTCCCCCAAAGATGATCTTCTTAATCAAAGTCATTTAGTGTTAGCACTCTTGTATAATAATTCGAGAATTTTTCTGTCAGATAGCATGAAAGTGATAACATGAAAATGTGGCTTTTTTATAACGTGGATCCATGCATTTAGTTGAAATCATTTCTTTCCCTCAAACTCAGGCCCCGACTGCCAAAATATACATATACATATTTTACTCCTTACCAGCGTTAAGTTAGGCTACTTCTTTCATTTTCTTATAAATTACAGGGAGTGGGGGGAGGGAGACTTTTTCGAAATCCACCTATACAAAACCAAAGGGAAAACATCACCACAGTCTTATGGCTGCATTTACTAAATCACTCCCAAATTAGATGCTTCAGAAACAACATGCTACACAAATAGTAAATATCCAATTCATGCATTGCCTGAAGGCTATGGACTGCATTACCCTACATACCCATCACAGAAACAATAAAATAAAATGATTCTTCAAGGCTAGAGAAATCAAACCCACCCAGCCACTTTTCACAAAGAATATTTGGATAACCAAAGCTTGACGCAAGTATTTGTTACCATCCATTGTGACAGCTGGGGACATTCCATGATCTTATTAGTATCTAGTCATTCACAGTTTGCTTTTTTCTGTATCAAAACATGCACACAGATAAAAGGAATAAATTGTTTATTTCCCATGCTACTAGGCAATTATAAATATTTCAGCAAAAAGGGTTTTACGGTGCCAAGGTTAGAATCTAATAGAATAATTCAAGATGCAAATAGCATTGTCTAGTTAGGGAATGCCGATGCCCCAAATTGTCCTCAATGATTGACTTCTAGAGAAAAGACTTAGAATAATGTAGACAGTAGCTTTAAAAAGCAGCTAGCCTATCACTTGTCACTTCCATGGAATCTCTTTCATTTGTTCTTCTCTGGATTGTATTCATAGGAAATCGTGCTATACACTGCCCACAGCTATTAACAGTTGAGAACCACTTATTTCAGTTCTAGAATATTTTTTAAAAATATTTTTAAAGTCAAGGATAGAGTATTTATTGTAGCAAATATTGAATTTGTTACAATATTGCTTCTATTTTGGTATTTTGCCCTCCAGGCATGCAGGATCCTACTCCCCAACCAGGGATAGAAACCACACCCTTTGCCTTGGAAGGTAGTCTTAACTATTGGACCACCAGGGAAATCCTTCAATTCTAGAATATCTCTTTTTTTCTTTATATATATATACATATATATATACACACACATATGCATACATATATACACATACATACATATGTACATATACATACATATATACATATACATACATATATACATATACATAATTGAGTATAGTGGCTTCCCAGGTGGCACTAGTGGTAAAGAATCAGCCTGCCAATACAGGAAACTTAAGAGATGTGGGTTCGATCCCTGGGTTGGGAAGATCCCTAGAGGAGGGAATGGCAACTCACTCCAGTATTCTTGCCTGGAGAATCCCATGGACAGAGGAGCCCGGCGGCTACAGTCCATGGGGTTGTGAAGAGTCGGACCCGACTGAAAGACTGAGCCCACATATACTTGCCATGTTTCAGGTGCACACTTATACATGTACACATATATTATTTTTGAAGTTATTTTCCATTATGGGTTATTACAAGGTATTGTAGTTCTCTGACCTGTACATAACACCTTTGTTGCTTGTTGCATATCCATATTTAAAAAAAAAAAATAGAAATCTATCATTCTATTCATACTAAGTCAAACAAGTGGAATCAAAATCTAGAATATCTTAAACATAAAATTAAAAAGAGTTACCAAGCTACTTGGTTATCTCACTGCTTCTCTTATATAAAAATTTCAGGGGACTCTGCCAAATTTCACATGCTAGGCAACTTTTGTTAGTATTGTTTTTCATAACTTATGGAATGGTTTGCAATAGCAAGCATGTAAGTATTTATTCACAGGGTGGATAGTCTCTGACAAATAAAAATATGGTTATAGAGTCATGGAAGTAGAAGGGCTTCAAAGACAGCATGCTGGTGAAATAAAGCAATTTGTCCTCAACTGAAGTAAATCTTTGGTGGCAGAGGCAAGACCAGTACCAAGATCACACGACACATTGGTTGATGTAGTGCTTCTTATCCCATATTACATTTTTGCCCTTTCCTTTCCAGAACTAGTGTTTATGTGTTTGTTTGTTTGTTTGTTTTTCAGGAAGGGTGAATAAGGAGAGGCTACTTAATTGTCTACCTACTTCTTTTGCATCTGTGTTTCTCATAATACTCTATAGCTATGGAAATTTTCAACTCTTCTATGTGCCAAAATCATTACCTTCATTTTCTACCCTTCTCATGACATTACCCTTGGTGTTCTTTCTGTTGTACGCATAACAAAAGATTCTTAAAATACTGTGGTTCTTTTTCAGAGGTTCTGGGATACACAGGAAGGATTTAAGATATTTCAAAACAGAAATCTTTCTTCCACTTATAAAAGATGAAGCAGATGGGACATCCTGCTCCGCAGTCACTGGGGTCTACCTTGGGGAAGAAAACCAGGGGTGGATTTTTCCAGACGTTTTAGGCTCCTTTGTGGTTAAATTTTAATCAGCTAACTCGTTGTCAGTTAAAAATAGTCTGTCTTATGTCCATTATGATAGAGGAGTGGTAAGAGATGAAGAACAAAAACAAACTCTCCCCTTTGTTGAAGGAAACAAAATAAAATAAAGGACCAGGCTACTTGTCCAAAATTTTAAATCTAAGAAGGATGGGCAGAAACAAAGAGTCCATTTGTGCTGCTTTAGTATTCATGTGCATTAACTAATAACACGCTCAGATGGTAAAGAATCCACCTACAATAGGGAAGACCAGGGTTCAACCCCTAGGTTGGGAAGATCCCCTAGAGAAGGGAAAGGCTACCCACTGCAGTATTCTGGCCTGGAGAATTGCATGGACAGAGGAGCCTGACAGTCCAAGGGGTTGCAAAGCTTCCGACATGACTGAGTGACTTTTACTTTCTTTCACTTTCTATATTAGTTCATTTGGGGGTTTTCCTTGTGTGTGTATGTGTGTGTGTGTCTGTGTGTTCCCTGGACAGAGAAGCCTGGCAGTCTACAATCCACGGGGTTGCGAAAAGTTGCATGCGACAGAGCAACTTTCACTTTCTATATTAGTTCAGTTGGGGTTTTCTTGTGTGTGTATGTCTAAGGGTCAGTGTGTGTGTCTGTGTGTTGATAGAAGTGAGTATCTCATGTGTGTACCATTTAGATTCTTTCCAAAATATTATTCTGAAACATGAAGGAGGCAAATATTTCACTAATATACCATTGTCAAAACAAAGAAAAATCCAGTTAACTGGTGAAGGTTGTTCAACTCAATGCTGTGAGATCCCAAATGGGAATACAACCTTCTGGAACACATCCTTTAAGGGAATGCATCCGAAATATTAATTAAAGCAGTGCACCCTTTGAAATGCACATGTTTTTTGCATTTTTACATAGTTTGTTTATTAGCATTATACGTTTTCTGGGCATATCAGAATATATGTGTGTGTATATATATGTATATTCAAATATGTAAAACAGCTATAAATACAAACACAATTGTTAATCAACATAAGATGCAAGAGTTAAAACATTATAGAACTTTACCTCCTCCTCCTCCTCAAAAAAAAAAAAAAAAAAAGCAAAGATTCTAGGCTAAAGGCACAAATAGTGGGGGAAAAAAAAAGGCTACTATGGAACATTCAGAAACTGAGCATGAGGCCCATTGTATTTCACATTTCCCTTTAGAATGGCAAAAGTACTTTGGTAGGGTTGTTTCTTACTTTTTAAAGGCACACAGGGTGGGGACACACAATCTTTATGCACAATAAATAAAATGGCGATTTTCCAAGAGTTCTAAGCTGCAGCTAATTAGCATATTAATTTATATAAATAAAATTCTCTTTGCTGTTCCTCAGTCTTCTGCCTGAGAAATGCAACAAGATGAATGAACATGACAAATCAAAGTGAAATTTACAGGCCTAAAAAAAGAAAAGATACGGAAATAATCCTTTGACCCTTACTCCAACTTTTCTGACCCTCTTTTATCAGGGGCATTTTTCCATAGAGCCCCTAAATGTGAACTTCTCATTCTTCCAGACTTAAATTCTAAAGGCAAGTTTACAAAGAAGAGAACACCCATCTGTTTCCTTCTGGACTTGGGCTCCTGGCTGGAAGAGCCAAGATCACAATGCAGGGGAGTGACTTTCATTTATTCTTGCATCTACTTTTAGGTTTTTGTCACATACATTTTCTTAACAAAAATAAAAACTTTTATTTCCATCTTTAAAAAACTTTTCTCTCATACCGAATATTTTAACTATTTTTAACTACTATATTTTAACTACTTTTAACTATTTTTAACTACTTTTGCTAATTTTTATGTTTAACCCAATTTAAAATAAATGAATCTTTTCTCAAAGCAAAGTCCATATTTCAAAAGAAATCGCTGGTTGAAAAGAAAAACAAGGCCCTAATTTCCAGGAAATATTTCACTCAACTAATGTTTTCTTATAACCCTGTTACTCTGAAAATAAATTTGGTATAATAAGTACTTATAGATATGTGTGTATATACCCACTCATTTTTCTCATTTTTATGTAGACACATACATATGTACATATATCTGGCTATAATCCCTTTGGCAGGATACAGCCTGCAAAACCTTAAGTGGTAACCCTGGTTATTAACCACTACTAAGTGGTAAAATCAGTTCTATGAAAAATAGAGTAAAACAGAAAATAAGAGAATTCATTTCATATAGTAAAGATAAATAATGTTCTGTAAGATATTTTATCAGTTATGTGTCTGTGTCTCAGTGTGTATATTGTAATGTATTATGTATTTGTTGTGGTAAATTATAGCCACAACAGTGGGAAAGATCTTCCAATAAAGCAGCATATAGGAACATAGAAAAAAAATAGAGTCTAGACTATGAAATGCATTACTTAATACATATGTTCAATAAATATTTATCACTAGTACAACAGAGAACAAGACAAAGTCTGTGGAATGATGGAACTTATAGTAGAAAAAAATACACAGGTAAACAAAATGCACATGCGATATAATCTCTAGTGATAAGTGCTATAAAGAAAGGAAAGATAAAGAGGATTAGAGGATGAAACCAAGGATAGGAGGGGAACTCTTGCAACAAATATGACTGTAAAAGCGACCCACGAGGAGTTGACATCTGATCAGGAGCTTGAACAGTGTGAAGAGCATTTGAAACGAGGACTCAACAAAGGCAAAGTCCCCAAGGTAGGAACAAGACTGGCGTGTATTGAGGAACTGCAAGAAAATCAGTTTGAGTGAACTGGAGTGACTACAGTGAGGAGTGGTTGAAATGACACCCAGAGACGCAGCTGCCAGCTCTGTGGAGGCTTGTCAGCTTTGCAAAGAACTCTGGACTTCATCCTAAGTATGATGGTGAAGTTGCATGGAGGATTAAGACAGGCTTCCATCTCTTATAGATATCTCTAGGTACTCTGCGAAAAATAGACTAATATGAAAATGGTAGAGTAAAAAGAGAGAGGAAGAAAGACTAGTAGGAAGCCAAGAGAAGTAGAGAAAAAATAATATGACAAGAGCTTGCCATAGGAGGGCAGTGATGGAAGGACGAGAACAGGTGTGAGTCAGGATACATTTTGCCCAACAGGATCAGCCAACAGAATAAGTGATAAATATGAAGGAAAAAGAAGCACAAGAATGAATCTTTGGCATTTGATCCTAACAATTCTGTAAACAGTGGTGGTCTCGTACTGATATGTAAAAGGCTTGAGGAACAGAGGATTGGGGGTGGGTGACTGAAAGATTAGGCACTTTTGCTTTTTTCCTCCTCTTAATATGCTATCATTATCATAGTTTTCAAATAAATATTAAGAAATTTCTAGGATCCAGGCTCCATGATAACTGTTGGGAACATAAAATAAAACCTTTACTTATGCAAAGAAAACACAAACCAAACTAGAAATTGTAATGTAGATATCATTTGTACTATCATATGTGTATGAAGAGGATATTTGAGCAGCAGAGAGTAAAGAATCTATATGAGTTTGAGAGATTATTAAGTATTTCCAGTAAGGATGAAACTGGAGCTGTGTTTTAAAAGATGAGTTGAAATTAGCAAGAATAACAATGGGTAGGAGATACAGAGGATACTGTGCGTGGCCACAGACTTCCCTGGTGGTTCAGTGGTTAAGACTTTGCCATCCAATGCAGCGGGTGTGGGTTCAGTCCCTGATCAGGGAGCTAAGATCCTACATGCCTCATGACCAAAAAACCAAAACATGAAACAGAAGCAATGTTGTAGCAAATTCAATAAAGACTTTAAAAATTGTCCACGTTAAAAAAAAAATTTCTTTAAAGAAGTTCATGGGCAAATGCATAGAGACATAAAGCCCAAATTTTTGGAGAACTAGAAACTCACAGAATAAAGGGTCTATGTTGGATAGTGGCAAATGAAAAGCTGAAATGCTCAGCAGGGACAAAATCATAAAGAGTTTTGTCTAGAGAGCTAGGCATTTGATTTTTACTGAAATATATGAAAAGACATAACAGGATTTAAATATGGGGGAACACTGAGAGTGTTGCTCAGTCGTGTCCGACTCTTTGTGACCCAATGAGCTGTAGTCCTCCAGACTCCTCTGTCCATGGAATTATCCAGGCAAGAATACTAGAGTGGGTTGCCATTTCCTTCTCCAGGGGATCTTCCCAATCCAGATATTGAACCCGGGTCTTTGCATTGTAGACGGAGTCTTTACTATGAGGCACCAGGGCATAGTATGATTAGATAAATTAGATGAGGGTGAGACTAAAGGAAGAAAATACAAACAGAATGCTTTTACATGAATCAAGGATAGAAGTGGTGAGATCCTAAATAAGGCACTGATAACGGGATTGGGAAAAAGGAATTTAAGTTCCCACTACGTTAGGGAATACAGGCACTGTAAGGTGAGAGCCCTATGAGAGGCTCTCAATCCATGGGCGTTGAGAGTGCAAGCCGATTACACTTCAGACCCATTTTATGCCTGCTTGGGAAATATTTAAAAAGGTCCAGTCATAACAACTTAAACAGTTCACTTGCCGAGCTCTAGACTACTCTAACTTAGGTTCTTCCTGAGTCCCAGACACTTTACACTTCAGGCTCTTAGGTCCCGATTTCGGCTGTAATAAGCTGTCTAATCTTCACTTCCCCTTTGACCTGTACACTTCCTGTTGTTCTGTTATTACAAGCAGTGTGTGTGAAAGTGTCAAGTGCATTGGCAGAGGAAAGAACAGTGGTGTAGACCTCACACCTGGTGCAACATTAGCCACTAACCAGCTATTTGGCCTTCAATAAAGTTCCTTTCCAGAATATAAGGGTTTTCATCGCAAGGCTTCTTGTCACTGTGAGGAATTAGAAACATTCAGAATGGCCAATAATATGCGATCAAGTAAATAGAATTTTTGTTAAATCTCAAAATATAACATGGCATTTAAAGTCATGCCTTTGGAATATTTAATAATACAGAAAATGTGCACGAGATAGTCTTACATTAATAGAAAGTGTATTTTGTTTTAAGCTATGAAAAACTGTATATATATAACAGAAAAAACTTTGAAATGATATTTAACAAAAAGATATTCATGCTTATATCTATGAAAAGTGACTGTGGGTAATTTTTACTTTCCTCTTTGCAATTTGTCTGTACTTTTTAATATGTTCTCTAACAAAAAAATAAACTAACTTTATAATCACCAGAAAATTCATTAAAATAATCCATGATTTTCTCATCCCAAAGACCAATTTCAAATACAGTGTAGATTTGATTAAGGTATATTCAGCAGTAACTCCAGAAAACTCAGTTAAAAGTGCCTTATATTCCACTCCCATTCAGGATAAAAACAGTTTCAGGATAATATTGCTTCCATTCTAGCAATGAGAATAACCCAGATAACCTATACAACCATAACTTTGTTTTTTGTGTGTGTGGTTTTTTTTTTTGGTTTGTTTGTTTTTAATCTTCACAGACCTCAGGATGCAAAGAAATCTAAATAACTGATATCTAGAGAGAAGGTTGAGTGTAGAAGAATTAATGCTTTTGAACTGTGGTGCTGGAGAAGACTCTTGAGAGTCCCTTAGACTGCAAGGTGATCAAACCAGTCAATTCTAAAGGAAATCAATCCTGAATATTCATTGGAAGGACTGATGCTGAAGCTGAAGCTCTAATACTTTGGCCACCTGATGCAAAGAACTGACTCATTGGAAAAGACCCTGATGTTGGGAAAGATTGAAGGCAAGAGGAGAAGGGGTCAACAGAGGATGAGATGGTTGGATGGTATCATTGATCCAAAGGACATGAGTTTGAGCAAACTCTGGGAGATAGTGAAGGACAGGGAAGCCTGGCATGCTGCAGTCCATGGGGTCAAAAAGACCGAGACATGACTGAGCTACTGAGCAATAAGAGATTCCAGAAAAGCAAATAAACCCAAGTGTAGGCTTTTAGAGTGAAGTTTAGGGCTGGGAGATGAAAATGTGAAAGAACACCATTAAGGTGTTAGACTCTATTCTATAGATGATAGGGAATCATTAAAGGCTTTTGTTTTTACTTTTTTAAGGTAATAACAACAGATGCCATTTCCAAAGATCATTATGGCAATAGTAAGTTCAGATGGACCCCAGAAAAGAGAGATTGGGGAGATACAAGGTGCCAGAAAAACCCCATGACACAGAAAACTTACAATAATCCACTTGAGAAATCAGGAAGGTGTAAACTAAGGCTGGTAGAAAAGGATGGAAAACAGGGAGCTGGTAGGTTACAAGTTTTGGGAAAGCTTAATTTTTAGAAGAAATGCCAGTTTTAGCGCTAGCTATAATGTTTGAAATTTATGAGAAAAAAATGTAAAGTTTATTGAATGACTTTTATTTACAGACAGTCACATAAGAGTACATAAGACAGCAAATAAAGTGTTGTGAAGTAGAATTCTACAAAATGTTTGGATTATTAGAACAAACATTTAAAAAGTTACTATTTGTAGCCAGTAGGTACTATTAAGCTACTTAAAACAAGCCTGAATGTTTAAGCAAGATAAGTATTTCTTTCTAGAGGAACAGAGCAATTTTCTTGTTTTCTTTTTTTTAACTTAATTAAGACGTCTTTTTTTTTTTTTTTAAGACACATATCACATTAAAGCTCAATCCATTTCTGGTTGAATTGTTGTAAATTATAAATTAGCAGATTGGGAAGTAACAGGATTTAAAAATATCTAATCAATCTCTATTGCTTAGATTTAAATTTCTTTCTTACTTATTTGTTTCTGGAGATAAAAGAAAACTGATTTATACCTATATTTAGGATGTTGCTCTAATGGAGAGCACATGAAAGGGTCTCCTGGATTCACTGAGTAAGTTATAAACGAATTAACATTTCCTCCTGGACAAATCTCTTTCCCCTTTAATCCTAGTGATTTGACAATACCCTGAATCCCTTTGCCAATCATTTTAGAGCAGTCTTCAGTGTTATTCATTAATCCTATTCTCTACGAAGCAAAGCAGTCATAAGCTTTATTCCCATTTCACAGATAATTTATTTATTTGAGCAAAATTCTTGAACACATAACACCATTCAACAGTAATTTTTGCACAAAACTTATCACATGTATTCTTGGCTGTCAGTTGTAAAAATGGAAAATTTTCTGCTTTTTATGTTTTCTATAACTCCATTAAAAACACCTGCAGCCATAACTTGAAATTTAGTATGTTGTTGGTGATTTAGCAACATTCATGAAGTATTGATATATCTCATTGTATATATTTTTAATATTGTAGTAGTTCAATCTCTTTATTATAAGATTGTGTTCTAGTGACCACTTTGGCTTTAAGAACCTAAGGAATATAAAAGACAGCATGGACCAGTTAAAAAGATGTTTAGACCAGTAGCAGGGCTTCAGTCTCATCTCTGACACTGCTGGATTTCTTTGGACAGTTCATGGAGATCTTTCTGCAGCCATGTACATCATTAAACTGGAGACCATGGTCCCTGGATCAACTTTATTCAAAGGATGCTGTGTGAATGAATGCAACAATGTGTTTGCCGAGAATGAATGAAAGAAAACGATTCCTAGTTCATAACCACAACACAGAGGACTTCCTATAGATCTTCTACTGGTTTTTATAATACATAAAGAGAAATTTCTGAATCTCTGTTTTTCACAACAGCTTATAATTCTTATTCCTTTGATTGACTGCTTTCTGATCCTCATAAAATGCTTGGATTAACCAGTTTCTGATCTCTGCAAAATGTTCTAGGTGGCCCCAGAATTTCTTTCAGCAGCTACAATTTCCCCTTTATTTTGTGTTCATACACAGCAAAGTTAAGGCTTATCCACTTGAAATGAAGAAACTAAATGTGTCTGCTGGGTACTTAGATCTGAGGTACAGGTAAATTCCAATTACTTCCCTCTGACAATCACAAACTTTTAGAATTCTCAACTCTCCATCAGAAAGTCCACTCCACTCTTCAAAAATAACTATATAAAATATGAAAAGAAATTATTTTGGTGGAATCCCCTGCTCTAAATTAAACACTGTTTATAACAGCCAAATTAAAATAACAGCAAATTGCAGGATGAATATATATGTTTATTTACATATTGGTGATGGTTTAGTTGCTCAGTCATATCTGACTCTTGTGACCCCATGGACTGTAATCCACCAGGCTCCTTTAACCATGGAATTCTCCAGGCAAGACTACTAGAAACTATTAGTATATAAATTTATATTTGCATATCAATAGCTTCAAAATAGTGAAATAACTATGGAACTTCAGTAAGAATTCTTAGATATTTCAGAATTCTGATTTTTGCATTCTAATTTGAAGTTTAAGTTGGGTTTATACCATTGGTGCTTTTAGAGGTACTGCCATGGCTGTAAGAGGAGCCTGGTGTCTGCATGCTAGAACTTACTTTAAAAGCTTGAAACTCTGGTTATTTATTACCTAAGCTACAAACCCATACATATCTTTATTTGAAAGACATCAACAGTGTATTAATTTATAGCCTGCTTTTCTTTCCTCTGTGAATACTGTATCTTCCATCATTCAGGCTGGATCCCAGGACTCTGGCACATTAGTTATACCATAGCAGAAATGCCCATTTGGCTAAAGCAGAGTTGCCCTTGGAATCACATCTCTGGCCCCAGTTGTGTTTATCCTTAGTATCTGGTTTCAGTTATCTTTTTGTTCTATTTTGGACTGTGATCTATTTGTTTCATTGACTAAGCTCCCCATTACAGACTGTTGAACGGGCCAGGGCGAGGTGCACAATATGGCCAGGCTCAGCCTCATTTCTCGTCCCATGGCTCTTAATTACTACACTTTGCTTGCCAACTATTTCTTGGCAACTAATTTAATTCGGGGACTTGCCTAAGTATTTAATTGAACTTGGAGAACTCTTTTCAAATGTTTATCCCCACTTTGTCTTTTACCTCCTGCCCCATCATTTCTGTACATTTCAGATCAGATCTATTTTCATTTTTTCCAAAATACTGGCCATTCAATTTTTTCTGCTGGGTATAGTGACTCACATCCCAAATCCTAATGAGACTTTATTTTTTTAAAACATAGTTTGCCTTCCTTTTCTTCTACATCTCTTCTTGCCTCACTATAGCAGAAAAATTTTACATTTTCTCTGTCCACAGAGTTTTTATCTACCTTGCATCTCAACCCTCAGATAATTTTCTGTACAAAAATAGGCAGCTGGAAGGAAATGAAAGTGGGTTCCTTATACCTGAAGCCACATAAACTTCAAATTTTCATATCTGACCACAACTCTACCACTTGGCTCTTTCACTCTCTAAGTCTCTCTTATATTTAAAAGGCTCTTCAATTTTATCAGTATCTACAATTTCATGACCACTCTTACTTCTCTTCTCAGTCAATCTGCGTTCTCCTGGTTTATGTCTTTCTTTCTGTCCTCTCATTTCCCATCATTTTATCTAGCCTTTTGTTGTCATCTGCAAGCCTGTATCAGTCAGTCCTGTTACTGTTATTGTTATTCAGTCACTAAGTTGTGTTGGACTCTGCGAGCCCATGGACTGCAGCACGTCAGGCTTCTCTGTCCTCTACTATCTCCTGGAGTTTGTTCAAATTCATTCCCATTGAGTTGGTGATGCTATCTAACCATCTCATCCTCTATAGAACCAATACTTCCAAATATACTTTGAACTGGAGTTTTTCCTTACTAACCTCCAAATCCCTGTATTTGCAATTCATAAATAATGGTTTAACCCACAATATTGACAGCATGTTTAAAAGTGTGGTACCAGTGCAAACTTTAGCAAACCAAATAAATGTAACAGAGAATCTAGAAATAAATTCAGTACTATGTAATAAGAAAATATACAAATTAGTGGGAAAATAGATTATTCAATAACAATATTAGAACAACTGGTTAGTCACTTGGGAAAAAATAAAATGAGATCTCTACCTCATTTCTAACATCTAACAACAATAACAAGAATATAAATAGCAATAATTATTTTTGCATCATTGCAATTATGAATTTATTCATAAAAAGTAATGTTTAAAATACTTTTAAACTGGCTTTAGGGGAAGCCTTTCTAACCATGTCATAAAAAACTAGAAACAATAAAGCAAAAGTGGTCAAATTTAATTACATCAAAATCCTGTTTTGCACAACCCAATCAAAAAGTGGGCAGAAGACACAAATGACATTTATCTGAAGAAGGTATACAAATGGCCAAGAGGCACATGAAAAGATGTTCAACATTGTCAATTATTAGAGAGACGCACACCAAAACTACAATGAGGTATCACCTCACACCAGTCAAAATGGCTATCACCAAAAATCTACAAATAATAAATGCTGGAGAGGGTACGGAGAAAAGAGGACCCTACTACACTATTAGAAATGCAAATTGGTGAAGCCACAATAGAAAACAGTATGGAGATTCCTTTAAAAAGCTAAAAATACAGCTACCATACAACCTAGCAATCCCACTCCTGGGCATATATCTGAGAAAGATGAAAACTCTTAATTCAAAAAGATACATGTAGCCCAATGCTTATAGCAGCACTATTTACAATAGCCAAGACATGGAAGCAACCTAGAGGTCCATCGACAGATGAGGGCAAAGAAGATGTGGTACATATACACAATGGAATATGACTCAGTAATAAAAAATGAAATGCTTCCATTTGCAGCAATATGCATGGACCTAGAGATTATCATACTAAGTGAAGTAAGTCAAAGAGAGAAAGACAAATGTTGTATGACATCACTTATATGGGAATCCAAAAAGTAATGCAAATGAACTTATTTACAGAACAGAAACAGGCTCACATAGAAAAAATAATTATGGCTGCCAAAAGAGAAAAGTTGGGAAGGGATAATTAGATATATGGGATTAGCAGATACAGAATACTATATATAAAATAAATAAACAATAAGGATTTACTCTATAGCAAAGGAGCTATATTCAATATCTTGCAATAACCTATAATGGAAATGACTCTGAAAAAGATTTTATATATATATATATATATGAATTACTTTGCTGTATACCTGAAACTAACAGAAAACTGTAAATAAATTATACTTCAATAAAAATTTGTTCTGAAAATAAGACAAATAAAAAGTAAAACAAAAAATCAAGATGTTATGATGTTATCAAAGCATTATTTAAAATAATGAAAAATTAAAGAGTATATTTTGGCAAAATTTTTAATTCATTAAATTAAATTAGTTAATACCTATTATGAAATGCTATACTGTACTAAAATTAAAACTGAAGCTGTAATACATAAAGTAGTATATGATAACATGGAAAGATAGCCATTTTTTCTTATCAAAGAAAAGATACAAGTTTGCAGTATGGTATAACATTGGATCAGTGTATGTATGGGTGCATGAACATATATGTGTATGTAGAGTGTATGCAATTGATGTGATTTTCTGTAAAAGGAAGGTTGAAAGAACTTAGATCATTGAATTAATATAAAATCTTGCCCTCTACTATTAGCATGATTTCGAATTGTGGTGCTGGAGGAGACTTTTGAGAGTCCTTTGGATTGCAAGGAAATAAAACCAGTCAATCCTAAAGGAAATCAACCCTGAATATTCATTGAAAGGACTGATGCTGAAGTTGAAATGCCAATACTTTGACCACCTGATGGGAAGTGCCAACTCATTGGAAAAGACCCTGATGCTAGAAAAGACTGAAGGCAAAAGGAGAAGGGGGTGGCAGAGGATTAGATGGTTAGGTAGCATCACTGACTTGATGGCCATGAATTTGAGCAAACTCTTGGGAAATAGTGAAGGACAGGGGCTTCCCTCATAGCTCAGTCAGTAAAGAATCTGCCTGGAATACAGGGGACCAGGATTTGATTCCTGAGTTGGGAATAACTCCCCTGGAAAAGGAAATGGTAATCCACTCCAGTATTATTGCCTGGAGAATCCCATGGACAGAGGAGCCTGGCAGGCTACAGTACATGGGGTCACAAAGTCGGACATGACTTAGCAACTGAACAACAACTAACATATTTTATGTGAGAGTACTACTCCAGGAATTAAAAATATAACTTGCCCCATTTAACAGACTGGAAATTGTCTTAGAGAGAGTGAGCAACTTTCCCTGGATAAATCAGTAGGACAATGATGAAGCCAGAACCTTACTCTTAGTCAACTGTCTGATCTACCACCTGAGAGGTGACCCTAAAGAGAAGATAATTAGTTCAAACCAACCCATTATTTTCTATCTTTACTAAGATGAAGAAGGGTAATAATTTAAATTAATGCAGTGTAGATATTATAAAGAATTATTTTTTTCTCTTTCTTTTTTACTATAAAGAAAAATATAGGGATAGGTATCAAATAAAGTCCTTTCCACTGATTTACCTGCAGTGGTTCCAAGAAGGTAGCACAGATAGAGTGTTTCCCAAGGATGATGTCTGTTGGTTTAATACACATACATGAGATGGATGGTATGGCAACCCACTCCAGTATTCTTGCCTGGAGAATTCCCATGGGCAGAGGAACCTGGTGGGTTACAGTCCATGGGGTCGCAAAGAGGCAGACACAACTAAGCACAGAGATGGATGAGGGCTTCTCTGGTGGTTCAGTGGTAAAGAATCTGCCTGCCAATTCAGGAGACATGGGTTCGATCCCTGGGTTGAGAAGATCCCCTGATGAAGGAAACGGCAACCCACTCCAGTATGATCGCCTGGGAGAGCCCATGGACAGAGGAGCCTGGCAGGCTAAAGGACTTGGGATTACAAAGAGTTGGACATGGTTTAGTGACCAAAACAACAAACGAGATGGATCAGTGTAGCCCAAGACACATGAATCACATATCATCTACCTTGACTAGAACAGCTATTGAAAAAGATTTCCAAAAAAATTTTCTTCTCCAGCTTGTGATTCAATCTAGTCTCAGCCCCTTGCCCCTTCAAAGATAAGATGAATTCATGCAAGGGATCTAGGTAGGGTTGGGGAGAGACAGTGGGGTAGAGATAGTTGCAACTCGCTTCCAAAGTAGAAAAAGCAGGATCACTGTTAAGTCTTTATCCAGATGACTTTTCATACTTAAGAAAGAGATGGCTCACTGAAGAGTTTAAGTTACAGTCAGTCTTAATTAAAAGAAGTGGGAATTCATACCAAATCTAGAACTGTTGAATCCAAGCCAAAGAGTACAAGTGTCACAAGTAGAATGTTTAAAATAAATCTGAAATGGTGAAGGATGAAAGAACTTCATATTTATTAAAAACTTACTGTGTTTTATGCAAAAAGATTATATATATATATACATATATATATGTATATATATATATAACTGCCATTGGAATCCTCACAATAGAGTTTACCTGACCAGAGACCTGTACAGGTAAGAAGCCAGCTTGTAATATCTGAGAACGAAAGTTGCAAAACTACCTAATTCTGTTTCATGACTCACTTCCTGGGTGATTATATAGAAAATCTCTGGCAAAAACAAGGTACAAGGTATCTAGGTCAACTTCCTCAACCCTGTGATAGTTCATTCTATTAAGTAATGGTACTGATTCTTTTCTTACTGATGAGTCTTTATTTGTGTTTGCTACCCTTCTTCAACTAAAGTGGTCTGCAATTTCAAACTCTAGTTGATAAATGGCACTTTTACATGATGATTTAGATAAACAGTAAAAGTAAGAAAAAGGTAAATGTGGCAGTCCACTGGGCATGAATTCTTCAAGCATGTGAGGTTAGCTGTGTTATTTAGTAGACTGGGATGGGTTCAGTGCAGAAATGCTTCCTTTTTTGCAACATGTCGCATACTACTGGAGTAGGTCTATTGAAGTAACATGTTTTTGAGATGATACTTGTTAAAGTACATGATAGGTGAAATATAGCCAGGACTCGAGGTTGAAGTCACCCCTGTAGATGCTTAAATCAATTATTTAAATAAATTGTCAGTTGTTCAAGAATTCCTATAGCCTGCTCTTTCTTCAGATTTGACGATCAGCTTTAATGTTCATATTAGGAAACAACTGTACTGATTAAGATACTTGAAATAGTAGATTTAAATCTTTCAGTTTAAACACCAAGTGGGCACAATAAATATTCAAAATATGTTTTGACCATCCAGGCTAGAATTTTTCTTAAAAGAAACAGAAAGTCATTCATCATAAGAATAATTTCCTAAAAATCCAAAATTCTATGTAGATTAAATATGTAATAAACATACAGTTATTCTTGAACTGTCAGTATCACAATTTCCTAAATTCCCTTTTCCCTATAATTTTTATTTTCTTTATGTGGGATCATCTCTAGCCCATGCTAACTGTATATAATGGAATATGAACACATTTCTTACCACACTGTTAACTTGGGTCATTTCTTTTCAGAAATTGAGGAACAATGTATGCTTGTCTAAGCATGTTATGCAAATTATTGGCATAAAGGGATTTTTAACATCTAGGTAGTGGAAAACATGTCATAGTGACAATTCTTGCATTTAGTATTCATTTTTCCCGACAATTACCATGTTTATAACACCTTTCTACATGTAGCCATTTTATACACATCTTAAAGAGCAAGGCATGTGCTTGTACCTGCAAGATACTAGCGTTATATCCCAAGCACTTTGTCTCCAAGTTGGGACTGGGACTCTGTTCTTCTCTGTTTATAAAATCACATACATGAGATACCCTACCAAGGTGAGTTAGTCTGTGCAGAAAGTTTGAAGCAGAAGTACATTAACACAGAAGGAATTTTCTCTTTGCTCATTTTAGACTCTGTCACATGGTCTGAAGCTGAAGTTTACACCAGACATTCTCAGAAGTCTTCTGGTAGCCATGTTATCGCTCTCTTCAAAAGACAATGACACATTCCCATTTTCCAGCTGCCTCTGCAACACCGTACATATCGTGGCACACAATCCCCAATTTTAAAATGTACTTTACTAAATAAGTTTTATGTTATAAAACAGAACAATATGAGTACCATCATGCAATCTGCTATTCTGTATTGTGAGATATGTCTTTTAAAAAAAAACTCTATAGCAATCAATCACGTGACATGGTGAGGTCTCTTCTTTATTTCAAGAAAAGAATACCATATTTCATCTATGAAGGAGGCAATATAAAAATGCTACTAAAATATCAGTATGGCTTTTTAGTCACTTGCAAATGCACAGTGTCCCGCATTTGCTGGAATAAGGTCTCAGAATACAGCTTGTCAGTTTGAACAATTGTGTGGGGTTGAGACAGATGGGCAGCTGCTGCTTTTTATAATCCCAGATTTTGTTCTTTTACTTTAAATAAAGTTGAAAAATTTTTTCAATTGTGGGAAAAATAGACTTTTTTAAAAAAGAAGAAAAAATGGTAGATATTGAACAGTAATGAAAGAAAGATAGTTCCTGTTACTGGGATTAAAAATCTCTAGCTTCATTTTACTGAACACAATAGATTTTACTGGCTGTACTGTGCCAATGAGGATCATTATTTATACCATAACTGATATGACCAATTGTCTTTTCAGTTTTATAGGAATAGGCAAAAATACTGATTAAGTCAAATTTGAATAATCAACTGGGCATCATTATTTCTCTGTTTAGTGCTTATGGATTTTCTCCATTTTGGTCCCAAAAGTAAATGCCTTTCTTAGCTGTACACTGCAATATGAATTAATCCAAACTAAAACTATTTTTAAAACCCTTTTCTTCATATAAAAAACATGATAAGAATGCCTGTATTTTTAAATTGGCATTTCGTTCTTCTATCATAATTACTTCCCCATATTATGAAAGAATGAAGATTTAACTAATGCCCTAAGTAAATTGGCCAAAGATTATAAATAATAACTTTTCACTAGGCACAAATCTTCTGTAATTAGAAAGGGTGGAAAATAATCTGTAATGAATGAACTGTATTTAATATGTAAGTACTGAATATTGAACACAGATGCTTCTGTACTAGTGCTGTACAGATTAAAAAAGCACATTTATATTCTGTCCTGGATAGAAACGCCATACTCTGGGAGGGTAAACACTAGACTCAGAAAAAATACCACCAAAAAAGTAGAATTTTAATTGGTTAAAAACTGAAAATGCTCTTAAAAGAAAAATTTTTAATAACAAAATGATCATTATCCCATTGTGTTACTTAATGTGGCTGACCAGAAACTACTTCTGTATACTACTCAGAAATCTGATTTTTTTTTTACTTTCAATTAAGTAAAAATATCATTTTGTTGGTCAGTTCCATACTACACAGCAATGCTGACGTGATAAACTTATGTAGAAAATACAGTTCTATTGAATGCTTTTAATGGATTGGATCTGTTCATAAAACAGTGCTTGATTAAAGAATCTACTTTAATATCTTAACTTTAAACAGACTACAATGCTTTATAACTCTAAATTGTTAGAACCCATTTTTAATTTCTTTAAAACTGATAAGCTTTCCTGCCCTTCCCTAATTTCACATTTAATTAAATCCGCAATACAACCACACTGAAGGGAAAGGCCAGCTTTATTTACATAACATAACAATAGAAATAACAATGAATGAATAGCACTGAACCAATATCAGTCTTAACCACCGAATATTACTCTTGAACTCTTAGATGAGTCACCTTTTTTTCTACCCAGCCAGGAATAACATTCAATTTTGTGTGAAAATAACTCCTGTGATGGAACTCACAAATGAACAAACATATTTTTGGAAGTAAATCAGGGCATTCAGCATCAAAATCATCACTATTAATTTTTTTTTTCAATAAACGGAGGAATCCTTCATCTTAACCCACAGTATCAGCAGAGCTTAAATTTTATCTTTTATAGATACTATAAAAAATTACCCATGTCTTAAGCTCTTAGGGTGGGCAATAAGGAAATTAAGGTGCCGATTACAAAAATCTGGGGCACCAAGAGGTTAAGGGGGCAAGATCAGAGAAAGAAAAATGGTAGAACCAGGTTTTTACAGCACTTCCTTTTCTTCCAGGTTGTATTCAGACCTGAGGCCTGCCTCAGGCAGAGTCAAAGGAGGAATGTGCCTGGAGCAGCTCGCCTAGAGGGAGAGCCCCTTCATTAACCAAGCCCCAATTGTTAACATCTACTCTGTCAGAAAGCTTTCAGTCTTTGCATTACATGTGCACTGGCCACAGTATCACTGCATGTGCTTACAGATTTGAACACATGCATTGGCTATTTGGGAGTCAGAGCTACCAAATTTCTGAGTTGTTGTTGTTTAGTCACAAAGTCCTGTCCAACTCTTTGACACCCCATGGTCTATAGTCCACCAGGCTCTTCTGTCCGTGGGATTTCCCAGGCAAGAATACTGGAATGGATTGCCCTGTCTTCCTCCAGGGGATCTTCCAGAGGCTTCCACAAAAGTAGGAAAGGCAATTCACAATATCAGTTTCATCTGTTACTTGAAACTATGTTCTCCCTATAGTGAATTTTCAAATCATCCTAAGAGTAGCAGCCTAAGAGTTCAGTATGTTCACTTGAAGCCAGTAATCCCCTTCTTGCCATTCTTTTTAAGTCATATACACACAAAGCCTACTCTCAGAGTAAAACTTGACCTCCTTTGTTTCTGATGGGGTGCATTCTTCCAAGAGCCCACATTCTAATGCTAGTGCCTCTAATGCTATTTTCTAGGAACAGTAGTTGTTTTTCCTTTAACTCTTTCACTTCTTGAACTATGTTTAATTTTTGAAAATCTTAAAAATTCTTCTTCTTTGAATCCACTATTTCATTTTAATCACTCTCCTATCATTTGACATTATCTTACAGCTAAGCTCCTCAAACAAGCAACATGCCTCCACACCCCACTGCGCTCATGAGCAGCTACCCCTTACTTGCTTAAATCCCTGTAATTTGAACTATGGCCTTCCCTGGTGGCTCGGATGGTAAAGAATCTGCTTGAAATGTGGGAGATCTGGATTCCATCCCTGGGTGGGGAAGATCCCCTGGAGAAGGGAATGGCAACTGACTCCAGTATTTTGGCCTGGAGAATTCAATGGACAGAGGAGCCTGGCGGGCTATACTCCATGGGATCTCAGAATCAGAGATGACTGAGCGACTAACGCAATCTGATCTATGCACTCATCAGTGTCCTTAAATTGCTCAATTAAAACATTTTCCTAATAGAATTGAGTTTCTTTATCCTGACATGACTCAAAATCCCCACTGTACTTCACATAGCTTACCTAATTTTTAGTTTCCAAGCTAATGTCTGTGATTTTTTTCTCTCTCATTAACTGAGTGTTCTTTCTCTCTATCCCATCCAGTTCAGTAATTCTCTTTGTTGCTGATCTGCTGACTTTCCTCTAAACTTATAGAATTTATACATTCAAATGTCTTAATCATCTCCTCCATAATCATGACTCAAAAGTTCTTATTCTCCTGGACATCCCATCTTTTACTTTCTCCCTCCTGTCCCATTTCCCCAAATTATGATCAGCCCTTTAATCATTCATTCATTTTTTAAAAAGTTGCTTATATTTCTACCTATACATTATCTATTTCCTGGATTATTACAATATTTTATAGAGAAGTCATTAAAAAAAGCAAAGAATACCTGCTTTCATGGATTATGCATTCTGTTGAAAGAAATAGGTAATAAACATAATAAAAAAAGTAAAATATCAGTATAATGAAAGTGAATGTTAAAGAAAACATAAAGCAAAGAATAGATATGTGAGATATCAGAGGTGGGCTGAAAAAAGATTTACATGGGTGTAGAACGTAAACCATGTAGGGAATGCAGAAGCTAAGAGACCAATTTAAAAAATGCTACCATCATCCAAGAGATAGATGATAGTAGTGTGGAGAAGAACTGTAGCAGCTGGAGTGAAGTGACATAGAGTTGCATTTCAGATCCATATTGAAGATAGAGTAGACATAAGTTGTTGTTGCACCATATATGAAGGGAAGGAATCAAGATTAATACTACAGTTTCTAGTTATACATGTAACTGGAAGAATGTAGTCACTAACCAATATAGGCAAGTGAGTTAAGAAGTTATAGATATAAACTAAGAGAACAATCCTAGATGGAGAATATGAATTTTGCTGTTCTAAACATAGAAATGGTATTTAAGACCCGAGGAGAGAATTGCATCACTTTGGAAGTGAATATATAATTTATAATCAAATAAACTTGCAACTGTGTATAGAAACTCCACCCAATAATCCCAGAATACACATTTCTCTCAAGTGCACATGGAAACTTCTCAAATATAGAACACAAATTACGTCATAAAACAGACTTCCATAAATTCAAAATAATGGAAATTACACAAAATATGTCTTATGGTTGCAAGAGAATAAAATTAAAATCAAAATCAGAAATAAATTGGGGAAATTCCCAAAGATGTGAAAATTAAGCAACACCCTCCTAAATAATCAATGGGTCCAGGAAGAATTACACACACAAAAAAAGTATTAAATACTTTGAGACTGATTCGATAAAGGCACAGCATACTAAATCTTACTAGATTAGGGAAAGCAGTGCTGAAAGGGAACTTTGTAGCTTAAATGTCTATGTTTAAAAAGATGAGCAAAATATACACATTTTCACTAGAATAACCAAGACAAAAAAATCCAGGACTCAAATAAATAAAATCAGAAATAAAGGAGAAGACATTAAACTGATACCACATTAATACAAAGGATCATATGAGACTACTATGACCAATTACATGCCAAAAAATTGAACAACCTAGAAGAAATGTATAAATTCCAAGAAACGTCCAACCTACCAAGACTGAATCATGAAAAAATAGAAAGTTTGAACAGACAATTAGTAGTAAGAAGACGAATCAATAATTGCAAATCTCTCAACAAAGTCCAGGATGACATGGCTTCACCGGTGAATTATAACAAACATTTAAAGAAGAAGTAATGCCAAATATTTCCCAAATTCTTCCAAAAGTTAGAAGAGAAGAGAACATGTCCAAAAAAATTTAAATGGTGTTGGAAGCATCACTCTTTAAGAGATGGTGTTGGAAAACTGGATAGCCATGTGCAAAAGAATAAAACTGGACCAACAGCCTATACCATACAGAAAAATTAAATTCAAGTAGACTAAAAAGGTGGGCATAAGAACTAAAACTTCAAAACTCCTATAAGAAAACATAGGAGATAAATTATTTGACATTGGTCTTAGTGATGAGTTTTTGGATTTGATACCAAAAATTAAGACAACAAAACTGAAAATAAGCAAATGAGACTCTATCAGACTAAAAAGCTTCCATACAGCAAAGGAAACTGTTCCCAAAGTGAAAAGCAATCTATTGAGTAGGAGAAAATATTTGCAAATTGTATGTTTGACAAGACATTAGTATCCAAAATATATAAATAATTCATACAATTCAATAGCAAACAACAACAACAACAATTAAAAAATGTATACAGAGGGGTCTTCCCTGATGGCTCAGTGGTAAAGAATCTGCCTGCCAATGCAGGAGACCTGAGTTCAATCCCTGGTCCAGAAGATCCCACATGTCTTGGAGCAATGAAGCCCATACACTACACCTACTGAGCTTATGCTCTAAAGCCCAGGAAGCACAACCACGAAGCCCACTATGTCACAGCTTCTGAAGTGAGCATGCCCTGAGCCTGTGATCCACAACGAGAGAAGTCACCACAATGAGAAGTCCACACCACAACAAAGAGTAACCTCCATTCACCACAACTAAAGAAAAACCCTCTTAGCAGCAAAGACCCAGCACAGCCAAAAATAAAATAAATAAATGCATTTTTTAAAAATGTGCAGAGGAGCTGGATCACCATTCTTCCAAAGAAGACATACAGAAGGCTAACAGGTACATGAAAAATTGTTCAACATCCTTCATCATCAGGTACATGCAAATCAAATCCCAAATCACGTCACACTTGTTGGAATGACTATTACCAGAAAGAAAAGAAATAACAAGGATTACGAAGGCATGGAGAAAAGGGAACACTTATGCATTGTTAGTGGGAATGTAAATTGGTACAGCCACTATGGAAAACAGTATAAAGGCTCTGTAAAAATTAAATATAGGTTTACTGTATAGTCCAACAGTTTCATTCTGGATTTTTATCTGAAGGAGAAGAAAACACTAACTCAAAAATCTATGTGCATGCTTACATTCATTGCATCATCAGCATTATTTATAATAGTCCAGACATGGAATTTTCCATTGAAGATGAGTGGATAAAGAAAATGTGATGTAGATATAGATACAAATAAAATGGAATGCTATTCAGCCATAAAAGGAGGACATCCTGTCATTTGTGACAACATGGATGAAACTTTGAGGGCATTGTGCATGCTCAGTTGTTCTGATGTGTCTGACTCTTTCCAACCCCATGGACTATAGCTCACCAGGCTCTTCCATCTATGGGATTTTCCAGGCAAGAATAAGGGAGTGGGTTGCCATTTCCTTCTCTAGGGCATCTTCTCAACCCAGGGATTGAACCCTCACCTGCATTAGCAGGCAGATTCTTTACCACTGAGACACCAGTGAATAATGAATAATAATGAACAATGAATAATTATAGGCTGACAAATTATTAACTCTGATGAAATGAAAAAAATCCTGGGAACAAATTAATTGCTATAACTAATTCAAAAGGAAATAGGAAATCTGAATAGGACTTTAACAAGTGAAGAGATTGAATTAATAATTTAGGGTTCCCTAAGACCACTTTTGTGCTAAATAGTTTCAGTCCTGCCTGACTCTTTGCAAACCCATGGTCTGTAGCCCACCAGGCTTCTCTGTCCATAGGGATTCTCCAGGCAAAAATACTGAAGTGGGTTGCCATTTCCTTCTCCAGGAGATCTTCCCAGCCCATGGATCAAACCCATGTTTCTTGTGTCTCCTGCATTGGCAGGAAGGTTCTTTACTAGCACCAGACCACCTGAAGGATAGATAATTCACACACATACAGGATTGACATGTAATTGTACTCAAGGCTATGATTTATATGAATGAAAGGATACCAAGCACAGTCAGGAAAGGGTAAAACCTGCATGTGATGAAGGAACACAGGCAACAAGCATCTAAGTGTCATCATTTATAGAGTAACACAAGACAGGATTAATTTCCCACCAAAGAGTTATGTGAACATGTGTGTAATGCTGCCAGTCATGAAAACTCATGGGTGCCTCAGCATCCAGAGGTACATAGCATCCAGAGACAGCCTCTGCCTGGTACATACATACCAGACTCCCAGAAGGAAAATAGATGTTCAACATAAACCACATTGCACATACAGGTAAGGAACAGTGGGTTACTCTTATCAATTCTGGGGATGGTAGGGACCCGCTCAAAATCTGAATTCCCAGACAATAGTCAACTATAAGCTGAACTTTCTAAGGATCTTGGACCTGCTATGTTAGCTTTTTTCTGTACAATTAGAAAATTTAAAACTTTCTACAAAGCCAAGCTAAGACCTATTTTTTTTTCCATCGGTGAATTCTACCAAACATCTTCTCGACCCAGGGATTGAACCCAGGTCTCCTGCATTGCAGGCAAATTCTTTACCATCTGAGTCACCAGGGAAGCCCCCTAATATAAAATTTTCACAAACTCTTACATAAAAGAAGAGGAGGGAGCACATTTCAAGTAATCATATAAAGCCTGTATTACCCTGATACCAAAAGCAGGAAAAAACAACAACAACAACAACAAAAAAAAAACCTACTAAGTCTCTAGTAAATACATATGCAAAAATTCTTTAAAAATTCATTTTCTTATTATTTACAGGAGTTATGTACTATAAAATCATTAAGAACACTGAAGTGGACCATTGCTCATAGAAGAAATATAGGGTTAGGTTATGAAGTGCCTCAGGTCACAATATTTTTATCAACTGATCAATAATAGCTTTGTTTTATGTGAGTTTCTCCTTAAAGGCATCTTTTAATATATATCGCTGATTCATTAACGTTGAACTCATGGCCATCAGCACTGTAACTCATGCCTGAACAAAGCTTATCTAACAAACTGTTTTCTATGTAAGGCACACCACAGTCTTCTAGCACTTAGAAACACTAGCCAGGACTTCAGAACTAATGCTGCAAACTATTTTAAATACCCAAGTCAACCATAGAAAGCACAAATACATGGAAAATGTAACAGTAAATAGATCACACAAAAAAAGTGCACTTTGTTTACAGAATGAGAGCTGAAAGAGAAAAGCAGAATATCACTGTTTCAGCTTCTGTTGGGGATGTGGACTTTGGGTAACTCAGATTTTCCACTGTTCACAAATGATTATGAAAGTACTACAAATAATGGTTTGTCAGTTACAAGTACATTTTAGCGAGTAGGTGAATTCACAAATGTGGAAACTGCACATAATGAGTACTGACTGTTCTAGCAGATAGTACTTGCTGTTGCTGTTTAGTTGCTAAGTCATGCAAGACTCTTTGCGACCCCATGGAGTGTAGCCCTCCAGGCTCCTTTGTCCATGGGATTTCCCAGGCAAGAATACTGGAGTGGGTTGCCATTTCCTTTTCCAGGGGATCTTCCCAACTCAGGGATTGAACCCATATCTCCTGCATTGCAGGCAGGTTCTTTACCAGTGGGCCACCTGGCAAATAGTAGCTAGCAGCATGCAAAAAGGATTAAACATGACCAAGCGGAAACTCTCCCAGGAGTGCAAGTTAGTTTAACATTCAAAAATCAATATACCATATAAAAGAAAATAGAACAAAATCCAGATTATTGTCTCAATAGCTTCATAAAAATCATTTGATAAAATGCAATATCCACTCATGATAAAAAAGAAAAAAACACTCAAAACACTCTAAATAGAAGAGAGCTTTCTCTACCGGATAGGACAAGCTAACATTATATTTATCAGTAAAATATTGGGTTGGCCAAAAATTTTGTTGGGTTTTTCTGTAAGATGTTATGGAAAATGCCAAATGAACTTTTTGGCCAACCCAATACTAAATAGTGGAGCTTCCCTGGAAGCTTTGTGGTAAAGAATCTACCTGCCAATGCAGAAGACTCAGGTTTGACCTTGGTTCTGGAAGATCCCATGGAGGAGGAAATGGCAACCCACTCCAGTATTCTTGCCTGGGAAATTTCATGGACAGAGGAGACTGGCAGGCTACAGTCCAGCCGTTGCAAAGAGTCTGATACGACTAAGTGCCTGAGCATGCACACACATACTAAATGGTTCCCCCTAAGGTCAAAAACAAGAAAAGTATGTCCTCTTTCACCACATTTATTAAACATTGTACTAGAGTTTCTTCAGGAGAGTTGGGCAAGAAAATGAAATAAAAAACATCCAGACTGAAAGAAAGAAAGTAAAATTCTTTCTACAAATGACATGATTTGTATACAGAAAATCCTAAAAATCAAAGAAAAAAATTATTCCACTTATTATAGTATCAAAAGGAATGATACCCTTAGGAATACTATTTTAAAATAAAAGCAAAACTTATACTCTGAAAACTACAAAACATTGCTGAAAGAAATTAAATAAGTTCTAAATAAATATAAAGACATTCTGAGCTCATGGACTGATAGACATAATTGGTAAAATGGAAGTATTCTCAAATTGACCTATAGATTCAATACATTTTATCTAAAAATCCCAGCAGAATTATTTTCAGAAATTGATGAGCTGATCTTAAAATTCATACAAGAATTCATAGTACCCAAAATTGTCAAAAGTCTCGTAATGAAAGACTCGTACTTCATGATTTCAGCACTTTCTAAAAAAAAGCTGTAAGTCATCAAGACAATGTGTTACTGGAATTAGGATAGACATAAAGATCAGTGGGTTAGAACTTAGAGTCCAGAAATAAACTCTCACATTAACAGTTAATTAATTTTGGACAAAGGTACCAAGACACTTCAATAGTGAAAGAATAGCAAATGGTTTTACTTGGATGTCTACTGGCAAAATAATAAAGCTGGGCCACTGTTACACCACACACAAAAATGGACTCAAAATGGATCAAGAATCTCAATTTCTTAGAAGAAAATCTAAGAGTAATTTTCATAAACTTGGGTACGACAGAACCTTTAGACATGACACTAAGGCAAAAGAAGAAGAAGAAAAAAAGAATAGATTAACTGGATCATCAAAGTTAAAAACTTTTGTGTTTCAAATGACATCATGAGGAAAATGAAAAGGCAGTTCACAGAATAGGAGAATATATTTGCATACGTACATCTCATCTGATAAGTGATTTGTATTCAGAATATATAAAGAAATTTATAACTCAATGATAAAAAGACACAATTTCAAAATGTATCTAAATAGACAGTTTTCAAAACAAGATATTTTATTTCAAATGACTGATAAGCACAAAAAAATTGTTCAACATCATTAGCCACTGGAGAAATACAGATCAAGGCCACAGTGGGATACCACTTCATATACACCAGGATGGCTAAATATTTTTCTAAAGCAGATTATAGCAATGTTGGCAAAGGTATGACAATTGGAACCCTCATACACTGCTGGGTGGAATGCATAATGATGCAGTCAATTTGGGAAACAGGCTAGCAGTTCCTCAGAATGTTTGTCTAAACATAGTTACCATATGACTTAGCATTTCAACTTCTAGGTATATACCAAGAAAAATGAAAACACATGTCCATGCAGAAACTTGTACACAAATTGGAAACAATTTAAATGTCTATCAACTGATGAAAGTGAAAAGTGTGAAAGTGATGGTTGCTCATTTGTGTGCAACTCTTTGCGACCCCATGGACTATAGCTGGCCAGGTTCCTAGGTCAATGGGATTCTTCAGGCAAGAATACTGGAGCGGGTTGCCATTCCCTTCTCCGGGGGATCTTCCTAACCCAGGGACTGAACCCCAGTCTCTTGCATTGCAGGCGGATTCTTTACTGTCTGAGCCACTAAATGTGATAGGAAATCCAAATGTGACATATCCATACAACAGAATATTATTTGGCAGTAGAAAATGACTGAAATGCTGACTCATGCTACAAGATGGATGAACATCAAAAACTTCACGTCAAATGAAGAAAGTTAGTCACAGAAAAAATATATATTATATAACCCCCATTTTCGTGAAATATCCAGAATACACAAATCTATAGAAGGGTCATTAGTGGCATAGGGTTGAGGTATTGAGAAGAAAAGAGAAGGGCAGGTGTTGTTCGTTTATTTTTTAGGAGGATTGAAGACATTCTAAAATTAGTTTTAGTGATGGTTGCAAATCTCTGTGACTATGCTAAAAACCACTGCATTATATACCTTACATGTGCTAAGTGTATGCAGTATAAATTGTGTCTTGAAAACAGTTACATTATTAAAATCAGGCACTTCCTCTCATCTATCCATGTAAAGTCTGATCATACCTCATGCCAGCAGGTAGTTCAGAGCCATCTCCTAGGGCACACTTCAATCACTCCTGTATAGATTATGACAATAATCTACTGCAGAAACTGCTTCCACTTTTGATGAGCCATCTGTTGCAATGGATTTTTATTAAAATACTATTTTTATGAAATTACTCCCTTGCTCAATATCAGTAATTCTCTAATCTCTTCATTCATCCATTTAAGGCCCAGCATCAACTGGGCTACGTTACCCAGTGTGTTAGGCAGGAGAACAGCCTCTCAGAGAGGCCTGTATCCTAATTCCCCAAACCTTTAAATACGTTGCTTTATATGGCGAAAGAGACTGCGTGGATGAGATTGAATGAAAGTCCTGGAACTGGAGGAGATTATCTGGGATTATCCAGTTGGGCCCAATGTAGTCATAAGCATCCTTCTAAATGAAAGATGGAAATAGGAGAGTTAGAGTCCCAGAAAAGATGCAACAAAGGAGCAGTGACATGGACCACAGTCTTAGAAATGAGGGCAGCCTCTAAGTAAGATGAGGCAAGAAAGTGGATTCCCTCTAGAACTTTCAGAAGGAATGTGTGGCCCTGATAGCCAATTTTTCACTCTGACACCCAGAGCTATAATATAATGAATGTGTGTTGTTTAAAGCCACTATCATTATGGTGATTTGTTACAAATGTGATAGAAAACCAATACACCCATTCAACAATCTTACTATAATTCTCTGCTTTTTTCCACATTCTTGATTTGAATAACCTTTTCCTACTGGTCCGGAAATTCCACTCTTCTCCTCACTACCAACGCAGGATTTGAATCCTAATGTCCTCAAGATATGTTCTCCCATGAATCCCACCTCGATGCAGTTTCAATTCTTTTAAAAATTTTTTATTGGAGTATATTTGCTTTATCATGTTGTGTTCGTTTCTGCTGTACAGCATGAATCAGCCATACATGTACATATATCCTCTCCTTCTAGAGCCTCCCAGCGCTCCCCCATCCCACCCCTCTAGGTTATCACAGAGCACCAAGCAGTTTCCCACTAGCTATCTGTTTTACACATGGCAGCAAGTGTATGGCAATGCAGAGTACCGATTTTAATTCTGACTAAAGATTTCTTCAGAATAAATGTATGCCATCTACAGATGACTAGAACAAGCATCACCTAAGGAAGATCATCTGATGAGTTGAACGTGGAACGTACTTGGCACACTGTATGGAGACAGGAGTGTGCTGGTGAACCAACTCAAAAAAAGAAACAAAAGCGGGGACTTATAGTGTTTGCTGATTAAATACTCCCAACAAGATTGATTTCCATCATCATGTTGTATACCTGAAACTTACACCATGTTATATGTCAATTATATCTCCAGAAAACTGAGGGAGAAATTTGCAAAGTCTTAACCAGTGGACCGCCCGGGAAGTCTCACAATTCTGCTTTTAATACACCTCATTGATCTGCCTTCCTCCATATCCTATGGGCACTGGCTTCTAACTCAGCTTTTCTTTGCACAGTCCTCATTTATTCTGCATATTCTCCTTTGTGCTATTCTCCACAGGTAATTGTACATGGTGGAGAAGGAAATGGCAACCCACTCCAGTATTTCTGCCTGGAGAATTCCATGGACAGAGGAGCCTGGCTGGCTACAGTCCATGGAGTCGCAAAGAGTTGGACACAACTGAGTGACTAACACATACATACACATAATCTTTCATGTATCTTCTTAAAAACGCTTTAATGTTTCCTCATTCTATTGATTGACAAAGACCACATCCCTTTGCACAGAAAGCTCCATATGACCAGCTCCAACAGCCCATCTCTCCAAGGCTCTCACTGAACCCTAAACACTGGTCTTGGGAAACTGCTTGCCTTTTTCAGATCATATTGCATTCAATAATGCTTCTCATGCTCTGTGAAGGTCATTTTCCTTTTCCAGAAGACCCTTTTCCCTCTTTTCTGTCTGATGAATTTCTAGCTACCGTACAATTCTCAGCCAGCACTTCCTCTGGGGAAACCTCCCTAACTTTTCCGATTCAAGTGCATCTTTACATATACACAAGCTTGATACATCGACCACACTGGGTTGTAATCTGTTGTCCCGTATGAGCTATATAAGAGCAAAGGCTATGTCTTCCTTCTCTCCTATATGAACCCTAGCTGCCACAGAGGTTCTAGCATGAGATAAAGGTTTAATATGTCTTGAGAGAATGAAATGTTTGCCAGAGTCAGATTTTGAAGGGCTTTGAATATCACGTTAAGGGGTTTTGTTCCCTAGGCACAAATCTGAAGCATAGGAGGGATATAATCAAGCCTATGTGTTAGAGAAAAGACTTGGGGAGAGGCAAGGAGAGGCTGAGGATGTAGGATGGAGTATAAGTACATGAAGATGTATTTGCTGTAGGGTAGACAGAAATGTCTGCAGACACAATTATGGATTTATTGGGGTATTAGTTTGAAGAATGGGGATATAATTTATGTAATATTTGTGTTAGGGCTGAATTACATTCTAAATATTTAGTAAGGAAAAAATAAACACTATTAAACTGCTTCATATCCATGACATAGCAGACCCAGTGCTGCAGTTCTGATAACAGATATTAGGCAGAAAAGTACATTTACCACTCTTCAAAGTTAATTAAACAGGTAAGGGACTTAAGCATTTATTCCAAAAATATTTCTGGTTTCTTATAACAGCCTAATATGACTGGATCAATCATAAATTTACAAAGTCCAGGGGGTATTTGTTTATATTTAAGCTCCAGGAGCAATATATTCTATGGTCTATTTGACACTGTATATGAACTTTTTCTAAAATTCTTCTACTTAGGGTGTTATGATAGTCACATGATATTCCAATAGTTGGTGAAACCTGTCCATGAAGATGAAGAATAAACACTACAAAATACCATTTTCCTGTAAATTGTGAAAAAAATCATCAAATTTTCTATAAAGAATTATATTAACGTCCAGTATTTCTGTCAGAATTTCTTTAACCTCATCTCATGTTTTCTTAGGTATGATTTGTAAGAATTTAATCTAAGGAGGTCTGCTGTAAAGATGAAATCTAAACAAATGTCAGATCCCATGGTGTTTTCCAACATTTTATAACATGACCAAATTAAAAGACCATTCAGCACTAATTTACAGAATTAATCCTTTTCTGAAATAAATAGTAAGACCACAGTTAAGGCTCATATGTCCTTTAGGAAATGGATGAAAATGCAGTAAATGTTGAGTAAAGGCAATAAAAATTTGCTGCCTCACAATATCCAAGTTACTCTGTCTCAACATATTTAAAATCCATAAGGTTTTTTCCCCTAGATGTAAATATAATTAGATGTTTTATCTACTTCAAACATGTAACATAAAAGACTGGAACTTTCATAAAATTCTAAACTTAAGATGGAATTATCATTATTACCATTATCTTCATTTAGGAGGAAAACAGACTGTGGTGAGGAAGGCAAGGTTACGATAACACATTAAAGATAAAATATGGCCAAAGAGAAATAATTCTCCCAAATTACAAAACCTGTGAGCAAATACACAAGGAAGAGGGTAACTGCATTTCAAGGGGTCAGCACTGAATCTATTTTGCTCCATGAAGGGTTGTTTATGACAATCAATATTGCCACTCATTTTTGATGATCTTTTGTGTCCTCCGTGCCTCGCATTAAATGCATCAACATGTTTGATTTTTAATTTCGCCTTGTTAAAGTAATTTAGTTCAACCTTCACTGAGGAAATGCTGTTATTTGCAATGACAGTGAATGCTATTTGGCCTCTTAGGGCAAATGGGACTGTCAGCCTCACTGGCAAGTTCTGAGGTGACACAGTTAAGGAGTTTATGAAGTGGGGGGTGGGGAGAGGGAGGCGGCGCGTGGAACAATGGGTCCCAGCTTTTAGTGGCATTGGGTGGTGGGGGCAGAAGAGATGATGCATTTAGTTAGTTTTTATTTATTTTTTGTCTTCTAATTCATCATCTGTTTTTTATTCTGTGAATATTTCCATCCTTATCCTTTAGGGTCAAAATCTCAGTCATTTTTTATTCTTCTCTCTCTCATACCACCCAGCGCTGGTCATGTCAATCCATATTTCAAGTCTCATCCTAATTCAAGCTTTTCTCATTTTACAAACTGTGGTTTCGCTAGCATCGCAATTGATCCCTCAACTTTAGTTTTTTGAGTAAACAGAGCCACCAAATAGACTACTGAAATGTTGATTTTTTAAAAGTCTAGGGTGGGATGAGGAGGGGTGGGAGGAGGCTTGAGAGGGAGCTCAGCTCAGTTCGGTTCAGTCCCTCAGTTGTGTTCAACTCTGTGACCCATGGACTGCAGCATGCCAGGCTTCCCTGACTTCACTCAAACCCATGTCCATGGAGTAAGTGATGCCATCCCACCATCTCATCCTCTGTCGTCCCCTTCTCCTCCTGCCTTCAATCTTTCCAAGCATCAGGTCTTTCCCAATGAGTCAGTTCTGCCACTGCGAGCTCTATTTAATAACAGAGGAGCAGGCCATGTCCTTTCTCATCGAGTTTAGTCAAGAACCTGAGACTGGACCCCTTCACCAACCAGAACATTAGTGTTCTTGCTGCAGATATTGTGGCATTGGTTCTTTTTTTATCTGCAGGAAAAGACCAGGAAAGTGTGGATTTTGATATATTTTCAGTTCTTGCCAAACCATTCAATTCAGTTCAGTTGCTCAGTTGTATCCGACTCTTTGCGGCCCCACGGACTGCAGCACACCAGGCTTCCTTGTCCATCACCAAACACCCAGAGCTTGCTCAAACTCATGCCCATCGAGTCGGTGATGCCATTCAACCATCTCAAGCTCTGTCATCCCCTTCTCCTCCCACCTTCATTCTTTCCCAGCATCAGGGTCTTTTCCAGTGAATCAGCTCTTCGCATCAGGTGGCCGAAGTATTGGAGTTTCAGCTTCAACATCAGTTCTTCCAATGAATATTCAGGACTGATATCCTTTAGGATTGAATGGTTGGATCTCCTTGTAGTCCAAGGTACTCGCAAGAGTCTTCCCCAACACCACAATTCAAAAGTATCAATTCTTCTGCACTCAGCTTTCTTTATAGTCCAACTCTCACATCCATTCATGACTGATGGAAAAACCATAGCTTTGTCTAGATCGACTTTTGTTGGCAATGTCTCTGCTTTTTAATATGCTGTCTAGGTTGGTCATAGCTTTTCTTCCAAGGAGCAAGTATCTTCTAATTTCATGGCTGCAGTCACTATCTGCAGTGATTTGGGAGATCAAGAAAATAAAGTCTGTCACTGTTTCCATTGTTTCCCCACCTGTTTGCCATGAAGTGATGGGACCAGATGCCACGATCTTAGTTTTCTGAATGTTGAGTTTTAAGTCAACATTTTCACTCTCCTCTTTCACTTTCATCAGGAGGCTCTATAGTTCTTCTTCGCTTTCTGTCATAAGGGTGATGTCACCTGCATATCTGAGGTTATTGGTATTTCTCCTGGCAATCTTGATTCCAGCTTGTGCTTCATCCAGCACAGGATTTTGCACGATGTACTCTGCATAGAAATTAAATAAGCAGGGTGACAATATGCAGCCTTGACATATTCCTTTCCAAATTTAGAACCAGTCTGTTGTTTCATGTCCAGTTCTAACTGTTGCTTTCTGACCTGCATACAGATTTCTCAGGAGGCAGGTCAGGTGGTCTGGCATTCCCACCTCTTGAAAAATTTTCCAGTTTGTTGCGATCCACACAGTCAAATGACATGGCATTATCAATAAAGGTGAAGTAGATGTTTTTCTGGAACTCTCTTGCTTTTTTGATGATCCAACAGATGTTGGCAATTTGATGTCTGGTTCCTCTGCCTTTTCTAAATCTAGCTTGAACATCTGGAAATACACAGTTCACATACTGTTGAAGCCTTGCTTGGAGAATTTTGAGCATTTCTCTGCTAGCATGTGAGATGAATGCAATTGTGCAGTAGTTTGAGCATTCTTTGGCATTGCCTTTCTTTGGAATTCAAATGAAAACTGACCTTTTCCAGTCCTGTGGCCACTGCTGGGTTTTCCAAATTTGCTGGCATATTGTGTGCAGCACTTTCACAGCATCATCTTCAACTGGAATTGAAATAGCTCAACTGGAATTCCATCAACTCCACTAGCTTTGTTCATAGTGATGCTTCCTAAGGCCTACTTGACTTTGCATTCCAGAATGTCTGGCTCTGGGTAAGTGATCACACCATTGTGATTATCTGGATCATGAAGATATTTTTTGTATAGTTCTTCTGTGTATTCTTGCCACCTCTTCTTAATATCTTCTGCTTCTGTTAGGTCCATACCATTTCTGTCCTTTATTGTGCCCATCTTTGCATGAAATGTTCCTTGGCATGAACATTTCATGAAAATGTTCCTTTGCATGAAATGCCCAGCCGTTGGTTCCTAAGTAATAACTCAGCTCTAACCAACCAGTCCTTCCTCATGTCTTTCAACTTCTCAGGGTGAGAAATCATCAAAGGCCAAAATGAGCTAACACTAACTGAAAGCTTACTATATCAAGGTTATCTCACTGAATTTTCACAGCGTTTCAAGGCAATATGCACCAATCCTATCATCTTTTTACAGATGAGGAAACTGAGGGACAAAGAGATATAGCAATTAGCCCAGCTAGTCCATAGCATAACTGATTGATTCTAGATCCCAAATTCTTAAACCCTTCTATGACAACTTCATCCCATACACTTACAGAAAAAGAAAAGAAAAAGAACTCTAGCTATAAAAAAGAGATAGCAAATACCATTATAATGATATATGTTAAATGATCTTACAAAATAAAAAGCACAAGAAATATGATTTAGATACTAATTCAATTAATTATATTAAAATATTTTAAATATTTTTTACTTCCTTATTTTAATTTAAGTGATCAAAGAATTTTTACCTACTTAGGTTTTTTGCTGTCATAGTATGCTATGGTGCACTCCCGTGAATTAACCAATGAATTAAAATTGCTATAAGCTGAAAAACACTATGAAGTTGACAAATCTCTGACCTCGTCAACTTACACATTTACAACATCAGGTCAACACTGGGTGCAGAATTCAGTCCACCACTTCACTAACAAGCATTAAAGATCTTGATGATCAGAACTTTTGTGCTGTGTAAATTTAGCAGGCAATTTTCTGTATGCTAAACTAATGGTGGGTGCTGCAGAAGTACTAGGAACCCAGATTCCCGGGTTCCTGACATTTTTTTTGTGGTCAGTTGCCCTACCCTACCATGGTTATGAACACTGAAACCCAATGGAACAGGTGATTTCATCCCATTTGAACTCACTTTCTTACTCTGAGACTTTTGCCTGTTTCAAGGGCTAATGCTCCATTGGTCCAACCTTTAAGCCAGTGATCTCATATTGTGAAATAATACTAAAATATAGCAGGCACTTTTATTATACTATGCCTACATCCATCCTTTAGGGGAGACCTCTGTTGATCAACACCCAAGACAAATATGGTTGGATTTCTCTTCTCTTTTTATCTGTTGCTGACTCTTGTACCCAATCATGACATTACACGTGAAAATAAAAGCCAATGGTATTCATAATAATTGCAAACTTCCTGATTTTCCTAACAAGGAAAGGAAAATATAATACACAAGGCTTAATATTAATAAATCCCAGACCTACACTTGGGACTTTAATTTGGCAATAATAATAACATTGTTTTCAGTTTGCTTAACTCATACAAAAATTACAGCTCTTTTGAGCAAACGATGGAAGATTTTTGTAAGCATTTTTTTTCTGATATTGTCCGCTTCCCATTTAACAGTCAACTACTTGGAGAGCAGTTTCTATTCACAGCCTTCACTTCATTTCTCAACCCACAATACTTCTGCTGCTACTTTCACCTACAGTGGGATGGTTCTCAAAAGCTCATGTTTTTGGGTGCATTCATGACATGCATCAATAAATTCAATGATTTCTTTTAATGCTTATTTTAATTGGAACGTGACATCTCTATAGGATGTAGCGCTATTAATAATCCCTGCCTTCTTATAACACTCGTGTTTCATGGCATCTGGACTACTAGGTAGGTTTTTTATTTATCTTCTTGCTGCTTCTTTTAATCATTCTTTTTAAATTTATTTTCCCTACCATCCCCTACCTGTTCTCTACAGAATTCTGTCTTTGAATCTGCATCACATCCCTCTTTTCCTTTCCCTTCTATTCCTATCCTTCCTTCCCTGTAAATTTCTCTCCACCCGTCTCCCTTTCCATCCTTCCTGGTTAATATCATTCCCTTTTATCATTTCATTGATCTATGTATGCATAAATAACACTCATAGCTATATTTATAGTCTAGGTCTTAACCTACAACATCAAATCCATGTATTTAACTACTAACTTGGAAGCTCCATGTCGATTTTCTGTATTCAACCACAACTCAACATACTTTAAACTGAACTCACCTTCTTTTCTTCCAAAATCTTCTTCTTTTAGCATGTCACTTATTGTAAATTGTTCTACCATTTATTGAGTTACGTAAAACAGAAATGAAGGAGTCATTTTTTACTCTTTTCTCTCTCTCCAAAATCATTCAACTGTTAATTCTGATGAATTATTTAATACTCCACTCCAATACATTAGCTGCTTTTACTTGGTCACCCATATCTTTCCCCTACAATTTTTCAATGGCATCTAACTTTCTATTTTCTATGGTAGTCAGAGTGATGTTTCTAAACTTAAAAACAGTGCATGTCATTCTGCTTAAAATGTTGCCCTAGTTTCACATTGCTCTTGGGATCAAAATCCTCAGCTCTCTTATATGTCAATTATGTTTTCCTCTTAGGTCCCAGAGCAAATTTTCCACTTCCATCCTCATTTTTTCAAATACCTTTGCCTTGCTCATACTATATTCTACTCATCTTTATGTTTAAATTTAGACATCAATAGGATCAATAAATCTTCCCTAATACCCAAGCCTGAATGAGGGACTAGGTTTGATTCCATACTGCCCCATGATGACATTTATCACATTAAACCCTAGTTGCCTCTCCAGTAGACCACATCCCTTTAAGACAAAGATTGTACATTGTAGCATTTGAATATATAGCATGTAGTAAGCATTCAATCAACATTTAATGAATGACAGGCTATCTTGTGACAACTGGGGTTGGGCAATAGTTTGTTTCATACATGGATGGCAGGTAAGACTGCTCATTCTAAAAAAAAATGTCCTTCTCTGCAGAACTCTTTTCATTGAATATTTGAATTTAAATGTTGGGACAACCTGCCAAATGACAGAAACTTGGCAATGACATAAGCTTGGTTGATTGAGACATATTATTTAGCAGGAGCACCAACATTTAGAAAATTGAAATCTTGAGAAATCTTTTAATTAGGTAGTCTTTTTTGTTTACATATGATATTGCACATCCTGTCACTAATAGAAATTAACTTGAATTCCATTTGGAAACCACACTGGTAATTATCCTCACTTCTCAAATAAATGGAGGAAAGGACAGCAATGAAAAAGTTTCACTTTAAAATGAAAGTTGGTGCAACTCCAAAAATCCTGAACATTCATCAAGACCCATAAACTATGTCATTTTTAAAGATTACAACTAAGATTGAGGCCCTTATCAGTATTTTTGACTTTCAAGGCACCAACAAAGCCACTTAAAGCCATAGTAAGCTGTCACCTAAGCCACAATTTTATCTTATTCTTATCTAGGTCTTCTTAAGCATTCATGGATGAACATCAAGCATTTTGTAAAGCCTATAAAATTGTTTCTAAAATTGTCTGTGTGAACTTTTATCCAGGGTAGGGCCTAAACATTTTGAAAATCTATTTCTCAAATGGATTCACCACTCCAAAGAAATGAACAACCACTGGTAATCATTTTATGTTGTCGTTTAGTCAATCAGTCATGTTTGACTCTTTTGTGACTCCATGGACTGTAGCTGTCCACGCTCCTCTGTCCATGGGATTCTCCTGACAAGAATACTGGAGTGAGCTGCCATTTCCTTTTCCAGAGCATCTTCCTGACCCAGGGATCAAACCTGCATCTCCTGCATTGGCAGGCAGTTTTTTAACCCACTGAGCCATCAGGGAAACCCAGTCATTTTGTAGGTTAAAAACAAAACTATAATCCACTTAAATATTCCCATATATGAAAAGATAATTCTTGGGAGAGAGAAAAGTTAGATATTTATTGAATGAGTTAATTAAAATTAAATGTGCATGCATGCTAAATCACTTCTGTCATGTCCAACTCTGCGACTCTATGGACCATAGCTCATCCATGGGATTCTTCAGGCAAGAGTACTGGAGTGGGTTGCCATGCCTCTTCCAAAGGATCTTCCTGACCCAGGGATCAAACTTTTGTCTCTTGAGTCTCCTGTTTTAGCAAGCAGGTTCTTTACCACTAGTGCCACCTGGGAAGCCCTAAAATTAAATAAAATTTTAATTTCTTTCCTAGCACATCAGATTATAATTTACAAATGACAGAAATAAGGAAAAATTCCTCTGGAATTTCAGTTTTTATGTGCAAGTCCATAGAAGTCACTCTGTCATAGAGTCTTCTTTTGTGCACATGAACAAAATACTTCTAAAATATTTCAAGAGTGCTTCTGATAGCCCTTCAATGATAATTATCTAGTACCTTCCCCCACACACTGCCTCATTCTTCTCGTTCTCTGTTGATAAATGAACCCCTTATAACCTCTTCATCAGTCTCTATCTCTCTCAGTCTTTCCAGATCAAATATTCCACTTGTTCTTCTGGTGTAAGGTCTTGATTGAGCTAGAGTCTATTTAAAGTCTATCAAATGAGCAGGGAGAGAGGCAATTAAGGATTTAAAAAATCCTTAAATATGAATATTTTTTACTTGAAAACATGAGCTAGCATCTGCTATCAGAATTTGTGCTTCAAATCACAGAAAATCCCCTACGCTGAAGAGACAATGACACAGATCAGCCAGAATGTTCAGAATTCCAGAGTTCTTTCAGAAGGAAAATATCAATTTTACATGACAATTTTAGCAAGTTTCTATTAGAATATTCCCTTTTTTAAGCTCCAAATACATCTCTAGAAATGACTTTGCAATAAAATTGTATGCTGGAGGTGATTGTGTCTGGGGACCTTTTTAAGCTAGTCAGGATTTAGCACATTATTTTGCACATTATTTTAGTGTTTCAAACAGCTTGGCTGCATCTCAGCAAGTATCAGGAGGTAATGAGTTTTAAGATAAAGAAGAAAGTAAGTGTATACACCCTTCATTTGGAGACAATTTCATTTTTGCTAATCCTATTCTGGATGACTATCGCAGAACACCAGTGCCAAGCCATGAAGCTATCACGGGAACTTCCTTTGGACTATCTCGTGCTTTTCACTAACTTTTATTGAGATGACTTTGATCGTGTCCCTGAACTCCAGTAAGATATTTCCACTGTCCTCCTGAGTGCTATGGTACCATTCTGATTCTTAAGAAGAAAAAAAAAGCACAAAACTATTAAGAATATGGAAAATTTTGAGAAGAACTTGGAGGAGAGGAAACAAACAAAAATACACACACACCCAAACAGAACACTATGGTAGAGGACTGATCTTGAAGTTAATAAATATGTTAGATCCCAGAATGTTCATAGAGAATCCATTTAGTGCTATATGCTTTGCTTAACTTGGCAAGAAAATTCCTATCAGTGGTTCCTTTGCAATGATCCTCTAACACTGATTACCTTTTTCTGCTGAAATCATTGTTCTACTTTTGTGATGGCCATTTTTTTAAAAGTACATATTACTTTGAAAATAGAAGCAAGATTAACCTAGCGGATAACAGAAACCCAGGTTTCAGAGATGTTTAAACAAGGGTATTGAGTGACATGGGCTGTCCAGGTGGCTCAGTTGTAAGGAATCTGCCTGCCAATGCAGAAGACACAGGAGATGTGGGTTCAATCCCTGGGTTGGGGAGATCCCCTGGAGGAGGAAATGGCAACCCATTCCTGTATTCTTGCCTGAAGAATCCCATGGACAGAGGAGCCTGGCAGGCTACTGTGCACAGGGGTCCGAGAGTTGAACACGACTTATTGACTGAGCACACACATACACTGAGTGATATAGCTGCTATTCAAATTCCTATTGGAAAACTTTTCTTTCAGTAGCATGAGCTCTTCTAAAGGAAGGTTGTGAAGACACATAAAACTTTATTTACCATGTTCCAATAAATCACTTTAGCCTGCAAAGCAGAATGAAACTAATTATTTCAAAGGTAAAAATTGTTCAGACAAGAGAGTGAAGAGTAAGGTCCTGAGATGAGTGATTCTGTTTCAAAGAGCAGGCTAGTACCTGTGAGATAATGGAGAGGAAGACTAGGGTTGGTGAAACATCAGATCTCATAGGCGTTTTTGTGTTTTCAGATAATAACACCCCTCAGAGTGCCATTGTGAAATAAGCAGAGCAATGAGTAAGGTACTCAAGCATTCACATGGGCGTGCATACCCAGCTGCTTCAGTCATGTCTGACTCTTTGCGACCCTTTAGGCTGCAGCCCACCAGGCTCCTCTGTCCATGGGCATTCTCCAGGCAAGAATACTGGAGTGGGTTGCAGTGCTCTCCTCCAGGGGATCTTCCCAACCAAAGGATTGAATCTGGGTCTCTTTCATCTCCTCCATTGGCAGGTGGATTCTTTGCCCACTGAGCCACCTGGGAAGCCCAGGCATTCACACCACACACACACACACACACACACACACACACACACACACACACACACACAGATATGCTGGGCAGTTCAAGTGATCCAGAGTCTGTTGATCTCCATACAGTACCAAGTCCTTCAAATATTGATTCATTTTAGTCTTTCTCTACTGAAATGAAATATATATACTCTGTACTACATTTGGTTTGGGCTGTGGTACACTTCTGTAAATTGAAATAATAAATTAAATACATTTTATTTTAGTTACAGTTGGATGGAAAGGTGGCTACTTTCCAGTGGAAGAAGATATTAAATCTCTGTGTAGCTTCACCCTTCTTTAAGCTGAAAAATACTGTAGGAGGTTTGAAAACCACTGACTACATTCTTCAATTCTTAGGGCCATTTACTTAGAGTTTGCTAGTGCTCACATATAAATTATGGCCTATCATTATAGTTCTTGATATTAAAACCTGTTGGCTTACCAAAAGAATGAAGAGAAAATGAGAAAGCAGAAAAGTCCATTTCACTAACAAACTTTCACCACCATCTAGTTTGAGCATCATGCAAAGAGAAGAAATATCTGGAGGCATTTTAGAGGGCTTTAAAGCAAGCAAAAAAAAAAAAAAAAAATGTTTTAACCGTATCTTTCTTTTCCAGTTCTAGAGGGATTAGTGTTTTGTTTAGCCATTGTGTGCATGCTCAGTCGCTCAGATGTGTCCAACTCTTTGAGACCCCATGGACTGTAGCCTACCAGGCTCCTCTGTCTCTGGGATTTTTCAGGCAAGAATGCTGGAGTGGGTTGCCATTCCTTTCTCCAGGAACCCGACCCAGGGATCAAACCCGGGTCTCCTGCATGGCAGGCAGATTCTTTACCATCTCTGAGCCACCAGGGTAGCACATTTAATAAGGGATTAGAGATGTTTTCACACTCTAAATTATTTTAAAATCTTAGATTTAAAAGACTATTTGATCTAAATCTTTGATTTAAAATTACTACCAACAGCTGTCCTTTGTTTTTTATTGAATTCATGGAATTAAAAATGCAGGAAAAAAAGAATGTAATTGAGGTCACTGGCTCCCAAATGTTGTCCTTAGATCAAGGACAATTTACTTGGTTTTTATTGGCCCATGCAAATTAAGATAAATAAGAATGATGTCCTGGGTCTCGCTTAAAGTTAAATTTATTAATACTAAGAGATATCCTTTAATATGAGACCATGTTTATTCTCTTTTATTGTGAAAATATTGCAACATTTATAAATGGTAATGGTAGATAGAATTATGTACTTATTTTGATTTAAAATGCTAAAACATTGAAAAATAAATTTTAATATATAGCTAAATGTGCTTCTATCTATCATTATTAACTTAATTTTTTCTTTCAAGTCACAGAAATCAAATATTGCTTCACAAGAAACTGCCAAAATCAAAACAAAAATAAGGCCCCCCCAAAACCTTCTCTAGGTTGAACCCTTTTAGTTTCCTCAAACTTTTCTCCAATTACATTGTACACAAATGACCTTTCAGAATGCATTACTGAGAAATAGACACATTACTCCAAACGTGGTCTTACCCCTCCAGCTCTGCCATGACACTTCAGTGCTCCATATTTGTAGATGCGAATCATAGTCTCCCTCATGTTTGGTGATGTCCATGCCTGCTCTCCTAAACTGTGACTAAAGCTGCAAAACCTTTTCTGTGAGAATACCTGCATAGTAGTATTTCTTGAACATATGTACAACACTCAGGTCTATTCACTAAATATGACTATTTCCCAGACACTCATGATAGCAAAAAGGAAGTCCTCATCCTCTAGAAGAAGGGCTGTAAACACAAAATCTCAATCACTGTTGTCAGTGCCATGATGGGGGCTCATCCCAGGTGTTTGTTGAACAGAGTCGAGGGAGTAGAAGCAGGTGGAGACTCAAGGCACATAATGAGACACGACTTTCACTCCCTTTGATCTCAATGAGAACATGAAGTATCTCTTGCTAATAAACCATCTTAGAAGAAAAAGGAGATATGGTATAAAAAAATGAGCAAAGTCTATAATTGACCTCCTCACTGGATTTTGTTAAATGATGTGTAATTAATGGCCCTGAAATTAAAAGACTCTTACTCCTTGGAAGGAAAGTTATGACCAACTTAGACAGCATATTAAAAAGCAGAGACATTACTTTGCCAACAAAGGTCTGTCTAGTCAAGGCTATGGTTTTTCCAGTGGTCATGTATGGATGTGAGAGTTGGACTGTGAGGAAAGCTGAGTGCAGAAGAATTGATGCTTTTGAACTGTGGTGTTGGAGAAGACTGTTGAGAGTCCCTTGGACTGCAAGGAGATCCAACCAGTCCGTCCTAAAGGAGATCAGTCCTGGGTGTTCATTGGAAGGACTGATGTTGAAGCTGAAACTCCAATACTTTGGCCACCTGATGTGAAGAAATGACTCATTTGAAAAGACCCTGATGCTGGGAAAGATTACGGGCAGGAGGAGAAGGGGACGACAGAGGATGAGATGGTTGGGTGGCATCACCGACTCGATGGATGTGGGTTTGAGTGGACTATGGGAGTTGGTGATGGAGAGGGAGGCCTGGCATGCTGCGGTTCATGAGATCGCAAAGAGTCGGACACGACCGAGCGACTGAACTGAACTGAACTGAATTAATGGCCGTTTTATTTTATTCATTTTATTTTTGGCTGCACTAGGCCTTCATTGCTGTGCTAGGTCTCCAGTTGCGGGAAACGGGGGCTACTCTCTAATTAGAGTAACTACGGCATGTGAGCTCAGCAGTTTTGGCATGCAGGCTTAGTTGCACCACGGCATGTATAATCTTCCCAGATCAGGGATGGAACCCAGGTCCCTTGCATCAACAGGTAGGTTCCTAATCACTGAACCACCAGGGAACTCACATGATGACCACTTTAAACCATAATAAAAAATACTCTTGGTTCATTAATCCCTCTCACACTGACAATCTTGTACACTCTACATCTTTCTCACTCTGTTCTGAAAATTTATCAGTTTGGAAAATGGAATTTAAAATCATCAAAAATGATGTATGTCTCACATGTGTATTTATTTGGCATTCATGGAGCTATCTATAGATACACTTACAAATTTGTAGAGGGCCCCCACCTGCTTCAGTGGCTTTTATTGCAATCCCCTAGAAAAGTAGGTCCCCATGTACGGGATTCTGTAACAAAAAAATCTGTGGTGAGCTACAGAACAGAGACAGCTTGGGACTTTTGTCTACAAAGCTATCTTTGACCTTTATGAGATTCACTGAAGTTAGCCTTCCTCTGCTCATTTACCACAGCTCAATTCAATTTCCTTCTTGAATCAACCATTTTGAACTACTGCTGGCTTTTGCCTGCTCTCATAAGGTGAGTGTTCTTAACTTTTTCTCCTGAAACTTAAAAAGTATCAAACCAAAAATTTTCTTAGGTGGAATGTACTCCTGGCAGTGACTGCCACTTGAATTTATATTAAGCTTTTTTTTCTAAGACACCTCAAAGTCTCTGTAAATCTTACATGACCTCAGAACATCATTTATTGTAAAACGGAAACTGGACATTTTTCCTGTGGTCATTGTCACAGCAGACTCTGAAAGCTTAAGTGATTTTCACAGGATGCCAAGAAGAGGGCAAAAATATAATACGAAAGAAAAACCTATATTAATTGTATCAACACTCACATGAGGTATAATCTTTTCCTATAATTTATAGGACACTGGGTGTCCATTATCTGTCTTCATGCAGTAATTCATTGATTTACTTACTTATATTTGCTGTTTAATATCTGAAAATATGCCAAAGTAGTATCAGTTCTTCAGGTAATTCTTTGATCTCTTAAAATAAAAACAATAATAATAAAAGGTGGGAAAGCTGAACCACTCTAGCCATTTAAGACATCTTGATTTTCTTAAGAAATAATCTTCATTTACTTTTAATCTGCTTTAGACAGAGTTTGATTGAAAAGTACTTGGTCTCTAAGGAATCAGCCCAGAATTGTGGAAATCATTTTGGCCTTTCATTGAACCTAAGTTTGAAAATAACAGAATCCAAATCTCCTCTACAACTCCATGTTCTCTCCTCATCAAAAAATAAATTTAAAAAATTGTCAGCTGCATTCAGTTGACAATAAATTCTATCATTGCTAATGTCCTATTACATTTACTTTTCCACCGAAGCATCTTCTAACAAACACCTTTGCTTTCTTCTGCAATATGTTGAAAACTACCTTGTGAGTGCTGTATATCCTGTCTATGATTCCATTTACAGGAAAACAATGAAAGCAGTTGGTGATTTGAGGGTGTTAATATATTCATGCGATACATTGGTAGACATATGGGGATCCAGGTTTTTTCTGTGCTGGTGGAGTTTAAAAGGAACCTTCTAGACATGCATTTTACGTACATAAAATACAGTGCTCAAATAGGGACCATGTATGAGAACATCCATACTTGTCAGCTCTGTGCTGTCAGCAAAGATGAGCTTCCTGCATGTGGTATTTTAAACTTCATTATACTATCCCAGGGAGCATTCCCCAAAAAAGTAGCAGGTAGAAAATCAGGAGCATTCCAATGAAATTATCCTCAAGGGGGTGAAGACTGTTTTCCCCTCTCAAATTGTCTCTATTGACAGAGTTGACTTCACTTTGCCATTGAACTTTGACAAGGTGATTATTTTTAAAAACCAAAATATGGTGCATAATACATTTTAGCCTGAAGCTAAAAGTTAAGTGTGAATATTCATTCTTTTTTTTTTGGCTCTTCCATGAAAAAAAATGTGGCTGGAGCAGCAAATAAAGTGTTAAAGTTTATCAATTATTATCATCATCATTAATGAATGATGTTTAAATGGAACCATTTTTAACAGAGAGCAATTCTTTTGATCTTATACTGAGATTCTGTTGAGAGGAAAGAAATGACAGCTTTTTTTAATTCACGGTAAACTGACCATCATCAACTTATCAGGAAAAAATAATGAAATTAAATATACTAAAATACATTGTATCCATAAACAGGAGCCACACATTCTCACACAAAATGGACAAAATTAAGTGCATCCTGTCAGTAGGTGTTGGACTGTCTGGTCAGAAACTTGTGCTGAGAATTTTAGGCTAACAGAGTGATTTTAAGGCCAAGCTCTGTAAAAGTCTCCCTGAGATGAAATACACATAGGCTTCCTTTGTGTTGATTCTGCAAGTGGCCAGAATGATAATCTGTGGAATGACTTGGCCAAGGTCAGGCAGTAAGTCAGTGGATAAGCTCACCTCTTCCTGGCTTACACTGTACTGTGTTACTCATCAGGCCAGGTTTCCAAGCCTAGATAGAGTTTTAAATATTTTTTCATGAACAGCACATTCAGAAGGTTGATCAGGTCAAACTTTTAGAGAATTAGATTCACAGAGCTCTACTGACCTTATCTGTTTGCAATGTGTGCTTAGCCTAGTATCTTAATTTTTTCTAAAGCCTAATTTTTAAAAATACTTTTTTCCTTCAAGTCTAAAGGCAGAAGTACACAGGTTTTGTGTATGTGCCTAGTTGCTTCCATCATGTCCTACTTACTCTTTGTGACCCCATGGACTGTAGCCTGTCAGGCTCCTCTGTCCATGGGGTTTCTAGGGCAAGAATATTGTAGTGGGTTGCCATTTCCTTCTCCAGGGGATATTCCTGACCCAGCGATTGAAACCATGATTCCTACATTGGCAGGCAGATTCTTTACCCACTGAGTCACCTGGGAATCTCCATACAAATTTAATATAAATTCTGGTCATTTGTCCTCTTCCTTTTCATCTACCTGGGACAAATCGAGCAAAATCCACTTTATTTTAAATATTGTCAAAGGCAAATGAAGTTGAGCGAGCGATAAGGGATTCTTTGCTCCAGATTTTTTTTAAAAAGTCCCATTATCAGGTATTGCAAAAGTCTCCCTTGAAGCATCGATACATCTTTCCTCCCGGACACTCCAAATATCAATCCTTGTGTGTCCTCAGTCACAGGACAGTGATTCTGCTTCTATGGTTAATCTTTTACTTCTTACTCTGGTCATAGAAATGTGCACCCTGAAATCATTTTTCTTTCATGAAGAGCAAAATTTAACAACAGTTCTTACCTTCCTATGAGCAGGATAAAATGAACTGTTGAGAATTCTCTTCTATTTTTTTCTTAATATTACTTATTTTACAATATAGTGTTTTAAATAGACTATCAGAAAAAACAAGCAACAAAATATACTTGGAGTCCATAGTATAATCAAAATTTACAAATTTAATCACAATTTAAATGACTCCTTCTTGGAGTCCTTTTTAAAATTTTACTTCTGAAGGATTTATCTTTTTTATAATAACACCAAAAAGAAACCAAATGGATACATGTAATTTAATATACAACAAAGGGAAAGAAAAAGTCAATATTTGGAATGCTATCTACACTGAAAAAATTTGCTTTATGATTTTGTTTAATTCTCATTAAATTCATATTTATTTAAATAATTTAAAAATTAGATTAAAGTTTTCCCTTTTTTTCAAACTATCTTTAAGGCTGAAATAAGATTGAAGAAAAATCTTAGATGATTTACTGGGTCCAACTTACACTTGGATGAGATAGGTTCAAGTTGCTGAAAATCATAGAGAATGCAACTTGACAATATCCATCAAAATTAGAAGCTCACCATCTTTTTGACCTACTAACTCTGCTCTCAGAAATTTATCCTTTGGATAATCTTGATCACATTTGAATAACATACAGGTATACTCATGACAGAATATTTTTTACTAGGAAAGTGAAAAGAATCTAAGTGGTCATCAGTTGAGGACTGATTAGATAAAATAAAACCAGAAAAATGGAATATAATGCAGCTATAAACAAGAATAAGAAATTTCTTTGTATACTGGTATGGAGAGAACTTGAAATATTTTATTAAGGGAAAAATAAGGCACAAAACTCTGTTTTAACATGCCACCTCTTATAAAGGAGGGAAACAGATATTAATATATTCTTATAAATACTTGTATAAGCCTAAGGTATCTTTGGAAGGACACCAAATAAAAATGACATAGATACACATAGGGAGCAGAACTGAATTACTAGGGGAGAGACAGAAAGGGGACTTTTCAGTTTTTAATTTTGAATCATGTGATTTTGTTATTGTGATACAGTGATTTATAATCCCCATTCTTGTCCCAGACTTCCTAAAACCCTTGAAATGTCCAGAGTGAGGATAGTAGAAAAGGTGTCTTTTGTTAGGTTGATGACTTTTGGAAAGACCCAGAGAACCTAAGGATGAGGGGTGGTTGCCAATGGAACCAGCCTTGAGGTAAGAGAGAACATGCAGTCCCACCAACAGTGCAAGAGGACCCTCTTTTCTCCACACTCCCTCCAGCCTTTATTGTTGGCAGATTTTTTTATTGATACCATGTATAAAATAGGTAACTAATAAAAACATGCTGTACAGTGCAGGAAACTCTACTCAGTCTCTGCGGTGATGTAAATGGGAAGGAAATTCAGAGATGAGGATGTGTACATACACATATAGCTGACTGATTTGCTGTACAGTACATCAGTGTAATCAATTAACATAACATTGCAAAGCAACCATACTCCAATAAAATTTAATTTAAAAGATAAAATAAAAAGAAATTTCAGCCCCAGCCCTGGAGAGGGGAGAGGGGCTGGAGATTGAGATTGAGAACTACTGACCAACAGTGTAATCAATCTTTCCTATTCAATGAAGCCACCATTTTGTTGTTGTTCAGTCACTAAGTTGTGTCTAACTCTTTGGGACCCCATGAACTGCAGCACGTCAGACTCCTGTCCTTCACTGTCTCCCAGAGTTTGCTCAGATTCACATACATTGAGTCAGTGATGATATCTATCTCATCTTCTGCCACCCCCTTCACCTCCTGCCCTCACTCTTTCCTGGCATCAGGGTCTTTTCCAGTGAGTTGGCTCTTTACATCAGGTGGCCAAAGTATAGTATATTCAGCTTCAGCATCACCAGCTCTTCCAATGAACATTCAGGGCTGGTTTCCTTTAGGAGTCACTGGTTTGATCTCCTTGCTGTCCAAGGGATTCTCAAGAGTCTTCTCTAGTACCACAATTGGAAAGCATCACTTCTTTAGCACTCAGCCTTCTTTAGGGTCCAACAAACCCAGGACAGGGATCTGAGAGCTTCTGGGTTGGTGAACAGGTGAAGATTTGGGAAGAGGTTCGGAGAGCCTGGAGGCTCTGTGTCCCTTCCCCATACCTTGATTTACTCATTCTTCCATCTGGCTATTCCTGAGTTATATTCTTTTATATCAAACAGATCATCTAGTAACTAAAGTGTTTCTCTGAGTTCTGTGAGCTGCTGTGGCAAATTAATTAACCCAAGAAGGAGGTCATGGGAATCTCCGATTTATAGTTAACAGCTTGGTCTTGCAATTGGCATCTGAAGTGTGGGTCACTCCTGTGGGATCTGACACTGTCTCTAGGCAGATCAAACCAGTCAGTTCTAAAGGAAATCAACCCTGAATATTCATTGGAAGGACTGATGCTGAAGTTGAATGAAGCTCCAATACTTTGACCGCCTGATGCAAAGACCCCACTCATTAGAAAAGACCCCGGTTCTGGGAAAGATTTCGGGCAGGCGGAGAAGGGGACAACAGATGATGAGATGGTTGGATGGCATCTCTGAATCCATGGACATGAGTCTGAGTAAACTCCGGGAGATAGTAAACGACAGGGAAGCCTGGCCTGCTGCAGTCCATGGGGTCACAAAGAGTCGGACATGACTTAGCGATTGAACAACAACCAAGCAGATAGTGTAGAAAGAAGTGAGCTGTAGGACTCCCAGCTGATGATGGAGAATTGCTTGGTGGTGTTAGAAAGCACCCACACATGGGAATTGATTGCAAAACCAGAGTCATCTATTGAAACAAAACTCTAAAACATCATTGAGTTTCTGAAGAAGACAGATCAGCTCTGAGCCCACAGGCCCCCTGTGAACTTGCTATTGGGACTGTAAGTTATAAAAAAGAGTTTATTTTCCCTTGATCATCTCTCCCCTATAGAAGATAATGAATCAGCATTTTAGCACCAAATCCAACATTAAAGACACAGCACCACCCATCAGGAATATGGAGAACAATTAGTCAACCCTTCTTGAGACTCCTTGTGTTGCTGGCATTCATGATACCATTGTGATGTTTTGCTAATTCTCTGACTTTCCAGTTTTGGCCTCATTTATAGCTTTCTCTTCTTGCTCCAATCTCTTTATGTTAACGGGAGAACTTTAGGGCTTAGTTTTGAAATCTCTTTTATTTTCACTGAGCATGCACTCTGTATAGTTTGTTGGGGCTGCCATAGCAAAGTAACATAAACTGGGTGGTTTAAACAATATCAATGCATTGTCTCCTGGTTCTGGAGGTCGGAATGTCCTTCTGAGGACCATGAAAGAAAATCTGTGTTATGCCTCTCTCCTAACTTCCGGTGGTTTTCTGGTAGCCTCTGGTGTGTGCCTTGACTTGTGGAACCACCACCTCACTCTGCCATCATTGTTGCATACGATTCCTCCTTTGCATGTGTCCCTGTCAAAATTCCCCTTTCATATAAGGACACGAACCATATTTATTTAGAATCCCAAAGACTTCATTTTAACTTCATTCCCAGGTGGCGCTAGTGGCAATGAAACTGCCTGCCAATGCAGGAAATACAGAGACGCAGGTTAGATTCCTGGGTCAGGAAGATCCCCTGGAGAAGGAAATGGCAACCCACTCCAGTATTCTTGCCTGGGACATCCCGTGGACAGAGGAACCTGGAGGGCTATATAGTCGGGGGAGTTTCAAAAGAGTCAGATATGACTTAGAGACTACACAACAGCATCTATTCCCAATCCAGATACCAAAGTAAAATCTCCACCTACATGTATCACAAGATCTCAAACATATCAAAAACCACTACCTCTTCCAGTCTTGTCCATCTCAGTTAATAGAAACTCCATCCGTTCTCTTTCTTAGACCAGAATCTTGGGGAATCATCCTTGATGTTCTGATATCCAGTCACTCACTAAGTCCTCTGTCTATTCAGGCTTCAGCATGAATCCCACACTTAATCAATTCTTGTCATCCTACTTTCCTGCTGCCACTATTGCTACCTAAAAATGTCCATTTCCATGAAATATCAAAAATTCACATGAGCTATACACTACTAAAATATTGAAAGGGGATTAGGTTTTATTTAAGATTTTAGGAATAAAGTTTACTTTCAAATGGTTGATTCTTTTCTAAGCTTCTAATCTCCCTCTTTCTTTTTTCCTGTTGTTTGTTTTCTTAGCTGCCATTTTCATCATTATCCTGTATAAGAGCACAAGGGTTTGTTACTATATCAGAGTGAGATTACTAAAGGTACTACCATTCTTTTTAATTTGCCAAAGTATGAAGCAATGAAAGTAAAATACAAAAAGCACAAAATTCAGCCTATGAGACAGGAATTAGACATACACTACATTCTAAAAAAGCATTTAGATACACAAATTAAGAAATTCATAAGAAGATAATAGTTTTCCTAAGTTTTAAATTCACCAACATACCATAAAACTCAGAATCTGTAATTCTAAAGTAAATAGGCCATGGCATTCCTCAAGAGATGAAGTTCTCACATAGTTTTTAGCTGTATCCTTAAATAGAACGCAAAGGTGTCTTCAGCTGGCCTCTGAATCACTCAGACAAGCTTCAGATCACACAGAACCCACAAAGAGATGCCACATGAAGAGGCAGACAAATAAACTAGATAAAATGAACATGTGAATATGACTCAACTGATTTAGCAACAGTGAAGCATACCATTGATTTTTTGGAACACAGCTTATGGATTTCACTAATATATCCACATTTCCTTGTTAAGACATTTTTGTGTTAAACTGTCATACAATTTCAAAATGGCCACTGGGGTGCAATTTGAGATAGAAAATAAAGCAAAGCTACCTAGTTTATACGGGGAGCAAACTAATTAGATTGGCATCATTAGCACAGACCTCTAACCAATGTGCTAATGTAATTTCAAATTGCAGGAAAATGGGGAGTCAGGTTGACCATTTTGTAGGACAAAATATAGATGAATATTCTGAAAATTCATGAATCTGACTATAATATAAAGCACTTGCAATATAAAGCACTTGAAAGAATAAAATGTAAGTCAATCTTTAGTACTCTGTGTGCCTTAGGAAAAAAAAAACACTGTATCTCTATATCTCAGTACAGTGAAAAGGAGAGTTGTGTTATACACTTTTTAAAAATAACCTTTCAATTATTGATGTCTTTATAAGAACTAGATTGCATGCAATTACTATTATCTTTAAAATTCATTGAGTATATTTTAATAGATTTGAATGACTAATCAATTCTTTTTCCCTTATTGGTATTTCTCATATATTTTAGAGGCCTGTTTTATTTTATTTTATTAATTTTTTGGCCATGCTGCACGGCACATAGGATCCTAGTTCCCTGAGCAGAGACCAAATCCATGTCCCATGCATTGGAAGCACAGAGTCTTAACCACTGGGAAGTTTTAACCTCCAGGCAAGTCTCTCTCACTTATATTTTTAAACGTCATATTCTTGAAATACAGAAATCAAATACCCTCAACGCTTCAGTAGGATTGAAACACCAGCTCCCCAGCAGTTTCCATTTTACCCAGTTGCTCCTGTCAAGTGATCGTCCCCATGGAGGGACAGAATTCACTAGCCGTTCTTCCTTCTCCTGCCTTGCCACCCTGTGGCTCATAGAAATCTGACCTCTGCCATCACAGTTGAAATAATTCTCATAATCAGGCCATTCATTCTAGTATATATTGAGTGCCAACTATAATATTCAGGCACTGTTAATAATTACAGCAGTGAACAAAACTGCATTTGTTTCCTTATGAGCTTATGATAGGAACGACAAGAAATGGAGAAATAACCAAATAACTACAGCGAGTATGGGATGGTATAAAATCAACCTAGGAGAATGGAACAGACCTGAATCTGCAGAGAAGAAGGCCAAATTTTTATTTATCTAACAGCCAGACAAGTCAGAGAAGACCCCACAGAAAGTCAGCATCCCAGTCTGTGAATATAAGCAAGAGAATGTTTTGAGGAAAAAGCCAGACTAAGTCCCTGGGGTAAAGGACTGCTTGGTATACTTATTTTATTTATTGTTATGTTTTGAAAAATGTGTCTTTTTAAAGTCCTTATTAAATTTGCTCTAATATTGCTTTCTGTTTGGGTTCTTTTGCCCACAGGGATTGTGGGATCTCAGCTCGCCAAGCAGGGATCGAATCCTCACCCCTTGCATTAGAAGGTGAAGTCTTAACCACCAGAACTCCAGGGAAGTCACTGCTTGGCATATTAAATAAGAGCAAGGAGGGCAGTGTGCTGGATGCAGAGTAAATAAATCACAAGGAGATCTGTAGGGAAGCAAAGGCAAGATTGTATGGGACTACATACTTTAGTTCAGAAGGACTACAGATTGTATTAAGTGAACTCAGAAACTATTAGAAGATTTTTGAGTGGAGGAAAGACATGTTCTGATCAAAGTTTTAAATATCCAGTGCTAATGAGCAATAGGATTATAATTTTTAAAGACCATTCATAAAAGTGTTACTACTATAAATAAACTAAATGGCAAATTTAACCCCCAAATGCACTGAAAGCTACAAAACAGTGCCCTGGAAAGTTAAAGCAAGCTTAAATAAACAGGGAGATATGCTTTATTTGTGGTTTGGAAGACTCAACATTAATAAGCTGTCAGTTCACCCCAAACTGATGTATCCATTCAGGGTAATTCCAATTAAAAAGTCAGCAGGATATTTGTAGAAATCTAAAAACTGAGTCTAAAATTTATATGGAAATACAAAAATCCTAGGATAGCTAAAAGAATTACGAAGAATTAAGAACAACTGGGAGAACTTCCAGTATTTAAGATAAAATGAGTATTATCAAGACAATGCAGAATTGGCATAAAGATAGACATATATATCAATGTAAAAGAATAGGAAATCAGGACTAGACCCACATATGTAAGGTCTATTGAGTTTGGATAAAAGTTTGAAGGTGATACAATGGGTGAAGAATTAATCTTTTCAAAGAATTATTCTGAAACAACTGTAATGAAAAATCCAATAAAATCAAACCCTACCTCACACAATATATGAAATTAAACTTAAAAAAAGTAATAGAATAATACATAAAAGATGTAAAAGTTCTAGAAGAAAACAAAGAAACTTTTTGCCCCCTGTGCAACTCTAAGCAAGGATTTCTTTAAAAGGACATAAAATAAGCTAAGCAGAAAAGAATAGAAATGATAAACTGGAAATTTTTATTCTTCAAAAAGCACTATTAAGAAAATGTAAAAGCAAAATACAAACTAGGAGAAAATATTCATAATACACACTCCCAACAAAAATCTTTTGTCCTGGATACATGTATAATACAACTCAGTAATAAAAAGGAAAATAATTTTTTAAATGTGCAAAAACATAAAACAGATATATCACAAAAGAAATACAAATTTCAATAAATCAATGAGGAAAGAGCCCAATATTATTAATAATCTGATAAAAAAAGAGTTCAAACTGTGGAGCTATATCTCCACTTACCACTAAAATGGCTATCTTTTTTTAATTAATAAGACAGAGTTAGTGAAGATATGGAACATTTAGAACTTCCCAATGGAAAAATTCACTCTTTGGATTCTACAATGCTATAAAACTCTTTAGAAAACAGTTTGACAATAAGTCTTTATATGTATATATACACTCACCATATTACTCATCAAAACCACACCTCTGTGTATTTACCCAAGAGAAAAAAAATTATATATACATATATATATGTGTATATATATAGATATATTCTTTTTGTGCTTATAAGGTCAGTTTTCATTCCAATCCCAAAGAAAGGCAATGCCAAAGAATGCTCAAACTACTGCACCACTGCACTCATCTCACACACTAGTAAAGTAATGCTTAAAATTCGCCAAGCCAGGCTGCAGCAATACATGAACCAAGAACTTCCAGATGTTCAAGCTGGTTTTAGAAAAGGCAGAGGAACCAGAGATCAAATTGCTGGATCATTGAAAAAGCAAGAGAGTTCCAGAAAAACATCTATTTCTGCTTTATTGACTATGCCAAAGCCTTTGACTGTGTGGATCACAATAAACTGTGGAAAATTCTTCAAGAGATGGGCATACCAGACCACCTGGCCTGCCTCTTGAGAAATCTGTATGCAGGTCAGGAAGCAACAGTTAGAAATGGACATGGAACAACAGGCTGGTTCCAAATAGGAAAAGGAGTATGTCAAGGCTGTATATTGTCACCCTACTTATTTAATTTCTATGCATGAGAAATGCTGGGCTGGATGAAGCACAAGCTGGAATCAAGATTGCAGGGAGAAATATCAATAACCTCAGATATGCAGATGACACCACCCTTATGGCAGAAAGTGAAAAAGAACTAAAGAGCCTCTTGATGAAAGTGAAAGAAAAGAGTGAAAAACTTGGCTTAAAGCTCAACAATCAGAAAACTAAGATCATGGCATCCGGTCACATCACTTCATGGCAAATAGATGGGGAAACAGTGGAAACCGTGTCAGACTTTATTTTTCTGGGCTCCAAAATCACTGCAGATGGTGACTGCAGCCACAAAATTAAAAGACGCTTACTCCTTGGAAGAAAAGTTATGACCAACCTAGACAGCATATTAAAAAGCAGAGACATTACTTTGCCAACAAAGGTCCGTCTAGTCAAGGCTATGGTTTTTCCAGTGGTCATGTATGGATATGAGAGATGGACTATGAAGAAAGCTGAGCACACTTGATGCTTTTGAACTGTGGTGTTGGAGAAGATTCTTGAGAGTCCCTTGGACTGCTAGGAGATCCAACCAGTCCATCCTAAAGGAAATCAGTCCTGGGTGTTCATTGAAAGGACTGATTTTGAAGCTGAAACTCCAATACTTTGGCCATCTGATGCGAAGAGCTGACTCATTTGAAAAGACCCTGATGCTGGGAAAGATTGAGGGCAGAAGAAGGGGACGACAGAGGATGAGATGGTTGGATGGCATCACTGACTCAGTGGACATGGGTTTCAGTGGACTCCAGGAGTTGGTGATGAACAGGGAGGCCTGGCATGCTGCGGTTCATGGAGTTGCAAAGAGTCGGACATGACTGAGTGACTGAACTGAACTGATTGTTCAAAATTGGGAAAGGAGTATGTCAAGGTTGTACACTGTCACCCTGATTATTTAACTTATATTCAGAGTACATCATGTGAAATGTCAGGGTGGGTGAAGCAGAAGCCAAAATCAAGATTACCAGAAGAAATATCATAACCTTGGATATACAGATGACACCACCTTATGGCAGAAAGTGAAGAGAAACTTAAGACTCTCTTGATGAAGATGAAAGAGGAGGGTGAAAAAATGGCTTCAAACTCAACGTTTAAAAAATGAAGATCATGGCATCCAGTCCCATCACTTCAGGGCAAATAGGTGCAGAGACAATAGAAACAGTGACAGAATTTACTTTCTTGGGCTCCCAAATCACTGCAGCCTTGAAATTAAATGACATTTGTTCCTTGGAAGAAAAGCTATGACCAACCTGGACAGCATATTAAAAAGCAGAAACATTACTTTGCCAACAAAGGTCCATCTAGTCAAAGCTATGGTTTTTCCAGTAGTCAGGTAGGGATGTGAGATGTGGACTATAAAGAAATCTGAGTGCCGAAGAACTGATGCTTTTGAACTGTGGTGTTGGAGAAGACTCTTGAGAGTCACTTGGACTGCTAGGAGATCCAACCATTCAATCCTAAAGAAAATCAGTCCTGAATATTCATTGGAAGGACTGATGCTGAAGCTGAAACTCCAATACTTTGGTCACCTTATGTGAAGAGCTGACTCATTGGCGAAGACCCTGATGCTGGGAAAGATTGAAGTCAGGAGAAGAAGGGGATGACCAAGGATGAGATGGTTGGATGGCATTCCCGACTCAATGGACATTAGTTTGAGCAAGCTCTGGTATTTAGTGATGGACAGGGAAGCCTGGCGTGCCGTAGTCCATGGGGTCGAAAAGAGTCGGACATGACTGAGCGACTAAACACAGCACAGTACATATATATATATATATATTGTTGTTTCTATTGTTTGGTACCTCAGTCATGTCCGACTCTTTGAGACCCCATGGACTATAGCCCGTCAGGCTCCTCTGTCCATGGGGATTCTCCAGGCAAGAATACTGGAGTGGGTTGCCATACTCTCCTCTAGAGAGTCTTCCCAATGCAGGGATTGAACCCAGGTCTCTGGCATTGCAGGCAGATTCTTTACTGTCTGAGCCACAGGAAAGACTATGAATACCAGAGTGGGTAGCCTATTCCTTCTCCAAGGGATCTTTCTGACCCAAGAATCGAACCAGGATCTCCTGCATTTCAGGTAGATTCTTTACCAGCTGAGCTACCAGGGACACCATATATATATGTCTATCTCTGGTTGGGGAACTAAGAATTCCTAAGCCAAGGGAAAAAAAAAAAGACTTGAACATGAATGATCACAATAGTTTTATTAGTAATAGCCACAAAGCATAACTTCAGTGTCCAAATAGTGACATATTCATGCAATAGGATGCTAGTCATCAATATGAAGAAAAGAACTATCAGTATTCAAACAACATGGGTGAATCTTAAAAGTATGCTGAGTGAAAGAAAAGAAGCATAAGAGCATACCTGCATGTGTGCTCAGTCACTCATTCATGTATAACTCTTTACAACCCTATAGACTGTTGCTCACCAGGCTCCTCTGTCCATGGGATTTTTCTGGCAATATTACTGGAGCAGGTTGCCAATTCCTCCTCCAGGGGATCTTCTTGACTCAGGGATCAAACCTGGGTCTCTTGTGTTTCCTCCATTGGCAGGCAATTCTTTACCACTGAGACACCTGGGAAGTCCCATAAAAGCATATATATACTGGTGACCTATTTATATGAGGTTCTAAAAAGGTAATATTAATCTGTAGTGATAGAATACAGATCAACAGTGCCTGGGGAGAGCTAGAGTGGCTTCCCAGGAAAGGATACCAAGAGGAAAATGAGAAAACTTTTGGTGATAACTTGATTAGGGTGTTGGTTACACAGATACGGGTGTAAACATATATCAATATTCACCAAACTATTCATTTTAAAAATGGATGCATTCCATTTACTGTATGTGAATTAGAACACAATAGTATCAATTTAAAGAATCCAATGAATGTTTCATTAAATATTTATTATCTAAAGCATTTTATAATGATTAGATAACATGATATCCTGGTTTTTAAAAGACTACAAAAAAGTGCATATGGAATAGGAAATATAAATTCAATTTATAGCCTTCTACAATAAGACATAAGTTGCTGTGTTTATTTAGAAAAGAACAATGATGTTTTACTGGTCTTATATTTAATGCAAAAACTTAAAACTAAGTTAAAAAAAATAAACAATTATGAATAGTCCCTCCAGGGAATTTTTATATGTCAGCTTTTTACTTCTTCATGTTAAATGAAGTGAAGCCAGTGAAACCCCAGGCAACTAAAAGCACTACCAGAAAAGGGTAGAATTAGAATTCCCTTTTTTATCTGGACAGCAAGAAAATATTCCTCTGTCACCACAACTTCTAGCTTGTAATGAGGCAAGACTTTACAATAAGAATCATTTAAAATTGGGTGGGCTTCCCAGGTGGTACAGTGGATACCTGCCAATGCAGGAGACTAGGGTTCCATCCCTGGGTCGTGAAGATCCCCTGGAGAAGAAAATGGCAACCCGCTCCAGTATTCTTGCCTGGAGAATCTCAAGAACAGAGGACCCTGATGGATTACAGTTCATGGGGTCGCAAAGAGTAGAACCCGACTGAGTGACTGAGCCAATTTTATATCCCATATCACAATATCTTGAATTTTAAAAAGTACCATCAAACTGAAGTTTCCTTACCACTGGATTGATATCCAGCTTATCTTTATGACTTGATATACTTCAAATGTCTAGGTGAATTTAGAATATATATTGTGTGTGTAGTATGTTCAGCACCCTTCTGGGGGTAGTGACTTATTATGAACGACATTTGTTGTATCACCTCTTTTGAAAGGTAAGGTTGGGTTGCTTATGAAACCAACTTGCATTCCACCAGTGCTTCAGAGCACTTTCCAATTCAATCGGTTATATATCCATCTCAGATTACAGCAGGCAACAATCTTTATTAATTACTGCTGATTAAATTAAATTCAGGTAGCTTAACACTGAAAGTTCCGATAAACCAACAGTTTACAACAATAGAGTGTAATCTTTCAGTTTTATACATTACTTTCAAGATTCTTTACCATCTGAGCCACCAGGGAAGCTCACCAATACTTTAAGATCCATAATAATTAAATATTTTCATCATATGAAGTAAATTATAAAAAGACCGCAGATACTAACTCTTCCTAGTTCATTTCCACAGGACTTTCCCCTTTGCTCAGTGGGCCTGATAAACATCCATGTTCCTTAGCATCCTATTCTCAAGTTTCTGCACTTTCTCTGAGATACTTCATCCACATTCTGGGTTTTGACAACTAATGAACTGCCATTTTCTCTCAACTCTCTCTCAATGATCTCTCATTTTCCAAGTCCCACAGATCTGCCATCAAATACTTGTCAATTAAAATTTGTTATCATTCATATTTCTACCCTTTCAAGCCCTTTGCATCTCTACATCAAATGTCATATATACTTCGAAATTGATGACTTTACCAGCTGTCTCTTTTGACTCACTTCGTCTTATCCAGCCATCACAATATCACTTCAGATACATTAATCTGATCACATTGCCTCTGTTTATAGCATGTAACACTTCCTCAATGTTTTCAAGATTGAGTCCACATTCTTTAAATAGCATTTAATAGCTTATATCAAACTATCTTTTGAGACTTGACCTCCAGGACTCCCTTGCCCTCATCCCTTCCACGACTATAGGCCCTCCAGCTGCTATCTACCTATCTATCTACAGATATAATACATTCTTATAAAGTTATATTTTTTAAAAAATACTTTCTCTGACTATGAACATAGAGGTTGGAAGTTATTTTTTATTTATAACTTTAATGTTTTTCAATTGGTGCTTGTGTAATGACTTTTATCAGCTAGCTTTGTGACAACGAGCATCAACACATCTGAGTATCAGCTTTTGTCCACAGAAAATAAAGGATAGATACCTATTTCTAAGCTTCCTTTCTCCTTTATAATCTCCCAGATTATAACTTTCATGAAATAAAGATCCAAATCTGTCAGTGAAACATCTTGAATGTCTAAAATAATGCCTAGACCTCAGCAAGTATTATAGAGTAAATTAAGTAATATATATTTGTATATGTTGTTTTATTAGTGGATTAATTCACATTCATAAATGCATATATGTTATATATGTATATTATTTTTGAATTATTTAAAAATATGACTTTGCCTAAACATAAAATTTCATCTTTCCTGTGTATTATACTTTGATTTTCTTGTCTAGATTTTAAGCAGTTTGTGTCATCAACCTTTTTAACTAATTTTTTTGGCTCATAAATTTCATATCTGTATTTTTCAGTTAACCATCAGTTATCAAAATTCATTCTAGAATTCCTTCTAGAATTATTATGCTCATTTTGAGGAAGATGAGTTATGGAAATATTCAAAAATAAGCGTTTCACAAGATTTTTTATGTAGTAAAATTGAGCATATGTATACTTTATACAAAGAGTTTATTGACAACACATCTACATATATTGCACTTTTTAAATATGGCTGGTTGTTAGCTTCAGAAAGACTGCCTACCACTTATATTCCAACCAGCTGCTATAAAAAAATTAAGTATTAATGGACCTACCACACCTTCAGCCTCTTGTCTCCAGTCACTGTGCTTAACTGTGGGATTCCCATTAACATTAATGGGAGTTCCATGCACACATCACCTGGAGAACAGACCCCTCAATGTTTGATCATTATCTTCCCAGACAGGTAGGAATGGCATCAATCAGGTATCCCGCTTAGTTCACAGTATGTACTATTAAAGGCATCAGGGCAATAAAAACACAGCTTTCTAACACTTTCTTTAAAAAACCATAAAAATGTACAGAACAACCAAAGGAGAAGATTTTAAAAGCATACAAGAAGTACATGGCTTTCTTGCATATCTTTTTATAATTATGAATGACTCCAAACTGAAGTATACAGGCTACTTCCTTGCTAAGGCAGCCATAATGTGATAATAAAGACAAGTTTCATTATATAAAATAGATCTGATTTACTATAATGTAGCCAAAGAGTGACGAGGCAGTGGAGTTTACATAGAGGCTGCTTGACCTCTGGATTTTCTTTCCTCTTAACATTTTCCCACCATATCTTTAATAAATCAAAAGCTTTTATGTGATTAAAAGAAGACAGAATGAGTGATTAGTATGAGTCTGTGAGCTCCAGCATGTTGGAAGGAACATGATGAAAGTAAGGACATGTTTTCAGTTCTGATTTTACTGAATTAAAATCAGTAAATCAGGAACAGCAACATAGCGACAAGAATGAAAAGGAAAGCCTGGGTGAGACATGGTCTGACTGTGAGACTGGGATTTTCACAGCATGTGACCTTGGATAAACTTAGTGAAGACACTTTTTCATTTTGTAAAGTGAATCTAAAAATACCTGTACTCCAGACTCATTAAGAGGTGTATATGAGACATATGTTCCAGAAAAACATCTACTTCTGCATTATTGACTATGCCAAAGCCTTTGATTGTGTGGATCACAACGAACTATGGAAAATTCTTCAAGAGATGGGAATACCAGACCACCTTGACATGCCTCCTGGGAAATCTGTATGCAGGTCAAGAAGCAGCAGTTAGAACTGGACATGGAACAACAGACTGGTTCCAAATCAGAAAAGGAGTATGTCAAGGCTGTATATTTTCACCCTGCTTATTTAACTTATATGCAGAGTACATCATGCAAATTGCCAGGCTGGATGAAGCACAAGTTGGAATCAAGATTGCAGGGAGAAATATCAATAACCTCAGATATGCAGTTGACATCACCCTTATGACAGAAAGGGAAGAAGCACTAAAGAGCCTGTTGATGAAAGTAAAAGAAGAGAGTGAAAAGTTGACTTAAAACTACAGGCCAATATCACTGATGAACATAGATGCAAAAATCCTTAACAAAATTCTAGCAAACAGAATCCAACAACATATTAAAAAAATCATACACCATGACCAAGTGGGCTTTATCCCAGGAATGCAAGGATTCTTCAATATCCGCAAATCAATCAATGTAATACACCACATTAACAAATTGAAAGATAAAAACCATATGATTATCTCAATAGATGCAGAGAAAGCCTTTGACAGAATCCAACACTCATTTATGATTAAAACTCTCCGAAAAGCAGGAATAGAAGGAACATACCTCAACATAATAAAAGCTATATATGACAAACCCACAGCAAGCATCACCCTCAATGGTGAAAAATTGAAAGCATTTCCCCTGAAATCAGGAACAAGACAAGGGTGCCCACTCTCACCACTACTGTTCAACATAGTGTTGGAAATTTTGGCCACAGCAATCAGAGCAGAAAAAGAAGTAAAAGGAATCCAGATAGGAAAAGAAGAAGTGAAACTCTCACTGTTTGCAGATGACATGATCCTCTACATAGAAAACCCTAAAGACTCTACCAGAAAATTACTAGAACTAATCAATGAATATAGTAAAGTTGCAGGATATAAAATTAACACACAGAAATCCCTTGCATTCCTATATACTAACAATGAAAAAACAGAAAGAGAAATTAAGGAAACAATACCATTCACCATTGCAACAAAAAGAATAAAATACTTAGGAGTATATCTACCTAAAGAAACAAAAGACCTATACATAGAAAACTATAAAACACTGATGAAAGAAATCAAAGAGGACACAAACAGATGGAGAAACATACTGTGTTCATGGATTGGAAGAATCAATATTGTCAAAATGGCTATTCTACCCAAAGCAATCTATAGATTCAATGCAATCCCTATCAAGCTACCAACGGTATTTTTCACGGAACTAGACCAAAGAATTTCACAATTTGTATGGAAATACAAAAAACCTCGAATAGCCAAAGTAATCTTGAGAAAGAAGAATGGAACTGGAGGAATCAACCTGCCTGACTTCAGACTCTACTACAAAGCCACAGTCATCAAGACAGTGTGGTACTGGCACAAAGACAGAAATATAGACCAATGGAACAGAATAGAAAGCCCAGAGATAAATCCATGAACCCATGGACACCTTATCTTTGACAAAGGAGGCAAGGATATACAATGGAAAAAAGACAACCTCTTTAACAAGTGGTGCTGGGAAAACTGGTCAACCACTTGCAAAAGAATGAAACTAGAACACTTTCTAACACCATACACAAAAATAAACTCAAAATGGATTAAAGATCTAAATGTAAGACCAGAAACTATAAAACTCCTAGAGGAGAACATAGGCAAAACACTCTCCGACATAAATCACAGCAAGATCCTCTATGACCCACCTCCCAGAATATTGGAAATAAAAGCAAAAATAAACAAATGGGATCTAATGAAACTTAAAAGCTTTTGCACTACAAAAGAAACTATAAGTAAGGTGAAAAGACAGCCATCAGATTGGGAGAAAATAATAGCAAATGAAGAAACAGACAAAGGATTAATCTCAAAAATATACAAGCAACTCCTGCAGCTCAATTCCAGAAAAATAAATGACCCAATCAAAAAATGGGCCAGAGAACTAAACAGACATTTCTCCAAAGAAGACATACAGATGGCTAACAAACACATGAAAAGGTGCTCAACATCACTCATTATTAGAGAAATGCAAATCAAAACCACAATGAGGTACCATTACACACCAGTCAGGATGGCTGCTATCCAAAAGTCTACAAGCAATAAATGCTGGAGAGGGTGTGGAGAAAAGGGAACCCTCTTACACTGTTGGTGGGAATGCAAACTAGTACAGCCACTATGGAAAACAGTGTGGAGATTCCTTAAAAAACTGGAAATAGAACTGCCATATGACCCAGCAATCCCACTTCTGGGCATACACACTGAGGAAACCAGATCTGAAAGAGACACATGCACCCCAATGTTCATCACAGCACTGTTTATAATAGCCAGGACATGGAAGCAACCTAGATGCCCATCAGCAGATGAATGGATAAGGAAGCTGTGGTACATATACACCATGGAATTTTACTCAGCCGTCAAAAAGAATTCATTTGAACCAGTCCTAATGAGATGGATGAAACTGGAGCCCCTTATACAGAGTGAAGTAAGCCAGAAAGATAAAGAACATTACAGCATACTAACACATATATATGGAATTTAGAAAGATGGTAACGATAACCCTATATGCAAAACAGAAAAAGAGACACAGAAATACAGAACAGACTTTTGAACTCTGTGGGAGAAGGTGAGGGTGGGATGTTTCAAAAGAACAGCATGTATACTATCTATGGTGAAACAGATCACCAGCCCAGGTGGGATGCATGAGACAAGTGCTCGGGCCTGGTACACTGGGAAGACCCAGAGGAATCGGGTGGAGAGGGAGATGGGAGGGGGGATCGGGATGGGGAATAAGTGTAAATCTATGGCTGATTCATATCAATGTATGACAAAACCCACTGAAATGTTGTGAAGTAATTAGCCTCCAACTAATAAAAAAATTTAAAAAAAATAAAAACTCAACATTCAGAAAAATAAGATCATGGCATCCGGTCCCATCTCTTCATGGCAAATAGATGGGGAGACAGTGGAAACAGTGACAGATTTTATTTTCCTGGGCTCCCAAATCACTGCAGATAGTGACTGCAGCCATGAAATTAAAAGATGCTTGCTCCTTGGAAGAAAAACTATGACCAACCTAGACAGTAGTATGTTAAAAAGCAGAGACATTACTTTGCCAACAAAGGTCATCTAGTCAAAGCTATAGTTTTTCCAGTAGTCATGTACAAATGTGAGAGTTGGATTATAAAGAAAACTGAGCACTGAAGAATTGATGCTTTTGAGCTGTGGTGTTGGAGAAGACTCTTGAGAGTCCCTTGGACTGCATGGAGATCCAACCAGTCAATCTTAAAGGATATCAGTCCTGAATATTCATTGGAAGGACTGATGCTGAAGCTGAAACTCCAATACTTTGGCCACCAGATGGGAAGAACTGACTCACTGGAAAAGACCCTGATGCTGGGAAAGATTAAAGGCGAGAGGAGAAGGGGACGACAGAGGATGATATGGTTGGATGACATCACTGACTCTATGGACATGAGTTTTAGTAAGCTCCGGGAGTTGGTGATGGACAGGGAAGCCTGGCGTGCTGTCGTCCATGGGGTCACAAAGAGTCGAACATGACTAAGTACCTGAACTGAACTGACGAGACATATAGCATGGTTCATGACAATTAGTTAAGTGCCTAAAAAATAATGACTATTACCCTATGTGTATATATAATTATTAATTACAAAGGTAGTCTGTTAATAAAGAACAAGCATTAGAGTAAGATAGACTTGAATTACAATCCCACATCTGCCTCAAAGTGACCTTATGAACCTGGGCAAGTTTGCTTTTTTTTCTGTATACTTTTTCCTAGTATGTATCAGTAATGCTTATATGTGGGCTTCCAAGGTAGCTCAGTGGTAAAGAATTTGCCTGCTAATGCTGGAGATATGGGTTCAATCCCTGGGTCAGGAAGATTCCCTGGAGAAGGAAATGGCAACCCAATTCAGATTTTTGCCTGGGAAATCCCATGGACATAGGAGCTTAATGGGCTACAGTCCATGGGGTCTCAAAGAGTCGACATGACTGAGTGACTAAACAACAATAATGCTTACATGTACATGCATTACATACATACACATACATACATATATATTGCATACATATCCACATGTATAAATATGTGTGCTGTTCTTAGTCACTCAGTCTTGTCTGACTCTTTGAGACCCCATGCACTGTAGACCACCAGGCTCCTCTGTCCATGGGATTCTCCAGGCAGGAATACTGGAGTGGGTTGCCATGCTCTCCTCCAGAGGACCTTCCCAACCCAGAGATCAAACCCAGGTCTCCCACACTCCCATATATATAAATATATTATTTAGTTATTTAATATATATACTTTTATCATCAACTTAGCTCCACTGGCTCACAATTTTGTGGTTTATATCTATCTGAGTTAGGCGATAGGGCTCAGTTGCTAAAATTATAGCCACAATTTAAATATACAATCTCACAAAGACTTATATTAGGGAATCTGAGTCAGAAGCGATTGGCTTGAAGGGCTTCACTACTGCCTCCGAGTGCCTGGGTCTTGCTGGCCCTCCCATGTGTGCTGTCTGTTAGGAAGTGTTAGTGGCTCAGTCATATCTGACTCTTTGCAACCCCACATTGCAAGCAGATTCTTTATTGTCTGAGCCACCAGGGAAGCTATCAGGGAAGTGCTGTCTGTTAGTTCATGAATATCTGCATGCACAGGCTCTGCAAGTTCTATTTTCAGGGAAATCCCCACCTATGGGGGAACTCCCTCCTTGTCCTAGCCCCCCATTTATCATACAAATAATCAACTCCAAGACAGGACCCGCTTCCAGAGTGGAGTGTTTTGTATCTGGAAATATCTGACTTAGCTGAATCTGACTTACATCTAGGTGAGATTTTACGATGGATCGTAACCAGGTTTAAGCTCTCCAGAGACTAAACAAATTCCTCTGACATCATCAGGAGAACTGGGTGAAAAGCAGAGGAATAAATACAGGAAAAATATGCTCATTTTATTGTATCACAATTTGCCCTTCAAGATGCAGTCCTAAGCCTGATGTAGTCAACGTTCAAGATCCATGTGGCAGGTATTATGATCCCATTTAAACAGATGAGGAAGTCAACACTCAATAAAATTATTTCTTTCCAAGATTATGCTGTGTTTAGTGGGAAAATCATTACTCAATGATTTGACCTTCTAGAGTTCTTTATCCTTATTCAATAAATGCAGCTTTAAAATGGGGATGACCATGGTATCTACCTTTTGGTATTGTTTTTATTAGGCTTCAATAAAATTGTACCAACAAAGGGCTCATAACAATATTTGATACATATGGTGAAGGACAGGGAAGCCCGGTGTGCTGCAGTCCATGGGGTAGCAAAGAGTGGGACACGACTGAGTGAGTGAACTGAACTGCATAATAATATATATAACATATATTCAATAATTATATTACAAAACACAAAGGAAAACTATTTGTTATTCTACATCTGTACACATTTTTACATAATAGTTTTTAGAACATCTACCAATTTTTTAGTAGAAACTGAAAAAGGCCTAGTGGGAGAAACAAACAATAAGCAAATGATCAGGAAGTGAACACGTATGTAAGCTCATGTAAGTCAAGTTCACGGGGGAGCAGGAGGTGGGGAGCTGGTTAGATAGGATGGTCAAAGAAAACCCCTCAGAAGTGGTGATATTTGAGCCAGGATCTTAAAAAGGAAAGGGTAACAGCCTCAGGGGAAGATGGAAGAGAAAATTCTCAGGACAGCACAAGCTGTGAAGTGGAAAAGTCTGATATGTTGTCCCTTTTTAGTTGTATGGGAAAATGGTTTATCAGCTTTTGTAGGTATATACATTTTTAACTTAAAAAATAAAACATCTCCTTAAAGGAGAAAAAAAAAAAAAAACCTGCACATCTATTGGGGTTGTTAACAAGTTGAATACTTTCTCTCTTGTGTGCATTTTCCGTAGCTGGGGCCAAGTTCACATTTTCCTGTACACTTGTGTGAATGTGTGGAAGGAGATGGGAATCTGGAGCAACAAAGAAAGCGTCCACCCTCCCAGTCGGCAACAAATACTGCTAATGAAGGATGCGTTCTGTGTTTTGCCATAGGCTTATAGAAAAGAAATACCATCAACTCTAAACTTAAAAGCGTGACATAGATAATACTGCATCCTGATATCTAAGTGATTTATTTGAATAACATTTATTCCTTTTCCTTCATATTTGTTTCTTATTGTGGTAAAGTCACATAATATAAAACATAGTGTTTTAACCATATTTAACTGTGCAGTTCTGTGGTGCTGGGGAAGATTCCGGAAAGTCCCTTGGACAGCAAGGAGATCAAACCAGTCAGTCTTAAGCGGGAGGGATCAACCCTCAATAGTCACTGGAAGGATGGATGTTGAAGCTGAAGCTCCAGAATGTTGGTCATCTGATGCAAACAGACAACTCATTGGAAAAGTCCCTAATGCTGGGGAAAATGGAGGGCAGATGGAGAAGAGGATGTCAGAGGATGAGGTGGCTGGACGGCATCACCGAAGAGATGAACATGAACTTGAGCAAATTCCAGGAGACAGTGAGGGACAAGGAGGCCTAATGTGCTGCAGTTCTTGGGGTCACAAAGAGTTGGACACAACTGGGTGAGTGAACAACAACAAGTGTACAACCCAGTGGCACTGAGTACATTTACACTGTTGTGCAACTCTCACCATCACCCGTTTCCGGAATTTTTCACCTTCCTACACTGAAACTCTGTCCCCAGTCTTAACCACCAACCCACCAGGAAAGTTCCAAAACTGGGTCATACACTTGTGAAGGTAGAGCCTGTGCTTTTATTTCACTGTATAACTGCATCTAATAACAATAATTTCTCATGTTGGTATTATGCTTTGCCATCTTCAAAGTGCTTGTACAAGAAAAATTTACTCTTCAGAACTCTGTAAAGTAAAGCCTGACAGGTAGTTAGCTGATCTTACACCTGAGCATACCTAAGTGACTGCGTAGTAAGTGAACAGGCATCTGATTTGGGACTTCTAACAAAAAATGTGTTCCTTCTGTGTGCAGGACTTTTGGAGAGAGCAGATGGACTGGATTTTTAGACCTGGTTTGTCTCCACCACTCTCTATTAACACAGCTCCCCGGGTGCCTCAGTCAGTAAAGAATCTGCCTGTAATGTAGCTACCAGGGTTCAATTCTTGGATCAGGAAGATACGCTGAGAAGGTAATGGCAACCCACTCCAGTATTCTTCCCTGGAGAGTCTCATGGACAGAGGAGCCTGGTGGGCTACAATCCACAAGGTCGCAAAAGTTGGAAAAAACTTAGTTGACTAAACCACCACCACCACTCTCTATCCACTGACCCAAGTTTTATAATTTCAGGGCACTATGACATTGTCAGAATTTACCCTCAAAATATCACCTATATCTGAAAAAATATATATATACATATATATATGTATATATATATATATATATATATATATCACCTATATCTGAAATCTTGTGAGCTGTTTCCAGAATGGGTGGAAAGAAATCTCAATGGGCTAAGTTTGAGACATTCCACATACAATAGATTCATTTGTGACACTCAGAATTTGCAACAGCATGTAAAGGTTCTGAGAGGTGCTATACGCAAAAAACAAACAGAAGTTTAAATTCAGCTAAATGGCACAATTGAACCTTTGAAAATTTCAGAACAGATTTTTAACATATTAAAACTGGTTAATGACATACAGGATAATGCATTCTATTTTGGATCTTCCCTCCCCAGGAATCAAAACTGTGTCTCTTGTATCTCCTGCATTGGCATTGGCAGGTAGGTTTTTTACCCCTAGTGCCACCTGGGAAGTCCCTGAGTTGCCATGCCCTCCTCCAGGGGATCTTGCCAACCCAGGGACTGAACCCAGGTCTCATGCATTGCAGGTGGATTCTTTACCATCTGAGCCACCAAGGAAGCCCATATTGTTGATAGAGGAGACTGAAGAAGTATGCAAAGATAACAAGACCACTGCAAAGAAAATGAGGAATGAGCTACAGACAGTGAGGTTGGCTGCAGCACAGCTGGGAGCTCCCAATACCTTTTGTCACCTTAGCATAGTCCTCCATGTAGAGAAAAAAAGAGGAGCTGACCATTTCTGAAGATAATTTTTAGACTTGTTAGAAACAGCTTTATGATTTTATGATATTTTATCCTTATTTTGGGCTTCCTAGGTGATGTTAGTGGTAAATAACCTGCCTGCCAATCCAGGAGACACGGGTTTGATCCTTAGGTCGGGAAGATCCCCTGGAGAAAGAAATGGCAACCTTTTCAGTATTCTTCCCTGGAGAATCCCAGGGAAGAGGAGCCTGAGGATACAGTCCATGGGGTCGCAAAGAGCCAGACATGACTTAGCAACTGAGCACACATGCATCCTTATTTTAGTATCTCAAGTGGCCACACTAGAAAAATGTGAGAGAGAATAGCTAACATAAAATGCCAGTGCTTTAGAGTGGCATTGTCTGTGTCCATAAGGAAGCCTTTTATTTCTCTTCCTTTTCTTTCTTCTCATCCTCTCCCATCTTCTTTCCTTCTTCCCCTTCTTGCTTTACATTTTCATAATATCGTTGTTAGCCAAAGGCAAATGCCCCACATTTCATTCATTGACTTAGCCATGTTTTCTCTCCCTAAAGATAAAATAGCACACTACAGAATACAACTGAGCTTCGTATCTCAAAACACAGAACTCCAATAGTGAACAACAGATGGCTTCACTTATCCTGGGGACTTAGGACCAAAGTGACCAATGAACAAAAGGAGAACATACTTTTTTAAAGCTGCTCAATCTGGGATCTGTGAGGAAGCCACTCATCTCAGCCACAATGCACCTCCCTAAGTAACGGCTACTGTCTCCTATTTTATAGAGAAAATTAATATTCTTCTTACCAGAAGCTTATAGCAAAATCTCATTTAAGAACGTAAACCAACAGTCTAATGAATTGATCCCAATATTGTTTTAATTTTCAATCTTCTAATTTTAATGAGGTTACTACAGGAACATAAAAATAATTGAATCAGAAAATAATGAACTATTGATTCTTTTGTTGTGAACTCATCCCACTCCTTGACGTATACTTTGAGACCACAGGGCATTATATGAGCAAATTATAGTACATGAAGGAGAATGTGAAGCAGAAATGACAGCTATGATTTTCTCATTAAAACCAACCTAAAACAATGTTTGCATTCAGAATTAACCAAGCCTTTTTAATACGTCTTAATTTTATGATACTGACTGCCACTGGAAATCTATAGAGTATATAAGCTAGAAACTCCTCACTGTCACTGAGATTTTTAGCAATATTTCCTTGATGATTTTGAACAAATCAACATAATAAAAAATGTAAAAGATTCAAAGGCAATATGAAATTGTAAAAGTTATAGAATTCTCCCCATCTTCATCTTTTTGCATAGATTCAATAAGAACAAATGGAGAAAGGAAAATGAAATTTTTTTAGCCTTCCAATCATATGTTGACAACAATTTTTAAAGCTGGCTGCTGAAAGCAGCTTATTGCTTAATTTTGTGTTATACATCTATCCTGGGATATACCTGGGAAATCTTCCTATTTCTGTATTTCAGCTGGTTTCTGCAATAAATGAAGTTAGGGGAAAAAAAAAAACCTGTCTTTCATCCAAAGAACGAACATAGTATATGGTTACAGATTTAGTGTGCTAAGCCAAACAATATATATGCACTTAAAAGGCAGAATACAAAAGGAAATCGATTATCTTTTCTCTTTCTTTTCTTTCTTTTTTTTTTTTTGCTATTTATTGCTTTGTGTGTAGGGGAACAGTACCCTTTGAACTGAAACATTTTCCTTCTTTCCTATTTCTTCATTACAAACAGCCTCGTTTTCTTAAATATCAAAAGAGTCCAGACCTATACCTGAAATAAAAACTGTTTCCCTTTATGTAATTTTCAAGGGGCTTTTAGAGTATCTTTCCCCAATGATTATAGGGTATTTCCACATACGCTGTCATTTTAAGGTGAAAAATGTGCAAGGACAGCCACACCATCTGTCATCAACTGGGTTCCCTGACACCCGGAGCTGCTCTGAAATGGCCAGCGGCCTCCTGCATAACAAAGACCTTGCCCCTTGGCATTGTTTGTTCCTTGACCTGAGCTGAGAGTCCTTCAAAAGGCTCTTTCCTGCAACCATTTCAGGACTGCTTCTCAGGGGCAGGGTCTTCAAAAGAAAAAAAATTATTTATGCATATAGGAAATTTGAAATGCTCCGGCCTTACATCTAAACCAATAGACTAAACCGTGATCCCTGAAAGAAAACCTACTTAGCATTATTCTTTTTTTTTTCCTTTTTTTCTTTTGGAAGTTTCTTTAAGATATAATTTATGTGTTAAGCAATCCATCTGTAAAGCCAGAGTGTATAGGTTAAATGTAACCGGACCATTCAAATACAGAAGCTGTGTCATAATAAGTGAAAAATACACCTCTGACCAACAAAACCCCAGTGCCTCTCACAGTGGAAGTCACAGACAAGCTATTCTTACTGCCATGTCAAGCACCACTTACGACTTACAAATACAATACAGTACAATCTCACTGTAGGTCGCTTGTGCCCAAAGAAGGATTACAGCTGTAGCTCACAATATTTATGAAAGAAACACACAGAAAAAGAGAAAATGTCAACTATTGTGAAAGATTTTTACTAAAGAATGGATACCCTTATATGCCTGCCATATGAAGACATAAAGCTGTGGCTTCTCTTCCTTTTAATTTGCCATGGCTGTAAAAATGTGTGTTCCTCAATTTAGGGAAATCTAAGCAAGGGTTCTCTTATTTTAAGAGACAGAGTTTTGAAAATCAGGCAGATCTCTGTTAAAAGAAGCTGCAGCCATTTCTAGGAATGAATGAATAAACACAAAAGGATATTCCCTCTGTCAACATAATTAATGGCAAGATTTTATGAGCTTCATTTAGTCCCCAAGACATAGTTATATACAATACATGGAGTGTGTGTTTATGTGCACCATAATATAAATATGTAAAAGTCACATCATTAAATCTTTTATATGTCTGTATTCATAATACACAAAGCTGTTTTTAAATTATTTAAAGATCTATTCTCTTTCCATATACATTAATACTAATAAGAGTTGCCGTCAACATCAAAGGGAAACTAGACCCCTAATTAGAGTCCTGGTCTGCCCTGAGATTCGCATTGCAGAGCGAACAAATATGGAATAGGTTGAACATTAGAGAAACTAATAATCAGTCTTCATTCTCAACTTCTGATTATTGCCAGAATATAGTGATTTCTTAATAAAATGCAATCACTTTCTATCACATTTTGTAAATATAAAATTTCATGTGAACAGTTCCCAAAGAAAAAGATAACAGTTAAAACAGATAAAGCTGTGGTGTCCTTCTATTAGGATATGGGACAGTTACAGTGGCTCCAGAAATTTTAAATAGATTTCAATTTTTGAAGTTTTGATGTTGCCATTTTTTCTTTTGCCTTAGACATTTTGATTATCATTTTGACAATATGCATCTGTTTTTTCAAATGGCAAATTCCCTATTGAAATTCCAGTTTCATATGAGGCTGGTATTAAAAATATCAGCCATCTACTAAACAAACATTTGGCGAGAACATTCTCTGTACCAGAAATTTTGCTAGATACTGAAAATATATAAGCAAAAAAAAGCTTCTGGCCTTGTGTTGCCAAGTGGTTAAAGAATGAAACAATTAAACAGATGTAGAATTAAGTATATGATGAGAACTATTTCTGAATATCAAAGTAATACATGCAAATGTTTAAGGATCTCAAATGAAAAAGAAAATGTACTTTGTGACTTTAATTTGACTGCTACTTTAATTTTTCAGGTCTGGATAGATTCTCAAAATTATTTTTATGGAAAATTTCATACATATACAAAAAAATGTAGTATAATTGATTCACATGTACATATCACTAGCTTCCCCAATTATCAACTCATGGCATGTGTATCCTTTTTCATGTTATTTTTAGGAAAATCCCAGACACTGTATTATTTCATCTGTAAATATTTCAATAAGTATCTCTAAAGATAACAACAGTATTACTACCAAACCTAAAATTAGCCATATATCATTAATATCATCAAATATCTCATCAGCATTCAAATTAAAGTGATTTTCAAGTGTCATGTTTAAAATTTATTTACATAAGAACCAAACAAGACTCACACACTGAGTTTGGTAAATACGTCCTTAAGTCTTTTTGTATATATAATTTCTTAATCTTCCTCTATCTTCTTTTCTACCTCTTTCAATCTAGTAGTTGTAGATACTGTGAATGTTATTTCACAGACTTCTCCCATAGTCTGAATCTTGCCAACTGCATTTTCGTGATCACTTTTAGAAATTGTTAGAGTACCAATAAATACTCTGAAAATTGTTAAATAAGTAGAAAAATAATCTATTTATAGTGACTTCCTGGCATGAAATATTTGATCACAGAAAATTCTTCTCTATAGAAGAATAACAGTGAACAGATATAAGAGAAATGGCAGAATAAGAAAAATTGCCATTTTGAAACTTCTATTCAAATAATACATCTAAATTTGCAATCAGTTAAAATAATTACATGAGAAGTTAATGAGGAACTTTATAATGGATAGATGAGGCTGACAACACCTGAACCCACAATATTATTAACATTATCAAAATGGGACAAAAAGAAACTTGTCTTGTGATGCAATGCAAGTAATTGACACAGCATCATCTATGAAGTATTCTAGTCAATAAATAATTAACTAAATTAAGTCAGATCTCTAAATTCACTATCATTTTACAGAAATATGGGAGATAATAAAGACTGATAAATAACATCAAATGAAGATGTCATCAGCATGTCCAGAATATGGGAAATGTTATAGAAAATGAAATAACCTAGCTTATTCAACAATTAAAAAGAAACACTTCAAAAATAAAGGAAGAGGAGTAATTTAAAATATTTTATACACACTTAATAGATAAGTTGACCTAAAGCAATGTAAAAACTTTGTAGAATCCTAATTCAAATGAATTCACTATGAAAATAAGTTTGTGAGACAATTAGAAATTCTGACCCTGTGATCATGGCACTATGCTTATTTTTTAGAATTCTTATTTGTCAGAGATACACATTGAAGTATTTATGGAAGAAATGATAGATATGATGGATTTTCTTTAAAATACTCCAGTAACAGAGGTAAAGTGAGGGAGCTGCAACAGTTGATGAAACAAGACTGTAAATTGTTGATAATTATCACAGGTGGCTGATTGGTATGTGAGTTTTCATCTATATGTCTGAACATTGTCATATTAAAGTGACTTTTTAAAAGATAAATAATTTCTTTTCTATCTGGTGTTACCTTTGAAAGCTTATTTACCCTGAGGTTGAAAATAAATGTGATCAGGTTTTAAGCACAATTCTTTAAGAAATCACTACATATTTTAGAGAAAGAAGTGTACATGTTCTATTAAAAATCCTGCAGCTAGGCCCTCATAGTTGTAACTCAAAGTATAGTCATGGGTGAAAAGCACCCAATACCTGAGCAGTTGTTAGAATGCAGAATCTCACCTCCCCTCTTGACCCAATGAATCAGAGTCTGTATTTTATATAAGATCCCCATTAACTCTTATGCATATGAAAGTTTGAGGAGTACTGCTCTAGATCCTATTCTCCTCATGGATCTTTCATCATTAATTATTACTTTAACCTATGTTCCCAGGTGGCTCAGTGATAAAAAATCTCCTGCCAAAGCAGAAGACATAGGAAACATGGGTTCGATCTCTGGGTCCAGAGGATGCCCTAGAGAATGGCAACCCACTCCATTATTCTTGCCTGTAGAATCCCATGGACAGAAGAGTCTGATAGGCTACAGTCCATGGGGTTGCAAAGAGTCAGACAGGACTGAGCAACTGAACACTTAAAGCACAACCTATGTTCAACTTTCCTTATTACTAGCTTCTTCTTAATGGCTTATACACAAGCCTGGTTATCTCTCATCTTTAAAAATGAAATAAATGATCAAACAAACACAGAGATAAACTTGTTTCAAGTTCACTGCTGACTTAGAAGCTTGGACTTAGATGAGAAACTTACATACACTTAACCCAAGAACCCCTCTTTTTACTTAGGTTCACTCTAGTAGGTTTCTGTTGCCTGCCATGAATAGAATCCTCACACATCAAGGTTCCATCTTTGATTCCCACCTCACTCTAATTTCAGTGAAATTCTGTCCTGCCCACACAGATTCTCTTTCCGAGGACCACATGAGCATTGCTTTTGCACCAGTAGGCCAAGAGAACAGTGCCATGAGCCAAAGAGGATTATTCTCAAGTCTTAGAAATCTAACGAAATTTGCCTTGTTAGATTTTGGACTTGCTTAGAACCCATAACCCCTTTCTTCTTTCCAATTCCTCCATCTTGCAACAGAAGTATCTATCCTATGACTGTCCTACTGTTATATGTTGGAAGCACATAAATTGACCAGCTTCTCAGATTCACAGTTGGAGAGAAATTTTGTCTCAGGATCAATCATACCTCAAGTCTAACCCATGCCTGATTTAGATGATATTTAGGTTACGCTTTGGTCTTACAGGTGATTCTGAAATGAGTTAAGACATTGGAATGTTTGGGATGGGGTAAATGCATTTTGCATGTGAGATGAACGTAAATTATGGAGGTGAAATAATATGGAATTGTGTCTTCCCAGGTGATATTAGTGACAAAGAACCCACCTGCCAATGCAGGAGGCATAAGAGACATAGGTTCAATCCCTGGGTCAGGAAGATTTCCTAGGGATGGAAATGGGAGCCCACTCCAGTATTCTTGCCTGGATAATCCCATGGACAGGGGAGCCTGGTGGGCTACAGTCCATAAGGTAGCAAAGGGTTGGACACGCCTGAAGTGACTTTACAGGCTTACAACGTGTCTGCCCAAAACTCATGAGTTTGTATGACTGTATTTGAAGTTTAGATTTTTTTTTCCCTAATATTTAGTTATTTACTTGGCTGAGTAGGGTCTTAATTGTGGCACTTGGGCCCTTTGTTGTGGCATGTGGGATCTAATTCCCTGACCAGGGATCAAAAACCCAGGGCCCTGCATTGGGAGTTTGGAGTCTTAGCCCCTGGACCACAGGGAAGTCCCTGGAAATAGGATCTTTAAGGAAGAAATTAAGGTTACATGAGATTATTAAGATGGGGCCCTAATCTGGTAGGATTGGTGTCCTTATAGGAAGAGAAAGCAGGGATGTCAACATACAGAAAAAGAGCCATGTGAAGACAGAGAGAAGACAGCCATCAGCAAGCCAAGGAGTGAGGTCCCAGGAGAAACCAAACTTGCTGAGACCTTGTTCTTGAACTTACAAACCCTAGAGCTGTGGGAAAATAAAGTTCTGTAGTTTAAGCCATCAAATCTACGGGATTCCGTTATGGCAGATGAATACAACTCCCCCAAGGCCTCACTGACTTCACCACTCTCACTCCCTGATGCTTTATCTTCAGTGTTTACAGGCTGATTCTCCTGAAAGGTAAATTGGGTAAAATTTTTGCTAAGCTCCAAACATAATGTCATTCATGTCCACAAGATAGCATTCCAAGTAGCTGTCATGACACATAGGATTGGTGGTCCCTGTTTTACCCTCCAGGGTCATTTCCTGACAAACATGGGCAAACAGCCAACACTCTAGAAAAACAGACACAACCATTTTCAGTTCTAAATTGCCATGCTGATTCATAGAACATAGTGTTGTCATTCATGAGTCAAGCCCTCCCCAGACCACCAAGCAAGCTGCAACTCACCCTCAACAATTCCCACAAGAGTCTTGTGCTCAAAGAGATATTTGATTTCCCCTGACTATGCTGATCACACCCTTCTTTGTGCTATTACTGTATAAACCTTTTTTATACTTAAGGAACAACACTTCACTTTAATTCTTTACTGCTGCTCCCTTTCAAGGCTGGATTTTTGATGATCACACTTTATTTATCTGTATATTCTCTCTACTTGTCATATAGATAACTCAATTACTAGCTGAAAGAAATGAAGAATTGATTGATTGGTTGGTTGATTAATGAAGCATATGAAGTATCATTTACTGGGTCCAGATCATCCCTAACTTAGAAGATCTATAGGAGATCAGATTGGAAGAATATTCTAAAGAATGGAAGAATGCTGAAATTAACATGATTTGAGAAGCTAAGGAAGCAAGGAACAAATTATTGATTATTATATTCCACTTCAGTCTCCCCAGATTCTCAATTCCTGTACTTCTTATCATAATCACAACACATTCGTAATAGAGCTCACTTTACTATATGTTAAATTTACTTATTTATCATCACATAAGTAATTTTACTGATTTCTCAAAGAGGACTCACTGTGTAATGGAAAAGCACTAAATTAGAAAGCAGAATACTTGAGTTTCTAGCTCTGTGACTTAAGACAACTCACCATCTCTAAAGTGTCATTTTTCTCACTGCAAAATGGGATTTTTATAACTAACCAGTTCAACTCAAGAAGTGGTTTTGAAAATCAAGAGGGATGATGTACAGTTTGCATTCATCTTTCCATAAAGGTTTTTTTTCCTAGCAAACTGGCAGTGTTTCTGCGTATCCCTAACACCGCTCAGCATATGGCCCCAGCTCACTGCTGCCCTTTGCATTGACTGACGTTGTCAGCTCATTTAAATTTTCTAAACCTTAATCTTCCTAAGTATACAAGTGGAGTAATATGATAAAGTATTTCTAAGGCAAAATGCAAATCTAAAATATTTTGTACTTTCACGTCATTTAGTTTCAGGTATTTTTATTATCCTAATTATGTGACCTTGGGTAAGTATGTACTGCATTACTTTCCATATGTATAAAAAGAAAATATAATTGGATTGTTGAGGAATTGAGACAATGTGTGTCAAGTATTTAACGTAGCATATCATTGGTCAGTATTATCAACTATAATTACTGTGTTAATATTACTAGCACCTACTCTTGAGGTGGCTCAGACAGTGAAGAATCTGCCTGCAATGCAAGAGACCCAGGTTCGATCCCTGGGTCAGGAAGACCCCCTAGAGAAGGTTTATGGTAACCCACTCCAGTATTCTCGACTGGGAAATCACACAGACAGAGGAGCCTGGCGGGCTTCAGTCCATACAGCTGCAGAGTCAGACAAGACTGAGTGACTAACACTTACGATATTACTGCTACCAACAGGTGTCGCTGGAGAACTAAATCTGCAAAGTTTTCCATGACTCATGACACTTTGGATATAGCTTAAATATCTGTGACTTATACCTAATATTTGTTTCATTTGGAAGGATGACAGCTAATTATATAAAATAGTAGAATTTTCCATTAATAGACAAAATAGATACAATTCATAATAAATATTTGCTTAATAAAAGACATTTGTAATATCTGGTGATTGTGTATGGTGTCTTCTGGAGAAAACTGGTCTTTGATCTTTGCTCCCCAGTCAAATCATCAAACTTGATCGAATCATTATTGTGTTAGTTATTCTGTGTATTCTGGTGCCACTTATTGTAGTCTCTTGATGAGGGTGACAGAGAAGTGTGGAAAAGCTGACTTAAAACTCAGCATTCAAAAAACTAAGCTCATAGCATCTGGTCCCATCATTTCATGACAAATAGATGGGGAAAAAAGGTAGAAACAGATTTTATTTTCTTGGGCTCCAAAATCGCTGCAGCCATGAAATTAAAAGGCACTTGCTCCTTGGAAGAAAAGCTATAACAAACCTAGACAGCATATTAAAAAGCAGAGACATCACTTGTCCAACAAATGTCCATATAGTCAAATCTATGGTTTTTCCAGTAGTCATGTACAGATGTGAGAGTTGGACCATAAAGAAGGCTTAGCACCAAAGAATTGATGCTTTCAAAATGTGGTGCTGGAGAAGACTTTGAGACTCCCTTGCACTGCAAGGAGATCAAACCAGTCAATCCTAACCCTGAATATTCATTGGAAAGACTGATGCTGAAGCTAAAGCTTCAAAACTTTGGCTACCTGATGCTAAGAGCCAATTCATTGGAAAAGACCCTGATGCTGGAAAAGATTGAGGGCAAGAGGAGAAGGGGAGGACAGAGGATGAGATGGTTGGATGGCATCACCAACTCAATGGACATGAGTTTGAGCAAATTCTGGTAGATGGTGAAGGATGGAAGTCTGGCGTGCTGCAATTCATGGGGTGACAAAGAGTTGGACATGAATTAGGGACTGAACAACCAAAACTGTAAACATTGTAAAACTTTGTAAACTATAAAACATTGTCCTTATACTTAAACAAAACCATTGCTATTAAAGCTGTCATTGCAATTGTTGTCTAGTCACTCAGTCATGTCCAACTCTTTGTGACCCAGGGACTGATTTCTATATATTAACTATATTTGTGAAGATCATTCTAAAATATTTACATTTATATATACATGTTCTAAATACCAGATACATTTACTATGTATGTACTTAATGTATATTTCATACACATGCATGTGTCTACATATATATATATACATGTGTATATATTTCTAAAACAAGGCAGAAGGAAGGATGAGAGGGGAAAAACAAAACGAAATTATACCTAAACTAATTTCCAAGTTTTGTGACTTAAAAATACTCTGCAGTTATTCAAGAATAATGCCAAACATGATAAAGAGAAAACATCTATTTCATTTTATTCCTATAAAATACTATGTTTGCAGCATAATGGAGTTGAGTACCACATGTTTTCTGAAAGACTTATTTTCAGAAAATAGTGTGCTCACTAGAAACATTAGGTTTAATTTTCCATCTATATTTCTCACCAATTTGTAAGTCTGAATATTGGGGACTCACAGATAACCTCCATCTGAGAAAAAACAAAAACAAATATTTGAGAGGCAGGACATACTTGAGACCCCATAAGGAAAAGAACTTGTTCTCCAGTGGAGGGAATTGATATGAAAACACTTTGTTAGCTGTAGGGCATCGCTGATGGACACTGTTAAATGCAATCTATGTAAGAGCAGATAGAAAGCAGGCCAATCTTCACTGTCCATGCAACATATTCTAATAGGGTAAATATAAAAATCCAGTGGAAATAAATTTTTCCAAATCAGTAAAATAAATTAATTTAATGTAATAGAAATAGAATAAAACAATGGAATGGGAAAGACTAGAGATCTCTTCAAGAAAATTAGAGATACTGAGGGAATATTTCATGCAAAGATGGGCACAGTAAAGGACAGAAATGGTTTGGAGATACCTAACAGAAGCAGAAAACATTAAGAAGAGGTGGCAAGAATACACAGAACTGTACAACAAAGATCTTCATGACCCAGCTAATCACAATGGTGTGATCACTCACCTAGAGCCAGGCATCCTGGAATGCAAAGCCAAGTGGGCCTTAGGAAGTATCACTACGAATAAAACTAGTAGAGGTGATGGAATTCCAGTTGAGCTATTTCAAATCCTAATGGATGATGCTGTGAAAGTGTTGTACACAAAATGCCAGCAAATTTGGAAAACTCAGCAATGGCCACAGGACTGGAAAAGGTCAGTTTTCATTCCAATCCCAAAGAAAGGCAATGCCAAAGAATGCTCAAACTACCATACAATTGCAGTCATCTCATACACTAGCAAAGTAATGCTCGAAATTCTCCAAGTGAGGCTTCAATAATATGTGAACTGTGAACTTCCAGAAATTCAAGCTGGATTTAGAAAAGGTAGAAGAACCAGAGATCAAATTGCCAACATCCATTGGATCAGAGAAAAAGCAAGAGAATTCCAGAAAAAAAAAAATCTATTTCTGCTTTATTGATTACTCCAAAGCCACTGACTGTGTAGATCCAACAAACTGGAAAATTCTTCAAGAGATGGGAATAACCAGACCACCTGACCTGCCTTCTGAGAAATCTGTATGCAGGTCAAGAAGCAACAGTTAGAACCAAACATGGAGCAACAGACTGGTTCCAAATTGGGAAAGGCGTACGTCAATGCTATATATTGTCACCCTGCTTATTTAACTTATATGCAGAGTACATCATGTGAAATGCCAGGTTGGATGAAGCACAAGCTGGGATCAAGATGCCGAGAGAAATATCAATAACTTCAGATATGCAGATGACACCACCCTTATGGCAGAAAGTGAAGAAGAACTAAAGAGACTCTTGATGAAAGTGAAAGAGGAGAGTGCAAAAACTGGCTTACAACTCAACATTCAAGAAACTAATAATGGCATCCAGTCCCATCACTTCAAGACAAATAGATGAAGAAACAACGGAAACAGTGAAAGACTTTATTTTCTTGGACTCTAAAATCACTGCAGATGGTGACTGCAGCCATAAAAATTAAAAGACGCATGCTCCTTGGAAGAAAAGGAGTTATGACCAACCTAGACAGCATATTAAAAAGCAGAGACATTACTTTGCCAACAAAGGCCCATCTAGTCAAGGCTATGGCTTTTCCAGCAGTCATGTACAGATGTGAGAGTTGGACTGTAAAGAAAGCTGAGCACTGAAGAATTGATGCTTTTGAACTGTGGTGTTGGAGAAGACTCTTGAGAGTTCCTTAGACTGCAAGGAAATCAAACCAATCAATCCTAAAAGAAATCAGTCCTGAATAGTCATTGGAAGGACTGGTGCTAAAGCTGAAACTACAATACTTTGGCCACCTAATGTGAAGAACTGATTCATTGGAAATGATCCTGATGATGGGAAAGATGGAAGACAGGAGGAGAAGGGGATGACAGAGGAAGAGACAGGGAAGTCTGGCATGTTGCAGTCCATGGGTCACAAAGAGTTGGACACGACTGAGCGACTGAACTGAACTAAACCGAATGTTATACAAGGATTCCCAGGGGGCTCAGTTGTAAAGAATCCGCCTGCCATGCAGGAGACATGAGTTTGATTCCTGGATTGGGAAGATCCCCTAGAAGAGGAAATGGCGAACCCACTCCAGTATTCTTGCCTGGAGAATTCCATAGACAGAGAAGACTGGTGGGCTACGGTCTGTGGGGTCACAAAAGAGCTGGACATGACTTAGCGACTAAACAACAACAGCTATAGATTGCTTTTCTCTGAAGGATGACTGTTTCTGCTTAAGTAAATAACTCACTACATAATAGATGAATAAGAGATACTTAGGCTCATAGCTAAATACTTTCAGTAAGATACAATTCTCTTAATATGGGCTTCCCAGGTGGGATAGTGGTAAAGAATCCACCTGCTCATACTGGAGACACAAGAGATGTGGGTTTGAGCCCTGGGTCCAGAAGATTCCCGCAAGTAGGAAATGGCAACGGTACTACTAAACAGTGATGTATTTGAGTGTTGTTTTGGCAGATTGTTTACTACATGTGGAGAGCAGAAGAATGGAGCCCTTTAAAACACGCTGCAGCTCACTGCCAAATGTACTCATATTTCTCCTTCCAGTGGGTGCTTTCTACTGCTCTCTTAATGCCACATGTGGCATTAGGGTGATAACCTGACACCTGCCTTTATTATGAGTAGGGAGAGGTCTTGGAACTCTCAAGTTTTCTGGTAACCAGAAAAATTTTCTTGTTCTTTAAAATAAAGCATTCATACAGTTGTGACCTACATTCTTTGGAGTTTTGATTTGATCTAAAATTGTTTGGTCAGACACAGAAGTAATTTGCAAACATAGAAGACAGTGAAAGAGTAAATTTGGATATTAGAGAAAACAAATAATCCTGTACCCAGCACAACATATACTAAAATGAATGTTACCAATTTATTGATATTATTTTTTTAATTTTTAAAAATTTCTATCTCTTTTTTAAAATATTTATTTATTTGGCTGCCCCAGGTCCTAGCTGTGGCATATGGGGTCTTTTAGTTGCAGCCTATGAGATTTTCTTTTAGTTTCAACATGTGGGATCTAGTTCCCTGGCTAGGAATGGAACCTTGGCTCTCTGCATTGGGAGGGTCAAGTTTTAGCTACTGAAGCACCAAAGAAGTCCCTATTGATGTTATTATTGACTTATTATAATATTCTAAGTAGAAAAATTCTTCAAATTGTCAACTTTAGCATGTTCCTTGTATTACTTTTAGACAATTTTAAAATTAAAATAATTTAAAATGTTTCCTTAGCTTCCAAGACACTTAAGAGTAGAAAAAAGAATCCAGTTAAACACCCTTTGAGAGATTTTTTAAAGATACTTGGATCAATAAAATTATATCCTATAGTATTTTCCAAATATTTAAAAATCCGGAAACATTAAAATTTTACTTTAGTAGGTTGTGTTTTACATTCAACATTGCTAGAGATCTCTAAATATTTTTTTAAAAAGATAACAAGCAAAATGATTAAATTATGTTGTTTTTGTTTATTAGTGGGTTTACTCTTTATTTTATCAATATTATTGGTTATGGATCAAATTCTCAAGCACTAGAGTTTCCTTTTAAACCTCATACCTACATTTTATTGGACATTGGGGCCCATTTTATAAATAATGCATGCTGGATATTTATGCTTTTTTTATATAACTAGCAGCAGCTTATTTTTATGATTTTGCATTTTTATAGATGTTTATAGTTGTTTTACAGTTGCTTTTATGACATATTATGTATAAAATCTATGATTTGTTTGGTGTTGAGTACTTGATTAGGGAGAAAACTATGCTTATAACATTGTGATGAGGAAATATTATCTAGTTTATCAAAAAGCACTTCATAGCACTGCTTCTCGGCATGCATTACTGAGTGAAAAGGGATCAGTGTCTTTATTAAATGAAGTACAAATCATGTCAAAATCACATTCTGCGGTACTTTTCGTGACAACTCAGAACTAACAATGCCTTTTTCATGAATCAAAATTGAACAAGATTACTTGGATTTTTTTCCTCTTAATGAAGCTCATATGGTTTTATAATGAGATGATTTTTTTCTTCTTAATCTCCATCCCTCACCACTACCATCTCCACTCCACGTATTTACAAAAACCCATCCCTACCGCATCTTTCTGGAGCTGACATAACACAAGGGTCCCCTATGTAATAAAGCTCAACCTTGGGAGGGAGACAGAGTAACTTCCTCATGAGATTTCTCATAGATTTAGTGTCTAGTGTTTTTCTTGAAAATTTAAGCTTCCTATATAGTAACTTTTTAAGGTTTACTAAATTACAGATTTTGTATTTTTGTGGTATTTTCTTAAGTCAAACAATACATTTTAAAGTAGCATTTTAATGTGCTAATGTTCAGGAAAATATAGAAGCCAGTGCAAAATTACCAGCAGACATTCAAGTTTGTGGATTTCTGTGGGTTCTTTCGAGCACATTATACTACATTGGAGAGGACTGCCATAGGCTGAGTGAGATAAGAACAAGTCAAATTATAAAGCAGCTTTTTGAAGAGAAATAACTCATTAGTCAAAGTCAGAGCTAACTAATACCACTTTCCAAACCCTCCTCCCTAGACTTTTTTTTTTTTTTTTAATTTTTTTATTAGTTGGAGGCTAATTGCTTCACAACATTTCAGTGGGTTTTGTCATACATTGATATGAATCAGCCATAGATTTACACTTATTCCCCATCCCGATCCCCCCTCCCATCTCCCTCTCCACCCGACTTTTATTGTTGCTTAGTCGCTAAGTCGTGTCCAACTCTGCAACTCCAAAGACTAGCCTGCCAGACTCCTGTCCATGGGATTTTCCAGGCAAGAATACTGGAGTGGGTTGCCATTTCCTCTTCCAGGGAATCTTCACAACCCAGAGAATAAACCCACATCTCCTAAATTAGCAGGTGGATTCTTTACCACTGGGCCACCAGGGAAGACCTAGACTTTACCATAATTATATACTCAGGTCAATTGTGATGCTCATACCTTACTATCAGGTATGGCCAGATATTTCATTTAACCTCTAACATAAAGAAAACATCTGATAAAGTTTTACAATGCCGTTGTAAACACCTACTTGATCTGGAAACTTACTGCTAGAATCACTACCCTGATCTGGTCATTCTCTGTGCCTACTGTCGAAGTATGAATAATTGTCTTGATCCTTGGAAAATGGCTGCTGGAGATGGTATAGTCTTGCATTAAGCGTGGTAGGTCTCTTTCAAAGACCTATGCCTAGTCAATACATTTTTAGTCTACTCAACGAGAATTTATTTATTAATTATACTAAATGTAAAATCACTGGACTGTTTCTTGAGAATGAAAATGGAAGTTGAGTGTGTTGTTAAGGCAATTTTATTATATACTTAACATTATAAGACAATGTTTGAGAGTCCTTATACTAATGGCATTGAGCTATCAGCACAGTCTGTAGCGTTTCCTAAGTTTATTAAATACATCTAAGAGTGATAGTCCTCGTGTCTTTTTATTTTTTAACACAGGCATATTTCTGACATTAGTAATTATTTCATGTGATTAAAATAGTTAATAGGGTGGTAAAGAGTTGATGTTTATTTAAATTGCTTAAAACTAAATTAAGATAATATTTTAAATGTATAAAATATTCAGCATTTCTAGGACAAACGTCTAATCTAAAATCAGTAAGTTGGTTTATTTCAAAATTTTAGTAGATGTGCATTGATGGTCCATTCTAGTGAATACTGACCAAGCTCCCTTATTTTACACTTATTTATTATCTAAAAGGTTAAGGCATTATGTAAAATAAGCAGCATGCAAAATAGGAAAATTATTATAGTATTAAATAATTCAGAGATTTTGGTTCAGTATTTGCAAAATTAAGATATTTTATTTAGATGTTTTCATTTATATTCTAATAGATTTTCGTACTATTAGGAATGTAAACACTTGGTTCAATGAATAACCCATGTTTTTTCATACACATTACATTGAGGATTTCCCAAACACAGACTCCTACAAATTTTTATATTTTGGGGTCAATGATTTATTGTTTTTTCAACCCAAATTTCTTAACCTTTGTATCTACATTTATTATTTTCTGTATACAGAAGAAGAGGAAACACTTGCTTAAAATACTTTATGAGATACAATATTTATATATCTCACTTTCTTCTTTTAAAACCTGTAGAGCCATTTTCCCTCAGGAGGAAAATTCTTTCACGCACCCTGTAAGAAAGCAAAATCTTCTAGGTGGTGGCTTCTTTATATACTTTCATAGCTATCATTGGATTTGTAGGGATTTCTGTACTCCAACTTCAGACTAAGGGAGATCTGGATTTTAATATCTAGATACATGTAGCTACCTAAGTCACCAGTTTATATTAAACTAAGCCAAATGATGTAAGATGGATTTAAACGTAACAGAGAACTGAAGCAATGTCCACCAACAATAAGTCAGAGCGAAGATATCCTCTAAAGTCCAGAGCTAGCCTGGATGACCTTGGACATGAAGGGGGAAAAGTAGCATTCCCGAGTGGTGGGAGCCAAGAAGGAAGCTTCATTATATTACACAGGTGGTTTCCTGGCCTTAAACTCTCATGTATACTTGCAATGTGTGTATGTGTGTGTTATATTTTCCATTTTCAGTTTTGATATCATTTAGGAACTTACTCTTCCTACTGAAATAAGTGAATTAAAACCACTCCTTTCATCACCACCACAGAGGCTGACTAGAGTGCATGGAGGTAAACACAGATATGAAACACAGAGATGAAAGCTGCAAGCCACACAAATACGAACAGAAGCCAATCCCCAATAATAAGCACCCAGGAGCGAGTGTTTTGAAGAGCACAGTAGAGGTAAGCAAAACCTCCACAGCAATCCCATTGATAACATTCTGCACTTGACATGAGCTTTGAAGAAGTCCATGATTAGACAAAGAACAAGCTCACTGATGAATGGAAGGAATCAGACCAAATTAGGATGGTTGGGAACAGTCACCCAGAATGTGGACTGCGGAAGAGAAAAGCGTGAACCAGACAGAGCGGTTTCCCGTAGCTATGCTTGAGTAAGGCATATTTTTTCACTACTAACTTCTCATTGAGGGAATGTTAGAAATGACCTCAGAACCCTCATGCATTGCTTCTAATGTATTGTACATTATATTTGAATCAACTATACCTATTTATCCTTCCTGGCCGTGGACTCGAAAATTCAAACCCGATTACTTTGTTAATGTTCAGAGAGAAGAATTCTTTCAGGAAGATTGTCAACAGACTACCACAGTCATAATTTTGATACTCATTGTAAGTGAACCAAATAAGGACACTGAATCAAACCAGCTGCCTCAGGGCCCAACCATCACACCTGCAACTCCGGGAAGTAACTTCAGAGTGGTCACCTTGGGAGGAAGTGCACTGCTTTGAAGAACAAAGTCATTGCCCAAGCCACGGTAGGGAGATCTCTTCTGGAGTGCTTTCAGCGTCCCTGATGTATGTTTTTGACTTTTGCGAACAGATAATATTTTCTTCTGAGTGCTAATGGAATATTTAAATGGTCTTCTGAACCAATCCGAATAAATAAACCATGTAATCATACTAGGAAAGCTCCTCATTTTCATAGGCAAGCTCTATAGTGCTTCCTAAAAGTCAGTCATATTGCCTCACAGACTCATTTGTGACCAGGTCTGATAACAAGAGTGTGGCTTAGAAAGAAAGCTTAAAGTGATTTAATCACAATACTCATTTTCACTTTATTAGTGGCTTTTTAGAATATTGGAGGTCAAAGGGTAAAGTAAGGAATAATCCCCAAACAAAGCTTAACGACAGAGAGAGTGTGTGTCCAATTCTTTGCAACCCCATGGACTCTAGCCTGCCAGGCTCCTCTGTCCACGGAATTCTCCAGGCAAGAATACTGGAGTGGGTTGCCGTGCCCTTCTCACGGGATCTTCCCGACCCAGTGATTGAATCCCAGGTCACCTGCATTGCAAGCAGACGCTTTACCATTTGAGTTACCAAGGAAGCCCCACTACAGAGAGAAGTCATTTAAAATTCAGAATGATCCTTTCACAGTAAAAGCATTGGGAAGTGCCTTGACGCTCTGCCCCATCACCTTTCTAGCTGCATATTAAGAATAAGCGTATTTGAATCTTCCTGCAGGATTTGACTCTGAAATAAAGTCTCTAGGCAATTTCAGAGTTACCTAGAGAGTGACAACAGACTCTAGAGCCAGAGGACCTCAGGTCAAGTCCCACCTCTGCCTCTATCAGCAGTATGATCTGGGACAAGTTCTTTACCCTCTGTGCCTCAGTTTTCTCATCTTAAAATGAAGATAAATAATGGCATCTAACTCAATGCAGTGTTAAAATGATTAAACAAATTAATATATGTTCAGGCACTTAAAACATGGCCTGGAAATTAATGCCCAGTAATAATAATGCTTCCAGGTTGCACAGTGGTAAAGACTCTGCCTGCCAATGCAGGAGATGCAGGTGACGTGGGTTCAATCCCTGGGTCAGGAAGATTCCCTGGAGTAGGAAATGGCAATGCACTCCACTGTTCATGCCTGGAGAATCCCATGGACAGAGGAGCTGGCTGGCTACAGTCCATGGGGTTGCAAAGGGTCAGACATGCCTGAGCAACTGAGCAGGCACACAATAATATTAATTGCACAATAATATTAATTGCAATTAATTAATAATATTAATTAATAATTAATATTTATTTAATAATATTTTAAAAGTAATTATAGCTATTTTTTTTTAAAAATCAGACTCCTGTCTTTGTGTGGCAGTAGTAATTTGTTTTATTCTGTTAAAATCCAAAAGATTCATTGGAAGCAATCATTTCATTAATCAGTTTAGGGCTCCAGATATCATAAGTATTAAATAAATACATTTCACTTTGGAGAGTGAAGATCTATACAGAAAATGTTCTAAGATCATCCAGCAGTTTCCAAGGAGACATTGTAGAAATAGTTTGGACTATGGTGGCCACATTAGGACCCAAACCAACCATTTCAATGCTATAGGTATTCCCAGGTGGCACTAGTGATAAAGAACACGTCTGCCAGTGCAGGAGACATGGGTTTGATCCCTGGGTTGAGAAGATCTCCTGGAGGAGGGCATGGCAACACACTCCAGTAGTCTTGCCTGGAGAATCCCATGGACAGAGAAGCCTGCTGGACTATAGTTCATTGGGTTGCAAAGAGCTGACACAACTGAAGCAACGCAGCACGCACGTAGGTATTCAATACACACACAGATGTGCTCTCAATGTATTACCGAGGCTACTACAGCAAATAAATTAATAAAACCATCCAGTATAAAGTCGTGAGTTACAAGGCTTCAGAATCATTTCTTCCTTACTTTTACAGATGGTGAAGGACAGGGAAACCTGGCGTGCTGCAGTCCCTGGGGTCACAAAGAATCAGACACGATTGAGTAACTGAACAACCGCTTTTACAAATACTGATGACAATGAGCTACTTCTGAAAGGTTTGCATATCTGCGAGGACCATGAATTCCAAACCCTGGCCTCTTTCATGTGTCTTTCATGGGGGGAAAAAAAATCTTTGCAAGATCTTATGTTTTGCTGACCAAGCAGTATTGAAAGAATTAGAAGTCACAAGGAAAACTCTGAAGCAGTTATCTGACTTTCAGAAATAAACTGCATCTCCGGGACCCACTAAGCAGAATTCAGAGTAGAAATCAGTATTTCATGTAAATGTATCCCCTTCTTTCAAGAAGTAATAAAACTGGAATAGGTGGGACCACACCGCCAATGTATTTGATGATAATAGAACCGGTGATACAGTCCAGTATCATCTCAAACTAAAATTGGGAACCTTTCACAGAAAGAATTATTTCAACCACTGTAAACAACCAGGAATCAGAGGGAGGATAGAAATCGCATTCTGCTCTCCTCTCACAAAGCAGCTGAAGAATATTATGTTGCTATTTCAATAAGAATAACACTACACTGATAACAGACTCTATTCAAAATTTAATAAAGCATTAGTCCCTTAATCAAAACATGACTATGAGGCTTGGACTGTCGCTGAAAAGCAGAATAATGTGAACAAAAGAGAAATGGAACTGTGTCTGAATACCAACTCTACAAACAAATAACATCTCGTTATACATGCAGCAATTAGAGACAGGAATTGCCAAGCCATTCTCAACTTATCTCTGCCAACCAGGGAAAAGTTTAAATCAGGAACTCAAAGCAGGTATGTGACTAAACAACAAGCAGTCAACCAATAAAATGCCATAATGCGTATATGACCATATATGCTTTTTTTGGGCTTAGACTGAAAACATTATCTGCATTAAAAATATAGAATTATGAAATAGCTACCAAAATTTATAACTATTAATACAAGCATAAAGAAAATAAACTTTTATTGTAAATTGTATATGTAATTTATTTAAAAGTTTATAAGTCTTTTCCCTTTAAGTCAGCACATGCAATAGTTAAAGAAATGGTTACAGAAAGTTTTTTTGGATTCAAACCATTTGGGTCTAAATCCTGACTGCCACTTACAGACTTAGGGCAAAAGAGTTAACCAGTTTTCTCATGGATAAAATTAAGATAATAATTGCGATTACCTCACAAGTTTGTAAAAATTTAATAAGGTAATGCTTAAAAATCAAACATTCATTATCACTATTCAGAAAATAGAGTCCAATGAAAAATTTTAGAAGTCAAAACTTCCATAAGAAGGCTTGAATTCCATTGGTAACTATATCCCAGTTGTACCCCAAATTGAACTTGGTTATTTGGACTCATTTTCATTTCTGAATAATGATTTTTAAAAGTCATTTACCACTTGGTTACTGCAAAAAGCGTGGCTGAGTCACCTTGGGCAAGAATCTGCAGCAAGGGGCCAAGTGGAGAAATATAAACCAGCTATAGACAACAATGCCAGGTGTCTGGGATACATGGAGAGAGTTTGTGTGGCAAGTGGAGGTGAGAGACGTCAGACTGCAGCAAGGACTCCGGCGTTCTCAATTCACGCACAGGAAAGGAGGGCCAGATCATTTGGAACTGAACAGACAGGTGAATTGTGTTAGAAAGCAAGATCTGGTCCCCATCACAGTCAAAACCAAAGATCCAGGTTTTTTGGACATCAACCGATAGCCTTGCTTTCCCTTTCAACCAGGTTCCTAAGCCAATAGCCAGTCTCCTATTTGCTATACTCTTATGGGGCTTCCCAGCAGACTCAGATGATAAAGAATCCGCCTGCCAATGCAGGCGACTCAAGTTCTATCCCTGGATGGGGAAGATCCTTGGAGAAGGAAATGGCAACTTATTCTTGCCTGGGAAATCCCACGGACAGAAGAGCCTGGCATGCTACTGTCCATGGGGCTGCAGAGTCCGACACGAATTTGAGACTAAACAATAACAACATGGGAAGACCACTACATTTTGTTTCCAACTCTATAGCTATAGTTGTTCAACTAACACTCAGAGACATTGTAGCTGGTTTGTCTTTATTTCTCTTCTCAAGCATTCTCCCAGGCTCTTTCAGCTTCCAATACCCTTTGATGTAAAATCATCCTGTCTCTGTGATCTCGCTGTTCTTCCCTAGGCAGGACACTTTGAAGGGAAAGTTTCCCCCAATTTACCCAGTCCATGTCTCACTTCTTCTGAGTCTGTTGTCTGGAAGATGATTCATCCACTTAACTACCCAGTCAGTCCATCCATCACCCACTTATGTATTTAGTGGGCAGAGCATAATCCTATGGGCCAGTCCACTCGCTGGGTGCTGAAGATATTCAGAGACAGCACAACAAACCCCTTTTTTCACGGGCTTACCTTTCAGGGACAGGATCATGGAATCTTTGAACACATTTTAACTTCATTACCTCTTTAAGAGGGCTTCCCCATTGGCTCAGCTGTAAAGATTCTGAGAACCCTAACTCCAAATACAGTGAGTGTTATGGATTGAATTGTGTCGTTTCAAAAGCCGAATGTTAGGGGAATCCCTTGGGGGTCCAATGGTTGGACTCAGCACTTGGGCTGCTATGGCCTGAGTTCAATTCCTGGTCGGGGGCACAGTCAAAAAAAAAAACGAAAAACAAAAAAACTGCCCCAAGCCCAAAAACAAACAAACAAATCAAACAAAACAAACAAAACATTCATATGTTGAATCCCCAACCCACAATGTGACTATTTTTGGAGATAGGATCTTTATAGAGAGAATTAAGGTTAAATAAAATTGTAAGGATGGGACTATAAGTTCAATAGGTCTGGCATCCTTATAAGAAGAGGACAGGGTACCAGTTATGTGTGGCCACAGAGGGGAGGTTAACCATAAAGCTCGAGGTGGTGGTTAACTGTCACCCCAAAGTAGAGGACACAGGAGAACAGAAATTGTCAGCATCTTGACCTTGGACTTCTAGCTTTCAGAGCTGTGAAAAAATAACTTTCTGTTGTTTAAGCCACCCAGTCTGTCATATTTTGTTATGGCAGCCCTGGAAAGTTAATACAGTCACATTCCATGGTACTGAAGGTTAGTACTCCAACATATGAATTGGGGAGAAACAAAATTCAGGCCATAATGCATAGTTACACATAGACTAATGAGGAGGCAAAGCCAGCCTGGCAATGAATTTCGAGAAAAAACGTCCCGAGCAGTGCACGAAGTCCCCATGACAGGACTGAGCCCCCCTTAAAGGCAGAATGGTCCATCCAGAAAGCCAGTGTGCTTAGAACCACATAGTCCAGGGAGAGGAACAAGGTCAAATTGGAGGCAAAGCCAGATTATGTGGTAACACGCAGGACACGGCAAGAGGTTTTTATCTCATTGAAGTGGCGGGCAACTTTAGATGGGTTTCAACAAATGAGGGACGTGATCTGATTTGTACTTTTAAAAGATCATCTTCTCGATGTATAGACTGGACTGTAGAGAGGCTAAAATGGAAGTGCCAATAACTGTTACAAAGGGATGGAAAGATTCTGTGTGTTAGTTGCTCAGTCACGTCTGACCCTTTGCAACCCCATGGGGTGTAGCCCGCCAGGTTACTCCATCCATGTGATTTTCCAGGCAAGAAAACTGGAGTGGGTTGTCATTTCCTTCTCCAGGGGATCTTCCTGACCCAGGGATTGCAACTGGGTCTCCTGCATTGCAGGCCGAGTCTTCACCATCTCAGCCACCAGGGAAGCCCTGGCACGAAGCTATCAAAGCTTTAATATTATTTTCAAAAAAAAAAAAACATAGTTTTCTATTAAATCAAAATCACAAGGAGCATAAAAAAAATCATTATTAAGAAAGATTCCACAAAAAAACAAGTCACTAATTCTGAAGGAAATTTGTCACAACGTTAGTAACACATGAGATTTTCAAGAAAAGGGATAAGAACCTTTGTCACAGGAGCAGAGGGGAGAGAGAAGCTTTTCTGAGTGCCGTCTCATGAGCAGAGGCTGGATCAGCACTGTGGGAACGCAGTAGGAAGGGTTGCAACAGACAAACAGCCCAGGCATTCTGCTTTAAGGAGACCCACTTGTCCCCACCTGGGGACTTTCTCAGGAATCCAGATTCAGCAGATGGACACATGAGAAAGGCCGCAGGGTTCATGGGTTTCTATCTGCATTATCTCAGACAAGAGCTGATTATTGTGAAGACTGTCAGCATACGCAGGATAACATCAGGGAAAGAGAAGAAGTAGCAAATGCCCCAAGCTTATTCCTCCACGTGAGCAGCAAATACACTGCCTATAACAGTCGAAGTCAAGTTCATGAGAACTCTGGAAACTAGTCAAATGTGTATAGCAAACAAGTGAATGTTTAAATGAGAACAAAAGAGCTGACTCTCAGTTTTAAAATGCTGAGAAAAAATTCTGTCAAGCCATTATCTACCTACTAAGCTAACAGAACAGAAACTTCAGGGGCCACACACAGTAAAGAATACAGACTTTAGAAAATTAATACAGAAAAATCACTGTACAACCAAATAAGTACTCCAGTAAGTAGCAACAAAAAGCTGTGGAAAGGAAAGAGAATCTGATCTCCAGGGTTATCATATTATAATGTTCGGAATACCCAGTTTTCAACAAAATATTACAATTTGCACAGAGAATCAAGACAATAGAGCCCATGAAAAATAAAGAAGAATTAACAAAAACTGTTCCTGAAGAAGCCCAAACATCAGACTTTTTAAACAAACTTTAAATCAAGTATTTTAAATATAACCAAAGAACTAAAAGAAATTTTGTACTGATATCTACAGGAAATCACTAGAAAGTTGTCTTACCAAACCAAGAATATCAGTAAAGAGATATAAATTATAAGAAGGAATCAAATAGAGACCCTAGAAGACCTAGTTGAAAAGTACAATAGTGCAAAAGAAAATTTTACTGAAATGGTTCAACCGCAGATTTGAACAGATAAGATAATTATTAAACTTCAGACAGGTCAATAGAGGTCATTTAGTCTGAAGAACAGAAAAGGAAAAGAAAAACAAAAATGAACAGAGCCAAGAGACAGGTGAAACCTCCTAAAAGCATATCCTCCTACATGTAATAGGAATCTTAGTGGGAGAAGAAAAGGAAAAAAAGATGTAATGAGTACTGGCCAGGATTTGGAGAAAAGGGAGTCCTAGCACACTGCTGGTGGGAATGTAAACTGGTGCAGCCTCTATGAAAAACAGTATAGAGTCTCCCCAAACAATTAAAAGTAGAACTACTACATGATCCAGTGATTCTACTCCTGGGTATTTACCCAAAGAAAATGAAAACTAAGTTTAAAAGATGTATGCACCCATTGTAGCATTATTTACAATAGGTAAGATATGAAAGAAACCTAAGAGATCATTAAAAGATAAGTAGATAAACAAGTGGCGTATATATATATATATATAACTTGGCCATTACTTGGAATATTACTTGGCCATAAACAAGGATAAAATCTTGCCATTTGTGATAATATGGATGAACCTAGAGGGTATTTTTTGAAGTTAAATAAATCAGGAAGAATGGTAAATACTTTATGATTTCACTTACATTTGGAATCTAAAAAAATACATCAATAAAAACAAATAAAAAACAAAACAAAAAAACAGAAAAAGAGTCATAGGTACAGAGAACAAATAAGTGGTTGCCAGAAAAGTATAGGGAAGGGGGAATGAGAAAAACAGATGAGGGAGATTGAGAGGTTCAAACTTTTAAGTAACAAAAAAACTGATTCACAGACAGAAATGTAGAGTGTGGGGAATAATTATGTAATTTCTTTTGTATGGTAACAGATAACAAGTAGATTTATCATGGTGATCATTTTGAAATGTACAGAAATAACGAACCACTATATTATGTACCTGGAAATAACACAGTGTTGTAGGTCAATTTTAACACTTCAAAAATATACAAACAAACTCATGGAAAAGAGATCAGATTTATGATTACCAGAGGCAGCAAATGAGAAGAGGGAGTATTGGATGAAGGCAGTCAAAAGGTTCAAACCTTCAGTTATAAGATAAATAAGTACTAGATATGTCACGGACATGATAAACATGGTAAAGATAATTAATGATGTTGTATGTTACATGTGAAAGTTAAGAGAGTAAATCCTATGAGTTCTTGTCACAAGGAAAATATTTCTCTAGTTCATGCTGTATGTATATGAGATGATGGGTGCTCACTCAACTTATTGTGGCAATCATTTCATGACTTATGCAAGTCAAAATGTTATACTGTGCATTTTAAACTTATACAGTGCTATACATTAATTGTATCTTAATAAATCTGAAAGAGAAATGTTCACTAAAACAACACATATAAATTTCTTCTCATTTTTGTGATGAATTTTGTCATTACAGACTATACAACTGAATTACCTCCAATTTCTTTCCTTTTTTAGATATTGTCTCAAATTATATCAGTAACTGTTTTTTCTCAATGTTTTGACCTTTCATACATTCACCACTTTGACTTTTTATATATATCCCCTCTTTCCTCCTTTATCCTATTTTTCCTTTATTTCATCAAATGATATAATTTCACTAAATGATATTTTTGAAAACCTATATTTGATTCAGAAATACAATTTTTTTTCAGCTAATACTAATCCTTTACTTCTAGACAATGCTTTAGCATTAACAAAAAGTTATCAATTACAATTCCATTTAGGATTCAAAACCAACTTGTAAAATATGTAGGAAAGACATTTAACTTCCATAACAGCTCAGAAGTCAAGATGCAGTTTATAGTATCAGAGAAAGGGACAAATTCAGACAATCGGTCATATAAAGAGAAATATAGCTGCCAGTTATGCTTTATAAACTCTACCAAATAGAACCAATTAAGGGAAGAACAATACAATTACTAATAATTTGATTAAAAAAAAAACTTCACCTCAGTGAAAAGTATTCACACATAAAGCACTGCATTGAAAACTCAAGATAAAACCTTTACTTGAAGACTGGAAAATCAAAATGTCAAAGAGAACGTATATAGCAAACAATAAAGGGAATGATAACACACAAACTATAGCATCCAAGGTAACTGAGGATTTGTCCCAAGATGAAGGAGCTGCAAATCAATAAAAATTCCATGAGATTCAACAAAGCAGTACATTCTCACAAAGGCATGACTTTATAAAAACCTTGCAAAATGATGCAAAGGATCTTAAAGTCAGAAACTAGATAAAAGCACTAGAAAAAAGAAAGAAGCTCAAATACGCTGAACTAATAGCTCAGTTTTTGCCCTTCAAAACAACCCCTAACAATTGGGAAGTGTCAGTACAGGCGAACTTATAGCATTTAACAGATCCTTCTCAGCTAAATCATATTCTGATTATGGCCAACAACTGTAATTAGGAAGGGAGACAGGAAAGACAGAGAAGTGAAAGAAAGAAAAGCATGGAAATAAGAGAGAAAGGGAGGAAAGAAGGAAGAAAAGGAGGGAGGGAGGGCAGGAAAAGTGCTAACCTGTGGCCAAGAGGGAACAGCTTAGTAATTAGGAAACCAAATGGTGCCAAAACAATTTTCCTTGGAAATGAGTGAGATAAAAGTAAATCACAAAAATAAGGATTCATGCAAGGAAAAGACAGCAGGAACAGTGAAAGTTTTTCATAATGACTTCAAAACTAGAAATCATTCTTAGCAAGAGAATGTCTAAATAAGCCCATTTTAGTCTCATGATATCCTGTTGAGACCACTTAAAGAGTACATCACAATAAATGCCCTCCACAGTGGAGACGGCCCTTAGCCTTGCAGGAGTCAATCACAGGTACTCCTGGAACCCCCATAATCAAAGTAATTCCTGGTTGTGTGTCTTTACACCAGCCATTAGGATACACCCACTGGCATGCTGAGATGGTTAGGATCTGTTTGATACAGGAATACTTTTCTAAGAGCTAGTATACATATATTCAATTCAAGTACACCTTGGTGACATGTGAAAAGGATCTGATAATAATCAACTAAGATTCTAAAGCAAGTTCTACAAGTTACCTATCATTTATGGAAGAATCAAGCACTTGACAAATCAAAGTATTCTGCTTCTAAGTGAAGCTAAATATGTAATATCCTGTGATCAGAACTTCAACGTGAGCTGAAGGAACTAGTAAAAAAATATCATGTCATTTTATTGCTTCAAAGTTTTGCCTTTCTTTGGTCATAAAAGTGACTTAGGACAAAAACTATGCTGCTATTTCAGTAAGAATACAGTTCTCTAGAGCTTCCCTGGTGACTGACTCAGCGGTAAAGAATCTGCCTACCAATGCAGGAGACCTGTGTCTGATTCTTGGGAGAGGAAGATCCCCTGGAGAAGAAAATGGCTACCCAGAGCCTCTTGATGAAGGTGAAAGAGGGCAGTGAAAAAGCTGGCTTAAAACTCAACATTGAAAAAACTAACATCATGGCATCTTGTCTCAGCACTTCATGGCAAATAGATGGGGGGAAAAGTTGTAGTAGTTGCAGATTTTATTTTCTGGCCAAAATCACTGTGGACGGTGACTGCACCCATGAAGTTAAAAGACACTTACTCCTTGGAAGGAAATCTATGACCAACCTACATAGCAAATTAAAAAGCAGAAATGTCACTTTGCTGACAAATGTCCCTATAGTCAAAGCTATGGTTTTGCCAGTAGTCATGTACAGATGTGAGAGTTAGACTATAAAGAAGGCTGAGCTCTGAAGAATCGATACTTTCGAATTGTAGTGCTGGAGAAGACTCTTGATAGTCCCTTGGGCTGCAAGGAGATCAAACCAGTCAATCCTAAAGGAAATCAGCTCTGAATATTCATTGGAAGGACTGATGCTGATGCTGAACTTTGGCCACCTGATGAGAAGAGCAGACCCATTGGAAAAGACCCTGATGCTGGGAAACACTGAGGGCAGGAGGAGAAGGGGGCAATAGAGAACAAGATGGTTGAATGGCATCAGTGACTCAATGGACCCGAGTTTGAACAATCTCCCAGAGATAGTAAAGCACTGAGAAGTCTGGCTTGCAGCAAGCCTGACTTGCTGCAGTCCCTAGGGTCACAAAGAGTCAGACACAACTTAAAGACTGAACAACAACAGCCCACTCCAGTATTCTTGCTTGGAAAATTCTATGGACAGAGGATCCTGGTGGGCTACAGTTCATGGGGTCACAAAGAAGCTGAACACAACTTAGCAACCAAGCAACAACAGCTCTGAAAGGAAATTTGCTAATTTTTTAAGGAGAGACTGTTCTGTTTGAATACAGAGCATTGATCAAAATTCCAACATTAAGTAAAATTTCAACTCTTTAAGAATCAGGATTAAAATCACTCAGATACATTAATATGGTGACATTAAAAAGTTAGATTTTACCCAGGTGATGTTTGAAGTGTAATTTTATCCTCAGATTCTCAAGGGTTATCTGAGTAGCATTTATACTTCTCTAAGAACCATTCACATTTCTACCTAAAAATATTTCTCTCCTCATATAAATTTCATGAAGTTATTATGTTGGTCCACACAAAGTTTTCGGTTTACCCTTCAATAGCCAAAACTTCTCTTAATGATTACAAACACTAAGAGATCAGTTTTGTTTGGGTTGTTGTTTTCATTTGCCACTTAAAACTACGGTGCAGGCTCCAATTTCATGTTAAATTCCCAACATGGGGTAAAATTATAGTTCTCAACCCTAGTGCACACCAAAATCATCTGGGAGCTTCAAAATGTACACCTGGGTTCCATTAAAAGATTCCATTGATTATAACCAGTCTCCAATAAAATCTGTGCTTCATAGTTCTTGAACTTCTTCAAATGAGTTTAGATTGCGTCTAGGACTGAGAAACACTAGTTAAGGAAACCAAGAGCAATGAGTCCCTTTTTTTTTTTTTCCTACAGTGATAACCACCAAAAGAGAAATATTTCAACCTGGAAAAAATTAGAACTCAGGTTGCTGTATTGTGTTAAGTCTTAAAAAGCACATGACTACGGCTTCCCTGGTGGTTCAGCAATGAAGAACCCACCTGCCAATGCAGGAGACATGGGTTCCATCCCTGGTTTGGGAGGATCCCACATGCCAAGGAGCAAACAAGTCCGTGCCCCAAAACTATTAAGCTCATGCTCTAGAGCCTAGGAGCCACAACTTCTGAGCCCACTTGCAGTGACTACTGAAACCCACGTGCCCTAGAACCTGTGCTCTGCAACATGAGAAGCCACCACAGGGAAGAGCCTGCACAATGCAACTAGAGAAATGCCAGTGCAGCAACAAAGACTCAGCGCAGCCATAAATAAAAATAAATAAAATTTTTTAAAAGGCACACAATTAAAAAGAAGCACACCATCATAAAAAGACAATCACTCATACATTATTCTAAACATTTTAATGTGTAAAATGACCCTTGGTAGATTCAGAATTAATTGGTATAGACCTAACATGTAGAGACTAATCAGCTGGCTCTGAAAAAAGTGAAATGGAAAGAATGAGTCTTCAGTGTCCTGGTCTTTCCCTTCTCTTTCCAACTATTTCTCTCTGAATTTTCAATAGTAGCTCATCCTACAAGGCTTCTCTAGAGAGGTAAGGTCACAGGAAGATAACTCCAGAAGAAAATACAAACGATTCCTTCTCTGGAGTCAATTTTTTGTTGTTTAACACACACCTGATAAACACAATGGCAGTAGCAATGCAAACCAATAGAAGGCTGATGAATAAAAATACATTACTAGATAAAACAGTTGTCCTTACCTCTAAATGTGGACATGTATCTTTCTCATGGCATTGCATCCATAAAGTTTCCAGAAGACTTTCTTGGCTACAAAAGAAAAAAAAATCTCTTTAGTTTTTAAACAAGGCAATAAAATGTGTTTGAAATTCGGCTGTGCCACTGTCTACCTGAGGAAAGAAACTTTTCTAAGCTTCAACTGTAGAATGAGAAAATAATAAAATATAAACATTAGACAGAAAAAGGCAACGAATATTGATGGAAACTTTTGCACTTGCACCATTTTCTTAAGAAAATGTTCTTTCATCTCAAGATTATGTATATATTGGGCTGACCAAAGAGTTTGTTTGGGTTTTTTCACACAGTATTGTTTTTCCAAAGCATTTTTACCCCTATAATTTCACATTGTACTTAAAGAAGACAGGCATTAGAAACACAATAGCAATTTATTTTAAATTGTATTAGACATGTAAGTGGAGTTTAAGGGTATCTCTTATCAAAGAATCTCATCAGAATCACTTGGAAATTCTTTAATATATTTGTAAATTCCTGTGCTACTCATGGATGAACCCAAAGTGAATCTCACAGGGACCTTAAGCTGCTGAAGAAGTTCTTATGCACAGTAAGGCTTGAAAATGGTTAGGAAGATATTTCACAATGCCCAGAAGACTGTTCACATTCAGGACTGTTCACAGACAAAAGAGTTACCTTTCAAGGTGAGGGATTTCCTGTTTCTAGACAGCAAAATGTCCATGTGTGCGTGCTAAGTCTCTCAGTCATGTCTAATTTTTTGCCCACCAGGATCCTCCATCCATGGAATTTTCCAGGCAAGAATACTGGAGTGGGTTGCCATTCCCTTCTCCAGGGGATCTTTCTGACCCAGGGATCAAACCCAGGTGTCCTGCATTGCAGGCAGACTCTTTACCGTCTGAGTCACCAGGTATCGGAAAATGAGTATTCCCACAAATTTAAAACATGTTTTACAGTGAGATTCATGCTGTAATATTGTCTAGAATAGACATGAACAGACACGATGGTTTATAGTTTATAAATTAACAATATAAAGCAAAAAGGACCGAATTTGGGATAAATTTATTCTGGTTTGGGGCCTCAGTTCTGCCAGCAAAAACTTTGTGGCTTCTGAACTTTAATTTCCTCCTTTGAGAGGTAGGAGTCACAAAACTGAGTTTCTCAAGGTAGATGTGGGAATAAAATGAGGTAATGAATTCATACATACTTTCACTCAAGTATAACAGTCATCATTTGATATGAAAGCATTTTGTAAATGTAGAAAGTCCAGGTTAAATATAAGAACATGTTCTTTTCAATAGCAAAAAATTTTGTTGAGTGATTTTGGACAGCGATAATATTTTTTAAATGATCACAAATTATATACACATTGTCACTTCAAAGTATAAAAGCTGGAATTTAAAGCAGTTATTCGTGAAATCTAATTTAGTGTTTGAAAATATTCTGAAAACCTAAATCTATGAAAATAAGTGATTTGGAGATGTTTTACTCACCAAACTAAAGTTGTAATAAATGGGAAACTTTTAAAAAATTAACTAAACTTCAAGCTAAATTTTAAAAAACCAAGACACATTGTTACTGCAGAACACAACAATGAAATAAGCTGACAATAACAATGAAATAAGAACGGAGTTCTTGAATTGGAACACTTGAATTTCCACATATCTATCTTATTAATAAAGCATCAGACCCATGACCTCAATCATGTAATGATGGGAAGAGATGGTTGGATGGCATCACCAGGTCAATGGATATGAATCTGAGCAAGCTCCAGGAGTTGGTGATGGACAGGGAAGCCTGGCGTGCTACAGTCCATGGGGATTCCAAAGAGTCAGACACAACTGAGCAACTGAACTGAACAGACTGATGGGAAGATTCCCACAAGATGTGCATCTGGCCCATTATTTTCAGACCACATACTGAATCAGAAAGACTTCTGATTGTGGACAAAATGAGACCATCTTGAGCCCCTTCCCCCACTTTTGTCTTATCTGGGTCAAACAAGATGGATATCAGAAGTACACAATCCTCAGTTTTGTCTAAATATCAACCCAGTGAATACATTTTGGTTCATTGGCTTCCATTATTGCTATGACAAGAAAGCACTTGAATGAGATTTGAAACATCTTTAAGAGATGATACTAAAATTGAGCTGGCTGATTCTTTCTCATTTACAATAACACTTCATACATTAGTGATATGTCTGTCTATAACACTCTTTAGTTTATTATTTACATGGGAAAATGGAAAATGTTAAGGTCTGTAACCAAAATATTAAGGTCCAAAATCGAATGCAAAAAAGGAAGAGAAAAAAAAAACATGTAATATTCATATCTGAATTCAAATAAAATTTTGCAACAATTTTAAAATGTGTATGATATCCACTTTTTGATATAGCACATTACATGAGGTCGTTAATCAAATATTTAAAAATCATTTGTGAAAGTTGTGATCTAAAGACAAGAGCCCCATGTAAACCCATGTGAGACCATTCATTTAGATCTTCTTATATGTGGTGCCTCAGCTTTTCCAAAGCTCTAACGTGGGAAAAGATGTGGAAACTGAAACCCAGCTACTGTAAGACTGAGAAGTAACCCTTCATATGAAACTATAGTCTTTGTTTTTAAGTTTTTATTAGAGCAGTTGCTTTACGGTGTTGTGATTCTGCTACAGCAAAGGGAATCAGCGATACATTGCCATGTGCTGTCCTCAGGAGCTCCCCAGCGTCGGACTCTTTGCAACCCCATGGACTGTAGCCCACCCAGCTCCTCTGTCTATGTGATTTTCAGGTAAGAATACTGGAGTGGGCTGCCATTTCCTTTTCCATTCATGTCTGATGAACACCCATATACAACTAATTTTCATTCACTTTACAACCTGCAAGTTTCCAGAAGGTAAATATTGGAAAGAGTGGGCTAGCAGGCATTTGGTAAATGTAAAGTCAGATGCATCAATGCATCACCTGGTGCTTTGTCAGATATCCACATATGAATGAACTATACATATATATGCATATATACACATGCACATATATCACATCTTGTTCTAGAAACAGTCAAAGGCAGATAAATGAGCAATGAATTTCTTTTTCAACTGTCATAGTCTAAATCACTTTCAGACATATTTCTGCAGGAAAATTCCTATGAATTCACAAAAATAGAAATATGACTATATTTTCTCTCCCAACTAAGGAAAAATAACAAGTGTTTCTGCCATCAAATCTATCTTAATTAGTAAAGAAGGGCTTTTGTCTCTCTTTTAATATCTTAAGTCCCTAGACCAAGTCTGTGTCCTTTTCAGCAACGGGCTCCTCATGTTCTCAGCCGAACAATTCTAAATTCAAATTCTTCCTTTCTGAGGCCATGAACATGCTTTGCTCAGCCCAGATTCTTTCTCTTTGCTTTCACAGGCACTGCAGTGAAATGTCTTCCCTGCTGTGCAACCTGCCAACTTCCTAATCACACCCCTGCCACCACCCAGCATCTTGTGTGGGACGCCAGCCACTTTGTGAGACCCCAGCCACTCCAAGGGGTTGCTTATCTTCACCATAGCTGTGTTGGAGATGGTTGGAGCTGGTTGCTGAGATCCAAGGTTTCAGAAGCAAATGATGTCACATTGGCTCTTTGAAGCTGACCATGATGGGAGCATTTCCATTGTGGAAATCAACAAATGCTATAAATCAGAACTTTTATTTTCAGACGGCAAGTGCACCAGATTATGGCTGACAAATCTTTCTTCCACTCTATGACAGTATTGTGTTAAACTGCCATTTTCTTAATCAATATGCCTGGATACAAAGGCCCATTTTACTATGCGACATGGACTAAGTTAACTTTCCCAAATAATCATAATGGGATAATATAGGTGTCTATCTCATACAGTTCTTGTGAGGATCAAATGAGATGATTTATATAAATATATAAAGGTACACAGTACTTCGTAAATGCTAATTGCTATTATTATCTACATTTAGTGTTCTTACTATTTTTTAATTTTTACCAAAATAAACTTTTGTCTCCATGCTCATCTACTTATAAAGAAACTCCCCCTGTTGTCTTTCAATACATATAGAAATAATACATTTTAGGCAATCTAATGATTCAAAAATCTGGCAGCATGCAATCAATGAATAAATGGCAATAAAACAATCCATTTTTTTTTCTTTTTTTTTATTTTATTTTTTTATTAGTTGGAGGCTAATTACTTCACAACATTTCAGTGGGTTTTGTCATACATTGATATGAATCAGCCATAGATTTACACTTATTCCCCATCCCGATCCCCCCTCCCACCTCCCTCTCCACCCGATTCCTCTGGGTCTTCCCAGTGCACCAGGCCCGAGCACTTGCCTCATGCATCCCACCTGGGCTGGTGATCTGTTTCACCATAGATAGTATACATGCTGTTCTTTTGAAATATCCCACCCTCACATTCTCCCACAGAGTTCAAAAGTCTGTTCTGTATTTCTGTGTCTCTTTCTCTGTTTTGCATATAGGGTTATCGTTACCATCTTTCTAAATTCCATATATATGTGTTAGTATGCTGTAATGTTCTTTATCTTTCTGGCTTACTTCACTCTGTATAAGGGGCTCCAGTTTCATCCATCTCATTAGGACTGGTTCAAATGAATTCTTTTTAACGGCTGTGTAATATTCCATGGTGTATATGTACCACAGCTTCCTTATCCATTCATCTGCTGATGGGCATCTAGGTTGCTTCCATGTCCTGGCTATTATAAACAGTGCTGTGATGAACATTGGGGTGCATGTGTCTCTTTCAGATCTGGTTTCCTCAGTGTGTATGCCCAGAAGTGGGATTGCTGGGTCATATGGCAGTTCTATTTCCAGTTTTTTAAGAAATCTCCACACTGTTTTCCAAAACAATCCATTTTAGGAAACAAAAGATGACTTACGTGTGGCTATCTCTTTTCCAGAGCATAGAGGGCCCTGAGACTGGGTGGCATGTATCTTTTCTCCATACACTTCTACTCTAGCAGCAGGAGAAAAAAATTCTCACAAAACTGTTTTACACTATGCACCATGAATTTGTTTGTGTGTTCATTTAAATGTTCAGCATTGATTATATTTGGCAACAGGCTTACAATCTCAGGGAAGTAAAAGAAAAACAACTAGGAACTTCCCTGGTGATCTAGTGGTTAAAACTTCACCTTCTAATGCAGGGGGTGTAGGTTTGATCCCTGATTGGGGAGCCAATATCCCACATGCCTCTCAAATCAAAAAAATCAAAATGTAAAAACAGAAGCAATACTGTAGCAAATTCAATAAAGACTTTAAAAATAGTCCACATCAAAAAAACTCTTTAGAAAAAGAATAACAACTAAAATTAACAGCATTCACAGGCACAATTGTATTTTACAATGTATGTACGATTGTTACCTTTATCATCTTCATATTACAAACCAGAATTTTAAGGCATAGAGAAGCTAAGAATTTGCTAAGGTCTATAGAACTAATAAGTAGTGGAGCCAGGGGTCAAGCCTAGAAAAGTCTGTTCTTCCAGCAAGAATCATACCATCATTTGCATACCCACCTAAAAATACTCTAGGCCATTACCCAAACCATTCACCCATTTCAGTGTCAAGAATCTGACACCAATCCTATCTTCATCTTTTGAGAGAAGATAAGATAAATACAGAGTGATTTCCTTCAAATATACTAGGGACAGAGGAATATAATCAGTACAATATGCAATACACAATACAGTGCCATTCTAAAGACTCCAACAAAAACTGCAAAGAACTATAAGAGGAAAGGTCATGAGATTATATCCTGATTAACTTATCCATGTTCATCCTTTTAACAGATGTATGTGTTGGGAGATGGGAGGTGGCAAATTATGTGCAAGTCATCTGCTCATATGCTTGGTGATAGAGAAACCGCGATGAATCAAATTGAATTTCTGTCCTTTAGGGCTTATGGGTTGAGCTTTCAAGTACTTACACAAGGGAAAAACAAAACGTTATTGAGAGTTTTTTTCAGACTCAGAGTGTTTTTTTTTTTTTCAGACTCAGAGAGTTTTTTTCATTATTGAGAGTTTATTATTCAGACTCTCATGACTTAAAGTGTGGCCCAAGGATGGTTGAAATCAACAAGTGTGCATGGTATACAAGTCACAAAAATTAGTGAAACATATTAGTTTTGTAAAAGAGGCCACAGATACAACAGGATTAGAAGCACAAAAGACCAGAAAAGCATATGGTAACTGGGCAAAGGCATTTTTTTAGCAAGAAAGATAGAAACACCAATGTTCAGAAAGACATGTATTTAGAAGCTATTTGAAGAACTGTCTAGGAAGACAGAACATTGATACTAGATTGCATCTGACCACAAATGGGCAATTTATTTCTGGCTTAGCAGGAAAAAAAAAAGTAGCAATCTAACCATATAAACGTCCATTTAGACCAAATCTTAGAGATAGTCAACACGTTCTCCCAACCCCATATATTCTCCCCTCATTCCATCCTGTGGATCAAGCAAACAGCTATGTTAATAAAACTGCCCAAAGCAGGCAAAGATAGGATAAAACCAAACTCATTTGGGAGTGTACAAGGCTTCTGGCTTTTAAGTGGGCATCATAAAAGTGTAACAGAACAGGGATTATCCATCTCTTTAAGTATCCATCTTGTAACATCTTACCGAAAAACCCGAACAAACTTTTTGGCCAACCTAATATATGGATGAGGCATTCAAATTTTGCATCTTGTTCTAGTGTATTCCAGCTGTCTCATGACAACAGGCTGAACTCAAATAGATCCTGAAGTTGTTTTACTCAGGATTTTGATCACATTACCAAACAGAAAATGCTAAATAGATAAAGTAAAGAAGCAAATGAATGAATACACAGATGATGTAATTCTGATATGTGTCAAAGTCCTGAAAGTCCAAGGTCCATTCCAAGGGTCTGTTTAAAATGGGTATTCCCTTTTCTCTCTTCCTCAGGTTTGTCTACTCTTTCTTATTTATTATTTTCTCTGACCATAGGCTTCAATGTGTTTTGTTTCTGAGTATTTCATTCAGTTTGGTCTAAGAACACTAGAAACTTAGGAACTTCTAAAACTAAATGAATTACCAGATTAGTCGACTAATGTAAATGATCTGTCTCATCCTCAGTACTCCCAGGTTTGTCCCTTTAATCTTCAGTGGAATTCTATCACCTAGAGATGTGTGTATTTAATTTTTATTTGTATTAGCACCACAAGGGTGGGGATCATGTCTGTTTTCATAGTTTTCCTCCCTGCAATTTCTACCCAGTTATATGCTATAGTAAATACCGAGTAAACACCAAAAAATTTCAACCCCACCTACTCGTAATTTCAACAGAGTGCCTTTGGATACTTCTCATTCTTATAAAAAAATAAAAAATAAAAGTAGGAGAGTAGGGATAAAAACATGTCGATGTTAAATGGACAGCAAAAGAGAATGGAGTTCCAGCCAGCATGTGTATGTGTATATGTGCTCAGCTGCTTCAGTCGTTTCTGACTCTGTGCAACCCTATGAACTGTAGTTCGCCAGGCTCCGCTGTCCATGGAATTCTCCAGGCAAGAATACTGGAGTGGGTTTTCATGTCCTCCTCCAGGGGATCTTCCCAACCCAGGGACTGAACCTGTGTCTCCTGCATTGACTGGTAGGCTCTTTACCAGTAGCACCACCTGGGAAGCCCCTCCAACTAGCATACAACCCTTCAAAATGGCCACTGGGATTCTAGATACTTGGAACCTTGTAAGGTGGTACCATGGATGGAGGTCTCTCTCCATAAAGCTTTCTGCAATGATGGAGTGCCATATCCCTGAGCTTGTCAATAGGGTAGACAGCAAGAGCAGAGAGCTATTATGTACAACTACTCAAGAAGACTAGCTCAACTAAGGATCATTTTATTTCTGCTCATTTAAATTAGGATTAAAATTGCCAGACATGACTGACACATTGGACAACAATTCATATTGGACAACACAACTCTAGGTTCAAAACTAGCACTAAGTTACGTGCTGACTTTTGATGCCAAAGAACAATCTACAGTCATCTCAACCAAATACTTCAGAATAGGACTGAGGGACAATCATGCTAACATTTTAATGAATCATTTTTACTCTCTTGTGTCTGGAGAATAGAATACTATTTTTCTGAATAATCATTCTTATTGATGCTGAGCCTTTAATTAGTATAAACCATAACCTTCAAGCTAAATAACTTAAACTTCTTTAAAATCTCTTAAAGGACAGCATGATCTTATCTGCCTATCATGTCAGTGATGGGGTTCAGAACATGCTTCCCTAAAAGAATGACACCTTGTCATATTGATTATTTTAAGTTGAAGGAATCTGAAAAATGGCAGATGCAAGAAGGACTCTCTGGACTTTGCTGGTGGCTCAGTGGTAAAGAATCCACCTGCCAATGCAGGAGATGTGGGTGTGATCCCTGATCCAAGAATATCCCACATGCCATGGAGCAACTAAATGCATGCGCCACAGCTATTGAGCCTGTGCTCTAGAGCCCTGGAAATGCAACTACTAAGCCTGCGTGCTCTAGAGTCTGTGCCGGGCAGCAGGAGAAGCCACCGCAGCAATAAGCCCATACACTGCAAATGGAGAGTAAGACCCCAATGGCCACAACTAGAGAAAAGCCAGAGCAGCAACGAAGTCCCAGCACAGTCAGAAATAAATAAAAAGGAAGACTCTCTGAATTGCTCCTTTTCTCCTGAAGCCGGTGTTAAGACCCTCATGTGAGAAGTGCGTCCTTGTACCTGGAGGAACAGAGCATCCTTGTCTCTGAAGACAGAGGTGCCTAGAGGTACCAGGATGAACAGACTTTACTCATCTTCCCCCAGATTACTGTCCACAGCTTGTACCTTTTTTGGCCCATCACGTTTCTCCAAGCTTTTTACTCTTCATCAAACTTAGTACAAAAACATTCAGCTTAACTGTATCTTTGAATTTTGACTTCCTAATGAAGGCTTCCAAGTCATGTAAAACTTTTATTAAATACATTTGTCTGCTTTTCTCTTATTAATCTATGTTTGTCAGTTTAATTTTCAGGCCCAGCCAGGGACCCTTCAAGGGTTTAGGAAAACCTTTTTCTCCCTTCTACTAAGCCTTCCAGGTGGTATGGAAAGGGTGTGGTGTTTGTGCATGAAGTAATCACTTTAACTGCAAACTGCATTGCTCCCTTGCTGTTTCCTGCTCTTTAGCATAGGGTCTCTAACCTGGTCAGAGGTAACAATACTTTAAACCAAGAGGTATGTCCAAGTGTTTCCTAAAAGTGGCAGAGCCAGTGCCCTCCCACAGGGCTGGGCGCCCCTGGCTTCCCATTATTCCAGGGAGGGCTGCTCCGGGCCACTTCCACCATCTGCTTCCAGCTGTGTTGGCAGAACAGAAAGTCAAACGGGCTCCAACAAACTGCAACCCCGAATTTATCATAAAAGCCACCATTTCTATTTCATTTGGCTAGTAAACAATCTCACACTATGAGGATGGTTAATTATAAATAACAGTCTAGACTCTTAATTGAAATCTACATTTATTTAGAGCTTTTTCATGAGGCTAGAATTAAGAAACAAAAAAGCATTAGCAATGAATGGAAATGGACCACACAATTCAAGTAGAAAAACCTTAAAATCCAAGCATTAGAGTGCTTCTAACAAGTAACAGTACTTCTCACTTTAGCAGAAATTTCCCTCTCCTGTTCAGTGTTAAGTCTTCCATCACTCCTGAATTGAAAGCAGGAGTTGCCATTGCTATTTTTGAGACTAGAGTCTACCTGCACAAATAAATATAACTGATGTAGCATACATCAATTATACTATAAAACTGACGTAGTTTTAGAGTGAAAGAGAAAATTCATGAAAATCCACCTTTCATTAAAAAATATTCATGATTGCCTGTTGTACACAATTAACAGAGCTAAGTGCTATATGGCAGTGATTTTAGAAATTTTGATTGCAAGAAACAGTAAGAAATGTATTTTATGTTATGATACAGTATACACTTACAAATGTATTTATGTGACTTAAAATTTTATGAAACAATATTTAATTTTAATATGTGTAATACCTCCTGATATTTTCTATCCCCTTCTAATCAGGAATTTGTTATTATAATCTATTTAATAAAAATTATGTTAAACTCACTAAATTAATCTCAAAACCCACTAACGGGTTGAAATTTGCAGTTTGAAAACTATATTGAAGAGATGGCAAGACAAATAATACTCTACTTCTTGTCCTTAAGGAGTTTGGGTCAAAGAGCAAAAGTAAACCCCCCCCAAAAAAAAGAGAGAGAGAGAGAGAGAGAGATAATAAGAATAAGAAAAAGGAGAGAAAAGGAAACAACCTGAGTGTTTAATTAAAGGAAAGACTGTTAAGAGAATATTACAGGCATCATGAAAGTTTAAAAAAGAGATGACGCTCAGGTAAGAGGAAGGTTTAATGGAGAAGCTGATGTTTATGATGGAACTTGAAAGCAGGTAGGGTTTCGAGAGGCAGATACACAGAGAGCAGAAACGATAATCCAGATGGAGTTCACAGCATGGGCCAAGGCACACAGATGAATGAGGAGAGGAGGGGCAGATTTCGGAAACAGTGAGTCATCCATTTGGCTGGAGAATAATGTTCAGTCTGAAGTAATAGAAAAGAACGTTGGAAAGATAAAAGGAAGTTTAAGTGTCAGGGTAAGTATTATTTTAAAATTCAGTAGACAATGAGGAAGAATTTAAAACTGTCCACCCACCTATTCATCCATTTATCTATCCATCCATTCAACAATTTTTTAAGCTATAACAGGCAAGACCCTCTACATGTACAGGAGAAAATGTGTAAGAAACAACTCCTGCTTCTTTACTGTTTATATTCTTGAGAAGGTATAAAATTATTAAGCAATCCACTGTAACAAAGAAGGAGCCATTTTAGAAAATTAATCTGGCAGACTCTTGGAGAAGAACTTTGATCTGTAAGAGACTAAAAGAAGGAAAGTCAATTATGAAATGAGAAAGTCTAATTGTCTAATAAGTTCGAAGGTGAGATGGAATTGTTTCTGTAGGTTTGCATGTTTTAGCTCTGCCAGTCAAACTTCCTTTGTTCTTTTACTGAGAAATTGGTATGAGTTTGGCAGCAAACCATCTTCAAGGCCAGTTCAGCATTCCTCGGCAGTGATGTCCTATAGAACCATCTGCCCATCCACTATCGCTCATTTATTTTGGCACTAGGATGTATTTATGTATATCTCTTTTGTCCTACAGGTTTCCTCTTAATATCTTTAGAGCATCATTTTTGCCAGCCATAAATTCAGTCTTGGTTGGAGATAACACACTCTCCCCTCTCATCTATTATGTGCCTTGTTTCACTTTTTCTGTCATGGTGGATTTTATTAACACAAAAGGCAGGGTATTAAATTGTTATTAAACAGATTTTTATTAGCTCATTTCACCATTATATCCAGCCAACCCATGTCTCACATTTCTAAACGCTATAGATGTTACCGTAACTCATGTTCTTCTATTAATAGCACTAGGGAGAAAAGTAACCTAATTTTTCAGCTGCGTGATTTATGTTTGGATGATTACTATCTACTTTTCTCTCTTTTTTTTTTAAATCTATTGTATGATTTTTCTCTTTTATTTTAAAACAAATACTTTCATCCCTTTTTACTCAAGGTAGTTGGATTGGGTCATAAAAGGGGCCACTTGGTATCAGAACACCCTCACATATTTGCCTAATAATCCCTTTTAAGTAATCTGGTCTGTTGTTAATGGCTTTTTTTAAACCAGTCATACACTTAGAACCAAAATTAGCATCTAAATGAGGATGTTTTAAAACGCATGCCTAGGGGTTGCCGGTTTCACCTTTTTTATAGTTTGCCATGTTAAATTATGTAAAATAGAAATGGTATTTTAGTATTTAATGAGCTAATGCAAAACCTATTGAGACTCCCTCCCATCCCCCCTTTTTGCTTATACAGCCCACCAAATGCTTTTTAAGGTATGAGAAATGGCCATGAATTTTAAAGCATATGTCAGAATGCAGAGACCCCTTTCCTTCTCAGCAGCCACCCGTATCAAAAGCAAGGTATTACTAGGAAAAGTGCTAAGCATTGGGAACCTGACTTTATAATCAGTTATCTGATGATGCTGTGCACAATAAAATTAATTAATTTAGCATTTAATTTTTCTAGAAAAAATTTACTGTGGTTTACATAATATTATAGTCACAACTCAATTAGCAAAAAGAAAAATTTATTAGGGAAGTCGAGAAATGGTGACACAAGCAGAAGAAAAATGATATATCCCTTCAAAATATCCAAAGAATATTTTAAAATTTATGGTCAGAGATATATATTATGAAGAAAAGTATAAAGAAGTCAAGGGTTCTAATTAGAGACCAGTATATTTTAGCTGGACGTCATGAACATTTCCAGAAAATTAGTTCTATTATCTGATAGTTTGGTCCTAAAAGAGAAAGAGGACCTCCATTGTTTAAGTCATTCAGAAATAGATGACACCAAATGATATGGACTATGATATAGAAGAGGGAAGAAAGGAAAGATTAGATGAGTTAATAAATTGCCTCTTTCTGCTATTCCAAAGATATTGTTTTGTAGTGTGGAAAAGCAAGATAGAAGAGATTCTATATGAGATTCGATAAAGAAGATAATGATGATTTCTGCTTAAATAATAAAGAAATTCTTAGCGAAAAGATTTGGAGGAAAAAATATATATATACACCTATCAAAACCATAAGAGACTTGCTAAGTGATGAAGGCTCAAACCATCAGCAGCACTCTAGAATTTCAAAGCACTGAGGTCTAGGTTGATTATTTTATTCTATTTCTCTGTTTCTCATCATTTTCTGGGCTGTTTTTCTCTGTCCTAATCTATTCCCTTACACCCTACACAGTCTCTCCACTCATATCTTTATTTATATATATACATACACACACACACATATATATATACACATATATATATAATATATATACATATTTTTTTGCCATAACACTCGGCTTGTGAGATCTTAGTTCCTTGACCAGGGATTGAATCCTGCATCCTCGACAGTGAGAGCTCAGAGTCTTAACCACTGGACCATCAAAGAGTTCCCTATTTATACCTTTAAGGCAACTTCTTGTCCACTTTACAAGATGAACTCTAATCTTCATTTAATTATTTTTTGCTGGATTAAGTCTAATGTGACACCATATTCATAGAAAATCACATTTGCCTCCTCTCTTGAATATTTTTTACTTAAAATATTTTTCCTTTTTCATGATATTTTCAGTGTATGAATCAATCAGTCTCATTTTTTATGAACAAAATATGCAGCTGTGCCCAAATAGAAATTAAGATTTTCCCATTCTTCCTGTATCACACTAATCACTTCTTAGAAATGGCTATCAACATATTTTGGTATATATTTGATGTTCATATAAGCATTCTTACGTATACCTGAATGTGTATATACTTTTTTTTTATACAGCATCAATTAGTTCTCTGCTAATGAATATTTATATTCATTCCAATATCATACTATTACATACAGCATTGGGGTTTTCATCTTTGAATTTAAATATATATAGGCCAAATATAAAATATTTACTGTATTACATCTCTGAGTGTGATAGGTTTTTCAAAAAAGCTTGAACTAATGGCCCGAGTGTACACAAAACTTGTTTCACATTCATATCTTCACTGAGAATCAGTATCATCAATCTTTTAATCTTTGTCCATCTAATACTTAAATTACTGATTATTGCCTTAATTTGTGCTTTTCTGTTTTGTATAACATTATGGTTTTTTATGTGTTTGTTGGCACTTACATTTCTTTTCTTTGGACAGAATTATTTAGACCCATTGGCCATCTCATTGTATGTTTCTTAGCAGTGTGTGAGAATTCTTATTTACTAAGTACTAGCTTTTTGTATGGTAAACAGTTTTTTTGTTTGCTTCTAAATGTTGTTTTCTTCCGAAGCTTTGTTTATTTTTATAAACTCAAATGTATTGCTTATCTTTGTATTATGGTTTTATTTATCATGTCATTCAGACAAAGGTTTTCATTTTCAATAGAATCTCTTAGTCCTTGTTGCTACCACACTACCGTCTTTTCCACTGGACTGGCAGGTTATTCTATAATTATCTGTTTCCATCTCTAGATTGTGGGTTCCAAGAGGGCAGGAATTATTTATATTTGTTTTTATATTCTAATAAGTTGAAAAGACAAAATATGACATATAAAAAGTACATGCATAGGAATTATATATAAATAAATGAGTTAGTGACTGAATTAATAAATCAAATTAAAAGTTTAATCTCAGCCTGTTCACTATGAAATAAACACAAAACCTTATTATGGAACTAATCATATTCATTTACAAAATAATAAAGTTTTAGTTCCTCAAATTCACCATTATTTAATAATCATTTTCTACAGTGCAGTTTTAAAAATGGTCCATTAAATTTTTTCTCTCTCATTTTAATGTCTTTTTGCTTCTTTTTTATTGTAATTATTTTTTCAACTTATATAGTCTGTACTCTGCTTTTTTTTATTTTAGCAGGCATAGTATTTTATTGGGCAAAGCGCTTTGCTAGGATGCTAAACTAGCTTTTAAAAAGTGTGGAATGCTATGTTGAACTAAATTTAATTCTACTCAAAATAATCAGAGGTGAGGCCCCAGTCACTCAGGAGCAACAGAAGCCAAGTCTGTGAAACAATTAGGAGTCTTTCCTCACTCTGCTCTACTTCTGCTGTCTACTCCATTCTCAGTCTGATTTATCTTTAATACTAGAAACATAACCATTTAGACCTTTTGGATTCAATAGTTTTAAAGCTTGGAATCAAGAGAAGTAAAATGTATTGCCTTCCAGGTCTGTGTTAAAACAAACAAACAAAAACAAATTAAAAAAGAGAACAGTCTCAGTTGGCCAAGTACGGGTCAGGCACAGGTCACATCTTAGAATAATCACTGTAGCAGTGGTGATGGTATACACTAAGGGCTTTTAGGCCTTGTGACCACTGAGGAATAAATTCCTAAAGGAACTTATAGATGTTTCAGCAAGTGTCCTGGTTAAAGCCTGTGCATCTAAAGTCAAGCAGACCTGAGTCTTGCAATGCTTTGTAACTTAAACTTTCTAAACCACAGTTTCCTCATCTGTAAATGAGGATAGTAAGTATACACCAAAAAGGGATATGACAAAAATTCAGTGACATAATATAAGTGCTTAGTAGATTACCATTTACTAAAGCTTAGCTGTTATTAATATCATCATCCTCAACTTCATCCTCTTTATTATCACTGCCAGATAGTCTAAAAGTTTTAGAAATGGGAGAGCATTTTTACAAAGAAAAATGATTGAAAAAAAAGTGGACAATTTTGACAAAAAATAAATAATTGTAAGATGCAAACAGTCAAATACTTCAGATACTATAGAGCCTAACAATAGTTATAAATCCCCTTAGCACTATGCTAACAGCTATATGTGTGTGTGTGTGTATATATATATACTCTCATATAGTCTCACGGGCTTCCCTGATGAGATGGCTCAGATGGTAAAGATTCCCTGGTTTGACCCCTGGGTCAGGAAGATCCCCTAGAGAAGGGAATGGTTACCCACTCCGATATTCTTGCCTGGAGAATTCCATGGATAGAGGAGCCTAGAGGGCTACAGTCCATGGGGCCATGAAGAGTTGGACACGACTGAGCATAGCGGCACAGCCTACACTCCCCAAACCCCCATTAGCTGAGGTAAACTGATCATGCTTCTGTGAAGTGAAACAGGAAGTCTGACAACCACCCTGTGAATTTCAAATAAAGGTAAAATAAAATATGAAAATTCCTTAAACTATTTTTGAAAAACTACACAAAACAAGTTATTTTATAGCAAAGGGGCATAACAACCCTTACGTACCTAAAAAGATCAAAGTTCAATAAAGATAAAGAACTACTTAGAATGAATAGGAAAAGAGAATTCTATTTATATTGACAAAAAAATGAATTTAAAATATATTAGAAAGGCATTTTCAAGGTTCTGATTTCCTTGAGGGTTCCAGTGAGGATAACTGTCAGAATATGTTATCTTACTCTGGAAAAAAAAAAAATAGAACAGTTTTCAATGAAAATATCTCAATTTCTCCATAGTGTTCCTTAAGAAATGATTGAAGCTCCCTCACTTGGAATACTGCTTGGAAAAAAAATCATTAAAAGATGCTAGTGGGAGCGTGCCTGTCCTGTCTTGGGGATGGAAGAGTTGAATGTAAGCACTTTCATCTTTATTTAGACTCTTCTGTAATATATTTTCTTTCTGAGAAAGGATTTATCTCCATCCAACAACATGCTGGGGAAAATGGCACTACCAAACTATATCATAATGCAATAATCTATGTAATTAAATTATTTCATGGATCAGTAGGAATGTGCAAATTGTAAAAAACTGTGAAATGCAATAATGTGTCTGACATTATAATTTCCAATGGCTTATTTATTCTTCAAGGGCTTTCTACACTGATGCTCATTTGATTGCCCTGAACAAAGAAGTGTTTCCTGGTCTGCTTTGGTTCTTCATTCCTTAGACAAATATATGTATGTAGGGAACACATTCTATGTCAGTCATTGTGCTAAGTGCTGTAGGGGATGAGAGGAAAAATGGGGCCTCGCTTTTCAAGGAGTCTATGTTCTAACACGGACCCAAAGGCTGCATGATACCCAAGAGAGATAAAGACTCTGGGAACACAGTCTGGGTTCAGATTCCACCTCTGCCTCTTGCCAGCTGGGTCTCTGGATCTTTGAATCAAATCGGGATTAAAATTAGTGACTGTTATGAGAACAGGGCAACAACATAGATAAAATGTCCAGCAAAATATTGCTGTTTGGTCAATCAGACTTCCCTTACTCCTTAAATAAGCAGAAAACCATAATCAGGGCATTATGTTCTGAATTTATAAACCAGTTAGAGAGTAAGAAGGGAGTTTCGTTACATATGGTTTCATGTGGTGATGTCAACTAGTAGAATGAACTATCAGAACATCTGGGGAGATTTTTTAATTCCTCAAACCATCTCACTTTTCCCTCAACTCCACTCCCCTCCCTACCTCACACATCCATCTTAAAATGTATCAGACTCAGATGCAGAGTAGGTAAAAAAATAATGAAATGATGAGTTCTGACTCTGACTGCTTATGGCCAAGTCATTCAATCCCTCTAAATTTTAGTTCCAGTCAAATACCATGACTGCAAGGGTTTTCTGTTCCCAGTAAGTAATGTCGTGAGTGCCTCTACAAGATACCCAGCAAATGGATCCCAATTGACTAAATAAACTGTGAAATTGGCAAAATCATAACAATATTACAGTATTATTGTGAGAATTAAAATGATTTCTGTAAAACACCTTCTCAGTGTTGTAGGCATTTGATATCTAAATAGCAATTATCATGGTGGGGGGAGATGCATCTAAGAAAAACATCTCAGAGGAAACAGCACGGAGCAGAGTAAGATTCTGAGAGTCCAGAGAATAGAACAGGCTAACTCAGCAAGCCCTGGGACGCAGGGTCACCCTGTGTTTGAAAATAGCAGATAAGCTGATTTGGCTGGTGTTTAAGCACCACATGAGCAGAGAGTGACAGATGAAGCTGTAAAGTAGGCTGTGGTTAGTTTGTGAAAGTCCCAAAGATGCTGTTAGGATTGTATTCTGTCCATCGTGCAAAGAGACGCCAAGAACGACTGCAGCACAGAAGAAGGTGACAGGATCAGAACTGTGCTTTCAGAGGTTGAATTCGGCACTTCTGTTCAGGATGGGAAAGAAACCTGTGAGAGGCTTCAACAACAGCCCAACAGGCTGGTCATAAGAGTCTTTAAATAATAGCAGAGACATTGATGGAAGGGACAGGTCAAGGTACATTTCAGGAATATCAGCAGAGCTTGAGAACACTGTGAGGGAAGGAAAGAAGAGACTCTTTTAGAATTAATTCAGTTTGGTAACTCTTAGAACAATGATTCTATTTACAAAAGGAGAGATGTCATAATTTGGTTTTGAACTTGCTGCATTTGAGGTAGCAGGAAGGCATCCAGGAAAAATAAAGTGAAAGTAAAAAATAAAAATAAAATTTAAAAAATGATTTGATAATCATTCCAACAGAAATTTAAAAAGACCCCATCAAGAAGGGTTAAGGATGGAGCATCAGGGTATCCTCATCTTTCAGGGGCAAGAAGAAGGGATAAGTTTGTTTACCTTACTGAAATTGCTGTAGTCCAATAGTCAGTAAAGAATATACGTTGGATTTTATTTAATTGTCTGTTAAGAGCATTACATTTATATTTCATGAGATTTCTAGAAACACACTGGTTGCTTTTATTTTCATTGCAACTTTTTATTTATTGTCTAAAACTTATCTTTCAGAACTTTACTTAATTTCATACAGAAATGAGTCCCCAAATGATCCTAGACTAGTTTTCCACTTTATATAACTCCAGGCATCCTGAATTTATTTTCTTTATGCTCTTCCTTCTTTTTGCCACCCACGTGGATTATTGCAAGAGGAATGATTCATAACAATTAAAATTCAGTTTGCAATAGAATTGTAGACATTGAAGATAGAAAGGGACCTGCATAATTTATCATAAAATAAGTCTTCTTTTACCCATTATATTTTGACTTCAATATTAACATTTAGTTCATGAAAATTGCCTTACACAAAATCACCTGTAAATGACGCACATCTTTTCCACCATTTAAGTTCTGATAATTTCTATGGTATCTTTAAAAGCACAGCCATGCCTGGTGGTGACTAAATTCCACTTGCACATATATTTTATTTCAGTAACAAGCTGAAAAATAGTAATATAAGCTGCCCTCAGTGAGTTCACAGTCTAATGGGGGATGCAGATAAACAAACTGCAAAATGACAGAGGTGACACTGAGGAAGATGAGAACAGCTCTCTCTGGAGTAATGAGGAAGTTCAAAAGGAGCTTCTAGAAGGAGCTTAGAAATGCCTTGAGTTCCATCTTTACAGACATATAGGAATAAACCAGGGAATCTAGGTGGTGAAGGGTCAAGAAAGGGAAGGCATTTGGGTACAGAGAACAAAGCATTGGTTTTCTGTCTGGGATAGCCTTTCTAGACCATCAGGTCTGTGTTCTCTAATCCACAGGTGATGAAACCGAGACTCGAAGAGAGGCCAAGTGCTGGGTTACACTTCCTCTCTCTTCTTTCTCCTGGACCACTGGGGGCAGCTTATATTTACCTTGATGACTCTTGCATATGTCAATATCTAGATATGGTAGGGGTTCAGTATATTTTTACTGAAGTATAGTTGATGCACAATGTTTCACATATATTAGAGGTTCACGATACCATTTTTTATCAAAGTATTTATAATGTTTCAGATGTATAGCAAACGGATTCAGTTATATACATATATATGTATATAATATGTATATGTATTTGTTTTCCAATTCTTTTCCATTTTGGTTGTTACAAGATACTGAGTATAGTTCTCTGTGCTATACAGTAGGTCCTTATGGTTTGGTATATCGTGAATGAATAACACATGCTTTTAAGAACTCTCAAAAAAGCTTTTCTAGAAAAATGTGTACTTCTAAGATCTTTTCTATACTCCTGTACACAAAAGAACTCTGTGGAAGGCAATGATAAGATGCTATTCTTTTGTCAGTTGAGAACTCTGTCAAGAGAGTTTTTCCTATTACAGAAAAATTTAGACTTGGATAAGAATCCATTGGAACTTTGGTGACCCAGATCTTTATCAGACCCCACAGTGGTCACTTTCGGAGGATTACTGGGCTTAAAAGTATAATTATCTGTTTGGGACAAATTACTTTTTCTTATCTTCATACTTCACCTTCATGTTTATCACAAAACTACTTCATTATTCACAGTGGTTTTGAAATCAATCTTGTTGATATAAGAACAATCAATCATTAATTAAAAAGGCAAACAAAACTGATTTATAAACCATATAACTAAAAGCAAACATTTAATTGTGATGTTAACTCATACATTTTGAGAGTAAAATGAATATTATGCCAGTGTTTTACGTGACTGATGAAGGATTAAAACTTTGCTTATCTAATTCACTTTTTGATTATTAAAAATGTTATCTCCTAATATGAAGGTGGAAAGTCTTATGAACTGAATTAGCAGGTAATTTATATTAAGCATTGATTTAATACTCTGGTTTTCCTTTTTTCAGCCCCATGATATCCCTCATATGATGCCTGAAATTCCTTTATCAACAATAGGCAGGTTTTAACATTTGCAGTAGTCCTTCAAATACCTTGTCAGACTAGCTTTCCTATAAAGGCCAGTGAAAAATACAGTTGTAAAGAAAATCACAACCTTCTAGTTTTAGTTCATTTAGAGGCCCTTGAGTGTTCAATGATGTGAAAAGTGACATATATCTGTGAATTAAGGAACTTTAATTACACTGAGTGCACTTCATTATATGATACATAATTCAGGAGACAATTCCCTGTATTGAAAATTCAATCCAACTTCAGTGTTTAAATGTATCCCCTGCTTTCAGTCATATGCATAACACTGTAGAGCAAGAGCAAAAATTTTGAGGCTCTGAACTGGACAGAGTCAGAGCATAAGAAGGAGGTTGATTGTGATGGGTTTTGCTAAAATGATTTAAGATTCCTCAGACATAAATAGAGGGGTGTTTTTTTTTTACTTTAGCACCACAGTAAACTCAAGGCAGAGTGTCTTAGAAGGACGCTGATTTCTGACATAGACCTTGCCCACTATTAAACTACCGTCTGTCAGTTTTCCATCATGGTAAGTCTCTCCTCACGGGCTTCCCAGGTGGCTCAGTGGCAAAGAACCCGCCTGCCAAAGCAGGAGACAGAGGTTTGATCCCTGGTTTGAAAAAATCCCCTGGAGAAGGAAATGGCAACCCACTCCAGTATTCTGGCCTGGGAAATCCCATGAACAGAAGAGCCTGGTGGGCTACAGTCCATGGGGTCACAAAGAGTGGAACACGACATAGTGACTAACCAACAACTCAAAAGTTACTCATCAGGAAACATCTCCCATTTCACCATCTTAGAAGCAAAGAAAGAATTGTTTTCAGTTAAACTGATGGCTAAGTAGGGATTTATGAGTGTTAACGATTTCTAGGATTAGTGTTTAGTATTCACTACTCAGGTCCAGTGACAGAACAAGTGTGCAAATACTCTCAGACTGAAAGGTGCCCAGATCAAAAAACCTAAGACATGAAATGACAAATAACTGAGAAAGAAAGAGGAACTTAGCTCCTTCTAGATTAGCTCCTTCAGTGCAGGTGTAGGTAAATCACTTAGCTTTTAGCTTTGGGGGCAAACTTTAGCTTTTGTAAGTCCACACGCTTTATCCTCACCCATTCTTTTATTTTTCATTTCTTCGTTTACTGTTTCTGCAAGTATCGGTGAAATTAATTCTTGAACAGAAAGGAGTTTACCCTAAATAGTAGTCACAACTCTGTTCTGAGAAGCCATCTTATTCTCGCCACACTTACAAGGCAGTCAGTTGCCTTCCAGAGATTTTTTTCTTCTTACTTAGGAATAGGATATCTAATATTCTCAGCCCAGATAGAGAAAGTCCTATTGGAGTGTACTTTAAGAGATCCTTCTTAATAATACTATGTGTAGTTGTGGCTTTGGAGAGAGCACAATCATCTTTTTAAAAATTGATTTTCATTGGGGTACAGTTGCTTTATAATTTTGTGTTCTTTTCTGCTATACAGTAAGTGAAATAGTAATATGTATACATCTATCCCTTTTTTTTTAAATTTCTTTCCCATTTAGGTCACCAGAGAGCACTGAGTAGGGTTCTATGAGCTATACAGCAGGTTCTTATTAGTTATCTATTTTATACATTGTATCTATAGTAGATATATGTCAATCCCAATCTCCCAATTCATCCCTCTGTTTTGCAAATAAGATCATCTATACTATTTTCCTAGATTTCACGTAAGTGCATTAATATATGATATTTTTCTTTTTCTGACTTCATTCTGTGTAACAGTCTCCAAATCTCTACAAGTGACCCAATTTCACTTGTTTTATGGCTGAGAAATATTCCCTTCTATATATGTACCACATATCCATTCCTCTGTTGAGGGACATTTAGGTGGCTTGCAGGTCCTGGCTATTGTAAACAGTGTTGCAATGGACATTGAGGTGCATGTATCTTTTTTAATTATGGTTTTCTCTGGGTCTATGCCTGTGTGTGTGCAGTGAGTTGCTCAGTCACGTTTGACTCTTTGCTACCTCATGGACTATAGCCCTCCAGGCTCCTCTGTCCGTGAAATTTTCCAGGCAAGAATACTAGAGTGGGTTGCCATTTCCTACTCCAGCAGATTTTCCTGGCCCAGGGAGCAAACCCACATCTCCTGCATCTCCTGCCTTGGCAGGCAGGTTCTTTGCCACTGTACCACCTGGGAAGCCAAGTAGTGGAAAAGCAATCCTCTTGATATGTGACTCATATCAAGTCTTTCCTCAGTTCTGAGCCTTCCACCAGCTCCCCATCTCTCTCAGAGAAGAGCCACAAACCACCACCTTTTTCACCAGTCTCCCCAACACCTCCCAGTTCCCTGGGCTCCTTTCTCTTCCTCCAACACCCAGACATTCTCTTGCCTCTAGATCTGTGCACTTGCTCCCTCCTCTCTATCTAAAATGCGTTATCCTCAAATGGCATATCCTGTTTCCAATGCTTGGATTGCCCATATTTTAAAGACTATTTCTATTAATCCTTCAGATCAAGCTCAAAAATATGGGAAGGCAACTTAGAGTTTTCCCGAAGCAACATTAGTGACTTCCATCTTTGGGATTCCTTAGTACTTTGTTAACCCTTTATTACTGAGATCACTACGTAACTTCACAATATTTTTATTAACATGAATGTTTCACTAAGTTATGAGCTACTTGAAGACAGACAAATGAGGAGAGCATTCATATCCATATACTCCTAAGATTTATCACAGAACATGACATGTAATGTTTACTTCACTGAAGCATTGAAATAATAAGTTGAAGTATTGTTCAATTAATCAATTAATGCAAGGTTGCATTTAAATCATGTGCAACAAAATTGGTGCTTTTAAAGAGGTCGTATCTAAACCAGAGGAAGTTTCATGCCCAAATTGTGATCCAGAACTACATGACATTCCAAGAATCCATTAAAAATGTTGTTAAACATGTAATAAAAATGGGGGGGAGTAATAGGATGACTGCCTGCAATAGCACTGGTCTTCTTTTTCAAGTCAGGGTACATTTATGATGAAGTTTCAAAATGGAATGATATATGGCTCATGCCTTCACCATAGGTGCTCAGTATATGTTCACTGAATTATCAGAAACGTGCTTCCAAGCTTACATTCTTTGCTAGACTTAGCATCCAATCTGAAGCAACTCTCTTAATCATTAGGAGCTTTCAAGAGGAGAAGGCACAAGCTGAAAATTTAAATATGACTTGGTCTTAGGTAGAGAGGGGTGAGAGCAAGCATTTCTAGAAGAGAACATGGCATGAGACATTCAAGGAACAGCCTATAAATAGGTATGGCTGGAGTAAAGAGAAGGTATGGGTAGGTGGAAGGAAATGAGATGAGAGTGTGGACAAAAGACACATCATTCACTATCTGGTGTGCTAAGCCAAAATGTCTTAATTTTTTTTCCAAATGGTCTAGGAAACAAATGAAGGATTTAAGCGGAGAGTAACATGATCCTGTTTTGCATGTTAGAAAGACTGTGTGCTCAGTTGCTCAGTCATGTCCAACTCTTTGTGATGCCACGGATAGTCTGCCAGGCTCCTCTCTCCATGGGATTCTCCAGGCAAGAATACTGTAGCGGGTTGCCACTTCCTCCACCAGGGGATCTTATGACCCAGGGATCAAACCCGTGTCTCCTGAATTGGCAGGCAGATTCTTTATCATTGAGCCACCTGGGAAGCCCTGATAGGATTATGCCTTTGGTAATATAAGGAATGGATCAAAGGACAATATTGGAGTGACCGAACAAGAAATTAATGATTAGGGCCACAGCTAAGGTAGTGGAAGTTGGTATGCAAGAAGGAGGAATGGTGATGGAGATAGATCCCAAGAAGATGAATGTAAAGAGCACCATGACAGATTAGGTATGGAGAAGAAGGAAGAGTCAAAAATGACTTCTTGGGTGATAGAGTGGTCGTTGGAACATATTTGCAAAAAGAAAGCTCCTAGAAAGAAGGTTTCTGAAGCAAAATAATGAATGTAAAGTTTTGAATACTAATGAGGTAGATAGATAAGGAAATCTTGGCTGCACAAAGAGACTTGGGCAGGACACATAGCCAACCTTAGTGGAGGCTGGACAAGGTCACCAGAGAGACTATGAAGAATAAAATGGATAGGGGGCCAGCGTACGTGGACCTTTGGGGAAACGTTGAAATTCACAGTGAAGTGAAGAAGAAGAGGCCAAAGAGCAGACTGAGTGGCCTAGAAATAACTGAGGAGGAGAAACTTGGAAATGGAGGCATGATTATGGGTATTGGATGCTTGCAGTCAGATCAAAATTGAAACTAAAAGGGTTCTGTGACCATTGTACTATGAAGATTTGACATCACTTTAGCAGGTGGCTTTCTTTCTACTGAATTGGACAAGGAGAAAGTCATTATTTTCTGTGCACCAAGACAGTCTTAGCAGTAGGTAACACATGAAGAGCAAATCATACTCTGCTTTTCTCCTTACCTCCCTTCCCCAAGGGCTCAACTTTTTTAAACAAATGGAATCTTGTCAAAATGAACGGCAAGAGTATTTTGAAGGGAACAAAATCACAAAAAGAAAATGTATCTCGGGACTTAGATGAGGCAGCAGGAGCAGGAGTTTTCTTTCACATACATGAGATGATTATGAACAAGTATGAATATCAACACATGGGAACTTCAATGTCTTTTAGCATTTCCTGACACCTTTTCTGTGCTTTCCGTATAATTGCTTCCTCCTAAAATGAAATAGGAGCCCTGATATATCAAACATGACTGCCTGATGTGTTCTTTTCTTCTCCTTTTCTTCCCTTTTCAAATATTTACATGCAGTTGAAAGTCTGAATGTCCCGTAACGTTTCATAATTAATCTCGAGAGTTAGCTTTAATAAAACAAAAATATATGTAGGAGAAAATACCAATTCTACCAGATTCACACTGAGATCTGTTTGTTATTCTCCTTCAAACAATCCTGCCAGTGCAGATGTCATATTAATGACTGATCACTTAAAAAATGACAGCTGGACAGGAATAGAATAAGTCACATCTGTTTACAGTATATTTATGTATTATTAACACATTAAAAATAATTGGGGAAGATAATAAACTGATAAAATACACCATATTATTCTTAAACTTTAATTAAAGTGATTTCAGCCAGTATAGGAAAATAGTATAATTACATGCCTCTGCTCAGGAAACATTGAATAATTTGGCCAAGGTCACAACAGACAAGAAGTGGTGGAGTTAAAATTAAAATCAACAGCAGTGCGCTTAACCACAATTGTTAGTTCTTGCACAAATGCTTTGTGCTCACATTTGTAAGGTGAAGAGACCCAGGTAAAGAAGGAATTCTCATGTAAGACGTGCTTTAGAAGTATAATTCTCCAAAAGACATGTGTGAAGTCCTTGAACACAGCAAAAGAACTGAGGGATACGTGCAGGTGTGGGAAACATGTATTAAAAATATCCACAAAGTGTCTTGGTTCACCTCTTTTCTGGAAGAAGATTAGATGAGAGAATTGGGAGCCCATGAGGTATGGGAACCTGGAAAACCTAAATATTAGAGAACTTGGAAATAACTAGACTTCTAAGTGTCCTAGCAGATATTTTTGTAGTGGTTCATAATAGGTGCCAGGGGTGTGGAGTGTGGTTGTGTGTGTTTGTGTGCATGTGTGTGAGTGTGTGTACATGCATGTGCACTTGCATTTACATGTACTTTAAAATGCAAGCTTAAGTTAATACTTTAGCTTTCTGTTCTAGCTAGAAATGAAGATACCTTCTCAGTAGCAGGGCAGAGGAAAATATCAATAAGACCACCCAGACTTGAAGTCATTGCATGAATCTCTAGTTAAGCCAATAAGAGCTGAACTAAAACAAGGAAGCTAGAACCAGAAATAGAATGAACTTGGATGATACCAGTACCAGTTGATGAGGCATTACCATTTGTCTGATGTAGATGTAAAAGTGATATAAGAAAACTAGACTTACTGCTAAGACTTAAGTTCCAAGTTGGATTCTATAGCCAGCAAAAACCTATCCACCTTAAACTTTTACTTGAGTTAATAGAATGTCTTGCATAAACTATACTTTCTCATTAGTACCCCTGGATTTTGCATTAACAAGTTCTGACACCTTTGGAAAGTTGCTTCACCTTTCTGTTTTCAGTCTCCTCATCTCTAGAATAAAGTTAATAGTACATAACATATGGTTGGGTAATGGATCTAAGCTACACTGAAATTACTCAATAAATGTTAATTACTGTCACTACTGTGCCTGTTATTATTACCATCTTTAACTCCTGTTAAAACTTGTCTTTAGAAATTTATGTCAAAAAATGAAAGTTCAGGACAAATTAGGAAAATTCTTCTTTCAAATTACTAAGTTTAAGTTGATACCATTCACATGTTTCTCAAACTAGGAATACTGGCATATTCTCCAATTACTTCATGGCCTTCCACATTCAAAGAGGTCACCAAATCTTACTGAAGGCGTATCCCAATGACTTCTGAATCTTACCACATTATTTCATCTCCACTCTAGATTTCACATGATGAACACCCCCAGTTCTTAAGAAGCAAACAACAAGAAACCTCACTGTTGACTTTCCAGCTGTCAAACCACGTCTCTGCTCTTCTTCACAATAAATGCCCTCAAAATGCAAAATGTCATTCTTAATCACCGGCTCTACTATCAACCTTCACATTTCTCTTGAACGAATGACTCATATATGCTTGTCTACCATTCCACCAAAAATAGTTCTTATTGAGGTCACCTCTCTGATGTCAAATCAAATGGCCAATTTTCAGTTGTAATCTTTCTCAACCCTTCTGCAGCTTTGTCACAGGTGATCACTCCCTGTTTTTCCAAACACTGTATGACCACCAGGGAAGACCCTGATCTGTACCTCTTCTCAGATTCATAGAGGAACCTGATCACCCTCAGATCACACTTAACCTCATCCCCTTGCTACACTTAATCTTCTACTCTGGCTTAACTGCAAAGAGGTATGAAGGAAAGTTTATGCAATTGAAGATGGAGGAGACCAGGCAGCTGGCTTCTATCCTGCAATGCCCAAATTCTACATCTATAAATTTCAAGCCAGGCTAAATAGAAGCAAACAAACATTAATAACAAAACCAGCCACATGATTTGCATATGATCTACTCCCTTGCCTCTATTTATCTCCATAATTTTGGAGAAGACAAGAAAACCACAGCCTTCTGAACTATCACGAGTAAAACAGAATCCAGGAGCCTAGCTGGGAATATAAAATGCAAGGGACGGGAGGAAGAGGAACTGGAAAAGCACAAGGGGAGAAAGAGCATCTAGAAAGCCAGCACTTAATGGATCCTCACTTTTTCCCTATAAACAATAGCTTTCTTTGAAATTAGGGTCCATAATCCTGCTAGAAAGCCTTTAATTTAAAACAAACTGGTGAGAAAGGGGAAAAAAAACAAAAACCTCTTAATGATAATTAAAGGATTCAAACATATCAAGAGAATCTTTCCTTCTATAACACTTGCATTTTCTGTAATAAATCTGTGTTCATAGAGTTGCTCTAAAGTATTTCAGCATTTAATTTCATTTTAAATTACTGAACAAAGTTTTAGGCAATAGAAAAATCAGCCCATAGCCACAGCGCAATAGTAGTTAAATACTCATATTGAAAGTACATGCAGGACACAATTGCCCTCATCTGCTTTTATTCTGGCAGAGACTTCACCTAGGATGGAGACAGAAAGGTCAGATACTCACTTTTTCAGCCTCCCTTGCAGTTACAGCCTGAATGTGTGACCCATTCTGGCTCAGAGGGCTTGCAAGGAAACCTACTGAGTGAGGGGGGGATGAAGGATAGAGCACAAAGTTCCTGAGAGATGCTTAACTCCATATTCAGCATGGTTGAGAGGATGTGATGATTTCTGGGGCTGTTGATCACCTTGATCACCATGAGTCATAACATCACTGTCACACTGAAGACAGTGGACCTGAAGGGTGGCAAAAGCCTGAGTCCTAACTGATTTCAATGAGCCACTGAGCTGCTCCACAGTCCTCTCTACTATATAGAGAGTAATTCATTCTTATTGCTTAAGTCCCTTGAAGTTTGAACATCCTGTTACACTAAGCAGCCAAAAGCAACCTACCTACTAATGAATCAAGCTATGCACTTAGGCCAGAGTGTTAAACTGTCAAATTCTAATAAGCAAGGACATTTTGCTTGCTATTAATATATTTATTTTTTGTCTCAAGATAAATGATGATTCCTACCTATTTTAATTATATGTATTTAAGGTGATACTGGAAAGATTAAGGGCAGGAGGAGAAGGGAGTGACAGAGGATGAGATGGCTGAATGGCACTACAACTCAATGGACACGAGTTTAAGCAAACTCTGGGAGATGGTGAAGGACAGGGAAGCATGGCATGTTGTAATCTATGAAGCTGCAAAGAGTCAGACATAACTTAGCAACTGAACAACAACAAGGTGATTATAGTCATAAAAATGACAGTGTGATGAATAAGATCATCATGGCTCCTGGTAGGATGCAGCTATTGGAATACATTGTCACTGTTGTTTAGTACCGAAGTCATGTCCGACTCTTTGCAACCCCATGGACTGTAGCCCACCAGGCTCCTCTGCCACGGGATTCTCCAGGCAAGAATACTGGAGTGGGTGGCCATTTCCTTCTCCAGGGGATCTTTCCAACCCAGAGATCAAACTCATGTCTCCTATGTTGGCAGGCAGGTTCTTTACCACTGAGCCACCTGGAAAGCCGACTGGAATAGATTAGGGTTTCCCAAAGTGTTTCTTGGAAGGTCGGTCCATTAAAAGGCTCCAAAAGAAAGTTGACTTCAAGGCCATGTAAATTTAGGAAATGCTTCTTGTCATAACTTTTTCTAAAAGTTCAAGTACATATTGACAATAAAGACATTGAGATGCCCAGTAATTTTAAAAAATTAACTTTATTTTATAATTTTGGCCAATTTTTTCAGAGATCATTTATTAGTATGCCCAAATCTGACTGATTGAAGTCCCTCTAAGCTCCAAAATTCTACAGTTAGAAATACTTGCTAGCTGTGTCAGCTTGTTGTGATACTGTTGCTAGGACATAATGCTCAAGAATACACCTCTGGTCAACTGGAAGGTTTATGAGGGCAGATTATGGATAACTGGATGTCCCATAGGGTTTACTCCTAATGCACAGTGAATATACACATTTCACCCAGGATAATGGCTTCTCAAGTCTCTCGCTATATCTGTGTACAAGGATATAGGAAATCGCAGATGGGTCAGGCTCCACTGACAAGTAAGCTACTTTGTAAGGGCCCTTCCTAACACTTTTAATCACCTAGGTTCTGTACCCAGTGCAGTAATTTGTAATTCATATGTATCTGTTTTGTTTTTTGTTTTTTTTTACCTCTTTATTCCACTTCTAGACAGGAGACTCAGTCATGTTGCTCAGATAACTCTCAAATATGAGGCAGTCACTCCAGCTATCTAGGCCTCACTTTCTCAGTTTCTCAAGCCTTGTAAAACTAAATATTTTAGTTTTGATATTCTGATATTCAACATTCATTATTTGGCATGGGAATTTTTAAGTTTGTGGCTAGTTGGTTTAACTGATTAGTTTATGTTCCCAATGATGCCACCTTTGAGAATTAAGTTTGATTTATCAGATGACCCAAAAGTTAATAACATGTCAAGAATGAATTTATGCTCTTCTATTTTTTATTAGAAGACTAATTCTATCAAATGGTTGCTTAGAAAATACTGAAACAGAATATAAAATTTCATATATGCTTTTCTTTAAAAGTGAACAGGTTAATGGATACAGAACTTTAGTTTAGGAAGCTAATGAAGTTCTGGAGATGAATGGTGCTTATGGTTGCCCCAAAATGTAAATGTACCTAATTTTACATGCCACTGAAATATAAACTTAAAATGGTAAAATAGTAATTTTATATTAAGTATATTTTAGTATGTATGGATGTGAGAGTTGGACCATAACGAAGGCTAAATGCTAAAGGATTGATGCTTTCAAACTGTGGTGCTGGAGAAGACTCTTGAGATTTCCTTGGAAAGCAAGGAGATCAAACCAGTCAACCCTAAAGGAAATCAACCCTGATTATTCATCAGAAGGACTGATGGTGAAGCTGAAGCTCCAATACTTTGGCCACCTGATGCGAAGAGCTGACTCATTGGAAAAGATCCTGATGTTGGGAAAGATTGAGGGCAGGAGGAGAAGTGGGTGACAGAAGATGAGATGGTTGGATGACATCACTGACTCACTGGACATCAGTCTGATCGAACTCCAGGGGATAGTGAAGGACAGGGAAGCCTGTCATCCTGCAGTCAATGAAGTCACAAAGAACCAGATGTGACCTAGCAACTAAACAAATATTTTAGCAAAATTTAATAAAATAAAACATTATTGTGAAATTATTTTATTTCTCTCTTAACATAAAAAAATGACATAAAACAATTTTACTACAACTGAATATCCACATGCAAGAAAATAAAATTGGAACTTTATTTTTCACCCTACTTAAAAATCAACTCAAAATGGATTAAATACTTAAACAAAGACTGAAACTATAAAACTCCTGGAAAAAAATCCACTGTTTAAAAAAACACCATTCAAGATCACTGAATATGCCTTTAGTTCCTTAAGGACAGGGACCATATTTATTACTTTTGTATTTCAAAAAACTTAAAAGAGTGCCAACAGCATTATAGACATTCACAGAAAATTGATTAATTAAGAATTCATGAGGAATCGATCTGAATTTAAACTGAACAACCAGACTTCAGTGAAGTAACATCTAGTTAGACTCCTAATTAGTCACGTTGTCATAGGAAAATTGTGATGGTGGTGATGGTTCTTTCTTTTCATATTCAATGTACTATCTAGTTCACTTCTACAAATACTAGAGAAATTTAATACTATTTCATGGTAATTTTCAAAAGAAAATCTCTCAAAACCCCCAGGTCCAGAGGTTTTAATAATGATAGCTTCAGTTCATCACTTTTACATTATACGTGAATGTTTTTATATGTATTTTAAAATTTTAATTGGAGGATAATAGCTTAACAACGTTGTGTTTCTGGTGTACAGTGAAGTGAATCAGCTATATAAATGCATACACCCCCTCCCTCTTGAGCCTCCCCTCTTACCCCTTCATCCCACCTTTCTAGGTGATCACAGAGCACCAGGCCAAGCTCCCTGTTTTATACAGTGATTTCCCACTAGCTGTCTAGCGATTTTATACATGGTAATGCACATTTTTCAATGTTACTCTTAATTCTTCCAGCTCTCTTCTTTCCCTGCTGTGTCCACAAGTCCATTCTCTATGTCTGTGTCTCTATTCCTGTCCTGCAAGTAGGTTCATGAGTTCCATTTATCTAGATTCCATATATATATATATATGTTAATATATAATATTTGTTTTTCTTTTTCTAACGTACTTCACTCTGTGTAACAAGCTCTAGTTTCATCCACCTCAGTTCAACTGACTCAAGTTCATCTCTTTATCTGGCTGAGTTCATTTTCAAATACCCAAGAAAAACTTTATGTTGATCCTATATGAAAAGAATGGTTGTTGCCCAAGCCATCCACTTAGAAGTCATGAGTTGTTCTTCGGAGTACCCAGGAGATCTTTAATTAATGTGTTATATCGCATAACAACAAATCAGTAAACATCAATTAAGAAACACTAGGTAAGGCTCTAACATTTTTTAACTGTCTTTGCGACTATTTTGGAGTACTACAAAACAGTGTGGTTCTAACATCCACATCACCACGTGCCTTCTGTGGCTTATACTTTAGTAGAAAATTCTAAAAAATGTCCTGGCTTCACTGACAAATATATGAGACAAGAGAAGCAAGGCTATTCAGACTTAGTAGAACAAATTGTTAACAAGACTGAAATCTTCGGTTACAGCCACAGTAAAACAGGTAGCAGCTATGGCCCACTCTTGAACCTTCAGCCCCCACTCACCACTGGAAATATGTTTGCTGGTTAATTTGTCAGTATTGTCCTCAAACAAAGAGCCCCTTTTCATTGGCAGGTGCAGAAAAACCTTGGAAAAACTACACAAAAAGGACTCAATAAAAAAAGAGAGAGATGTCCTTGCTGGGGTGGTAGTTCTTTCTGATTTTCTGTAATAGACTTCACTTTGCCATGAAATTAAATTTATAGTATATCTGCGAGACACTGGGACTCCAGCAAAGCTTTGCTATTCCCTGACTTGACATTAACACAGGCATTTTCATGGGAAGGCCATTGCAAGCCAAATAACTGGTTATGTGAACAGTTTACAGAAAGCCTTTATTTAAAAAGAAAATGGATAGGGGCTGCTGTTTCCAGAAACTGTGAGTAAACAGATGCACATTTAAATTTTGTTTTCCTTTGAGAATAGTCTTAAAAAGAAAGACGTAACATTAGACAATGGGAAGCTTTGGGACCTAGTACAACACCTCTGTGTTTATTATTCTGATTCATAATCTAGCATTTATCAGGCTACAAATGGAATAGCAAAATCTTATTTCAATAGCAGATGATCCCATCATGGTAAAACTCCAGGCTGCAGTTTCAGCTCTGGAGTGGGTACTACATCAAGTGGTACATAATCCTTGAGGGGTCCACACCAACAAAGTACTCTCTCCTGAGTCAAAGAAAACTACCAGCCTGCATACTGGTTTTAAGGAAAATGAGCTGATATTGACCTACTGTGTTTTAGACTTGAACAGTGGATTCAATTTCCATTTGTGCAACCAATTTTAAAATTAAAAGAAATAAAGAAATTAAAGGGACTTCCCTGGTGGTCCAGTGGTTAAGACTTTGCCTTCCAATGTAGGGGGTGCGGGTTCGATTCCTGATCGGGGAGATAAGATCCCACATGCTTCACAGCCAGAAAACCAAAAAAGCACAAAACAGAAGTAACATATTTAATAAGAAGAAGAAGTGAAGTTTCTCAGTCGTGTCCGACTCTTTGCAACCCCATGGACTGTAGCCTACCAGGCCCCTCTGTCCATGGAATTTTCCAGACAAGAGTACTGAAGTGGGTTGCCATTTCCTATTCCAGGGGATCTTCCTGACCCAGGGATTGAACCCGGGTCTCCCGCGTTGCAGGCAGATGCTTTATCATCTGAGCCACCAGGGAAGTCCAACATATTCAATAAAGACTTTAAAAAATGGTTTATATCCAACAAATCTCAATAAAAAAAGAGAGAAAGTCAAACCAATTAAGGATAAATCTATGTGAGAGGTCAGGTTGGGAAGAATACATTGTGGACTTGATATCATGTAATTATCAGAGAAAACTCGAGGTCTTATTGATAGCTCTCAAATGAAAACATCAGAGTGTTTCATCCTGCTACAAAATATAAAAACAGGAAGAAATAGCTTATTAATTAAACTGATGGAAAAGCAGGCAGTTTCCCACTGATACGACTTTTTGAGATCATTTGGTTCAATGTATTGATAAATGAAGAGTGACTCAAAAGAGTGACTTGTCCAATGACAAGCATAGACCATGACTCCCCAACTCAATCATTCTTCCACCAGGACATGCAGCTTACAAGTCTGGCAATAGTAATCCTCAGACTGAAGCCTTTTCAGGATCTGGAACTTTAATAAAGTTAATTCCTGAATTTTTAAGCAGAATTTCTTTTGTTCTGAAGCTTAATGTCACCCAAGAACCACACTCTCAACAATGATTTACCTACTCTACCTGATGATACAAGACAACTGAAACATTAGAATATGTCCAGCTTAACAGCACTAAAGCGAGGATTAAAATAATTCTTGTAGCCAAGAATTGGGTAAAGAGAAGATGAAGCAAAGCCAGCCATTGCAAACTGTTTTTGTAAGATTAATTAAGATGGGGTCTTCACAGCACGAAGAAAGCCTTTAAGAATCATCAAGGCACAGCCTGGACATTGAGACTGGGGATTATAACTGTAGTCGGTAGGCAATAGGCCAGCTTATCTGGCATACGGGTATAATAAATGGACCAGTTCTCCAGAGAAGAAGCTTTGGACCAAACTTTGACAAAGACACATGGAATGTAGGAGCTGAAAGGTATCTCAGCATGGTTTGGTTGATTACCTCATTCTGCATGTGAGAAAACCAAGGTCTCAAGAGGTCGCATGGTTTCCTTAACTTCCTAGTTCTTGTCCAAATGATTTTCCCTTGTACAAAGCAAGTCTCAGGCATAAATGCTCCCTATAGAAATAAAGAACACAGAAACTAATCAAAGGAGAATTTTGATAAATATTTCATGTGCAAAGGAATATTTTGCTCTGATTAGATAAAGAATCCACATTCTATAAGTTCTGAACTTTGTATATTTGAATCTCTATTATTTCTTCTATAAAATGGGAATAGTATTTTTTCATACATTTTAAGGATTAAATAATGAATCACATTTGAATGCATTTTTAAACAATGAAGTGATGCACTAACATGACCTTTGATACTTAATCCCTGCTAGAAGAATCCATTTTTAAAGTAACATAAATGCTATTTACAGCAAGGATGACAGGGCATAATGGAAGACATAAAGCATAAAGCATGTTCATGCTTTGGGAACATCATTATTTCATATGGTGGCATGAATTTCTAGCAGAAAGGATCTACTCCTAGGATTTACAAATGTTTCCAGGTACACAACCTCAAGCCAGTGTTCAATAAATTCTCCAGATGAGAAGAATGAACGTATTATGCACAGATACACAAGACTTGCCTGGAGTAGGAAATGGCAACCCACTCCAGTATTTTTGCCTGGAGAATCTCATGGACAGAGAAGCCTGGTGGGCTACAGTCCATGGGGTCGCAGAGAGTCCGACATGACTGAAGTAGCTTAGCACAGTACAGCACACAGACTTACTTAAATTTCTCAGTATTTCCCCCAAAGCCCCAGTTAAAAACATTGTACAAAGCAAAACTAATGGTAAAGAGCACACCTGCAATGCAGGAGGCATAATGAGATGCAGGTTCGATCCCACGTCTGGAGAAGAGCCTGGCAATTCACTCCAGTATTCTTGCCTGGAGAATCCCATGGGCAGAGGGGCCTGATGGGCTACAGTCCATGGGGTCGTAAAGAGTTGGACATGACTAAAGTGACTTAGCATGCATATGTGCATAATTTGGAAGTCCTTTCTCTTTTTCTTTTGTTTATAAAACACTCCAAACCATAAATCAAGTAACATTCTAAAAGTCACACTGAAAAAAAAAAAATGGATAATACGATTTAAAGAAAAATAAATAAATAAAAAAATAAAAGTCACACTGAATTCAGGTTCCAAATACTAAGTAACCTCTACTTACTTAAAATGAAAGAAATATACAATCATTCCAGATCTGTTTAACAAAACAGACAACAAATCCCTGCACACTTCTGAACTAGATATCATGGGCAAAAGCAGAAGGAGAAGTAATTATCATTGCAAGGAATCAATGTAGCTGGTAGCATTTTGAAAATTCTAGAACTATGAGTATTGGTGATGCATTAATTAATACTAACGAAAGTTAAAATTTGGAGATTTCTTCTCCTGAATAGACAGACATCATTAATAGTTTATTTCTGAGAACCAAAGAATCACATTACTGTTTACAAGTTACATTCATGCGTCTGATCTGATAATCCAGGACTGACCGCATCTTTACTATAATACTTATTTCTGTCTGAAAATCACTTTGTAGCTGAGTCCTAATTATTGCCATACTTACTATAACTGAATGCTTCAGAACAGTCGCCTCTCATAAGAAGGCAATTTGTAAGATCTCTTCAACCTTTACTTGAAGAGTCTTCTATTATGATGATAAAAAGCCTGGAAACCACATCATATGATGAACGACTCAAAGAACTCTGCTCACATAATGCTATTGTGAGTATATCTATTAACACTTCTTCCTGTGCTCTAATTATTTGTTTATATATATGCCTCTCTCCCTAGACTGTGAGAGTTTTCCAGAAAAGAGAGAGTGTTGCTTTCATTTTTTTATCCACACATCTGGACATACAACCTGATAGATGGTTGATGGTCAATAAATTTTATATTTATTGAAGAAAGAAAGAATAAACCAGAAGAAAGCAAGTTAGTTGATTAGTAGATTAGTTCCAAAAAGGTAGATTTGGACTCAACACAGATGTGCATGCATGCTAAGTTATTTTAGTTATATCTGATTCTTTGCAGACAGACTGCCTGTCAGATCCTATGAACTATAGCCCGCCAAGCTCCTCTCCTGGGACTCTCTCCCAGGATCGTCCCTACCCAAGGACTGAACCCACATCTCTTCCATCTTCTGCACTGGCAGGTGGATTCTTCACCACTAGCACCACCTGGAAAGCTCTCAACACAGGGGAGAACACCAAAAATTTATCCTAAGACAAAGGGCCCACACAAAAGTAAAGAACACATGTATGAATACCAAGGGAGGTAAGGGGAGTGGTGGGATGAATTGATAGATTGGTATTGACATATGTATCACTACTATGTATAAAGTAGATAACTAAAGAGAACCCACTGTTAGCACAGGGAACACTCCTCAATGCTCTGTGGTGAACATATCCTGCATTGGCAAGCAGGTTCTTCAGCGCTAGCACCACTTGAGAAGCCCAACCCAAAAGGGAAGGAAATCCAAAAAGAGGGGATATACATATACGCATAGCTGATTCACTTTGCTGGACAGCAGAAACTCAGACAACATTTAAGGCAACTGTACTCCAAAAAACATTATTTAAAAAAGAGCAGAAATCTAGCCAATCTGATATTTAGTTGGTAGCTACATAGCCAAAATGGTGCAGTTAGGAAGCCCTGGTTAGGTACAGGGTTATGTAAGAAGACGTTACTGGAAGTTACAACTCAACTCTGAAGTTCTGTCATTTTCACAGGCACTGTGTATTGACAGTGAATTCCATTTCCCTCCCCATGACCTACACTGACATATTCTAAATGTTTTTCATGCATTATTCTTTACATCTTTCCAAATGGTTTATTCTTCCACAAATTAGTTTTTAATATCTCAAAAGGGGAAAAAAAGGATAAAGCATTCCTGAACTAACTTTGGGAATTAAAAAAAAAAATCATAGCAGTGCAGTATACATCCAGCTATGAGAAATGAACACCTGTTAAATATCTAAATATGAACAAATTGCTGCTTTTTATACCTGAATTTGATTTCTTAATCACACAAGCAACTTAAATGCACCTCATAACAATTTTAAAACCTCAATGAATATAAATCAAAGGACTGCAAGCTTGACTTTTCCAAACACTGCCTTCTAGAAAGGAATTTTTTAAACTGCATTCTTTGTTCATCATGTACACACTGCTATATTAAAAATAGATAACCAACAAGGATCTACTGTATAGCACAGGGAGCTCTGTCCAATATTTTGTAATAACCTAAATTGGAAAACAATTTGAAAAGGAATAGATACATGTATATGTATAACTGAATCACTTTGCTATACACCTGAAACTAACACAGTTTTGTTCATCAACTATACCCCAGTACAAAATTAAAATGAAAAAAGAAGCTTTGAGAAGTTTATATAAATGAAGCATTACCTCACTGACACAGTCCACAGAAGACTGGGCTATAACTTGAGAGATTAACATTCCCATAAAAAATACTCTGTCCACTTGAATTGTAAACTGGTCAGACTCATAAATCAGACATTTTCACTTCAATCCTCAGCACATAAACAAACAGAAATAAATCACAGCATTTAAATCTGGAGAAAGTGGGGCGAAGGGTAGTTTGAATGAAAGCATAAAAATTAAAACAAAGTTGGGAAGTAAGGCAAACATCTTGTTTTGAAAAAAAACAAAAAGTCCAGAAGCTCAGAACAGAGGGACGTGGATAGCATTCTTTTTGGCTCTCAAAGACCAGGAGCAACAGCTAAGGAATTGTCGCTATGAAGAAGCAGAATAACAGAGAAGTAAAGCAAAAGGGCCCTGCAGAAGTGTAGCCCAGGAAAACAGAGGTCAGTCCCAAGCAGGGAGTTAAAACACAGAGGAGCAGACTGATGCTAAATCTAAGTCAGATCTGGGAGCCTGAAGGTAGGCTGCTTTTACATAGGGGTACGCTCATAAATAATGCTCTCTGCCCTGTTCCTGCAGGGAGCTAGACAGTTGTCAAGCACAACCTGTTTTAGGCCTTTAGATGAATCCTGTTCTTTACCAAAAAGGGAGAAAAGATGCTATGATCAACTCCAATGTGGACACATGCTAGGGGCTCTACACGTGAACAGGAGCGTGCACAGTGTGTTCCCTCCTGCTGATCTGGGGCTTTGAGGGTAGATGGTGTGGTGTAAGGTGGCACTAAAAAAGACCTCGGATTCACACAATCAGTCAGGGATGATACTCAAAACACTCAGCAGCTGCAATAGCAGAAGCATCTACCAATCAGGACAGATAATCTAAACTTAGGACACCAGCTATGAAAGATATTTTTGTTCATTCACTCAGTCATGTCCGACTCTTTGTGACCTCATGGGCTGCAGCACACCAGGCTTCCCTGTCCTTCACCATCTCCCGGAGCTTGTTCAAACTCATGTCCATTGAGTCAGTGGTGCCATCCAAACATCTCGTCCTCTGTCACCCTCTTCTCCTCCTGCCTTCAATCTTTCCCAGCATCAGGTTCTTTTCCAATGAGTCAGCTCTTCACATCAGGTGGCCAAAGTATTGGAGCTTCAGCATCAGTCCCCGCAATGAATATTCAGGGTTGATTTCCTTTAGGATTGACTGGTTCGATCTCCTTGCAGTCAAAGGGACTCCCAAGAATCTTCTCCAAGAACACAGTTTGAAAGCATCAGTTCTTCGGTGCTCAGCCTTCTGTTCCAAATCTCACATCCATACATGACTACTGAAAAAACCATAGCTTCAACTGTATGGACCTTTGTCCCTATTTGTCCATTGGCAAAGCAATGTCTCTGCTTTTTAATACACTGTCTATGTTTGTCATAGCTTTTCTTCCAAGGAGCAAGTGTCTTTTAATTTCATGGCTGCAGTCACCATCTGCAGTGATATTGGAGCCCAAGAAAATAAAGACTGTCACTGCTTCCACTTTTTTCCCACCCATCTATTTGCCATGAAGTGGTAGGACCAGATGACATGATCTTAGTTTTCTGAATGCTGAGTTTTAAGCCAGCTTTTTCACTCTCCTCTTTCACCTTCATCAAGAGGCTCTTTGGTTCCTCTTCGCTTTCTGCTATAGGGTGGTGTCATTTGCATATCTGAGATTATTGATGAAAGATACACCAAGGTACAGTCCATACCTTCTGCATATCAGCACAGCAGTCAGCTCATATATCCAGCTCTTAGGGTGAAGGTCTCCCTTACTTTGACTCCATCTTCTGCTGCCAAAAGGCCTTCTATGTCCTGAAAGGTTTTTTTTTTAACATTCCAGTGGGCCCCTTAAAAATTGATTTCACTCTGTTTTAAGGAAGGGAATAAAGTAGATCATACATGGTAGGTGGAAAATAGAATATTATTTTCCCCCGAGTTTTGAAAATACATAGATTTTATATATATGATAGGAGAATAAATATAGAAATGAGTAAATGTAAGAGAAAGAGGAATATAGAAGCTTTATCAGAAAAGCCAGGTGGAAGTGGGAGAAGGAAATGAACAGTTACTTGTTTCTTTGGCTATATGTTTGGTATGTTTTTCTTACTGGACTGGCCTTTAAGTCAGTGAATCTGTAAGGACAACAATCATAGCTATTTTAAGAATCCTTGTATCCCTCAGTGCTTAGAACATAGCAAAAGCACAATAAATTTTTCATTCTTTCAATTTTTAACCAGTAAAAACACACAAATACATCCAGCCCACAATTTGACTGGATATGTCTGTATGTCTGTATGTATACAGACTAATATGTCTGTATAACATACTGTATATATGCAGTATGACAGATTAATATATACTTTGTTAAGGGCTGTGGTGCTGTACTTAGTCGCTCAGTCATGTCCAACTCTTGGTGACCCCACAGACTGTAGCCCACCAGACTCCTCTGTCCACGTGATTCTCCAGGCAAGAATACTGGAGTGGACTGCCATGCCCTCCTCCAGGGGATCTTCCCAACCCAGGGATCAAACACAGGTCTCCTGCTTTGCAGGCAGATTCTTAACCATCTCAGCCACCAGGGAAACCCTTGTTTAGGGGGGATGTGGCCAATATGGCAGAGTAGGAAGACCCTGAGTTTACCTCCTGGGCACACCAAAATCACAACTATTCACAGAACAGTCACTTATGAGAATGATCTAAAACCTAGCAGAAAAGATTGTCTACAAATAAAGATATGAAGAATAAAGCACAATAAGACCTATAAGAGGGATGGAGATGCCATAGGATCAAGACCCACACTCCAGGGTAGCAACCCAGAAATGAGAGGATAATCACAACTGCAGAGGTTTTCTTCCAAGAAGAGAGGGGCCCAAGCTCCACCTTAGGCTCCCCAGTAGAGAGAACCTGCATTAAGAAGATTAGCCCCCAGAATTGGTGGCTGTGATGGCCAGCAGGGCTGGCTTACAGGAGAGCCAGGGGAAACAAATGCAAAAGGATACATGTAAATCTCATACACCGACTCCCAATACAGAGGCCGTAGTCTGAACAAAGCCTGGGTCATACTCACTTGCTAATCTGTCAAAATTACATAAATTTATAACAGGCTAGTTTATAATGATATATGCTTACCTCAGGAAACAGGAAAATTTTCCAACAATCTAACTTCACACCTGTCAGAACTAGAGTCAGCAACTTAGTGGAGAAAAGGAGATAATTGCTTGAATTTAATTTGAATTTAATCTAGAATGTATTCTATATTTGATGTAGACTATAGAATAAATGTATATTTCTGTGGTAAGAGAATCTCATAAAACTATTCAAATGACTCATATGCATGAACTATTGAAACAGTAAATTGGATAGAATGACTTAAAAAAGAACTAGAAAAAGAAGAAATAAACCCCAAAGTTAGTAAAGGAAAGAAATAACAAAGATCAGCACAGAAATAAATGAACATTTTTAAAAGCATAGAAAAGATCAATGAAACTAAGAGCTAGTTTCTTGAAAACAAAGAAAAATTGATAAACCTTTAGCTAGACTCATTAAGAAAAAAAGAGAGAATCCAAATCAATAAAATTAGAAATTAAAGAGAAGTTACCACCAACACCATAGAAATACAAAGGATCACAAGAGATTACGACAAACAAGTACACACCCATAAAACAGACAACCTAGAAGGAATGATTACATCTCTAGAAACATACAGTCTTCCAAAAGTGAATTAGGAAGAATTAGTAAATATGAGCAAACAGATGGCTAGTAATGAAACTGAACCCATAATTTGAAAATTCTTCCAATAAACAGAAGTCCAAGACCAGACAGCCTCACAGGTGAATTCTACAAAACAATTAAGGAAGAGTTAAAACTATTATTCTGAAACTATTCTAAAAAATTGAAGGGGAAGGAATGCTTCCAAACTCATTCTAAGAGTCCAGCATTACTCTGACACCAAAATTGGATAAAGACATCACAAAAAAATAAAATTCCAAGACAAAAATCACTGGTAACCATAGACGCAAAAATTCTCAAAAAATATTAACAAAACCAAATTTAAATTAAATTGTTTAAATTTAATTGGTTTATTAACAATATTAACAAACCAAAATTACATTAAAATGGTCATATGCCATGATCAAACAGAATTTATCTCAGGGTGTAAGATGGTTCTATATCTGGAAAATTGATATGATAATCCACATTAACAAACAGAAGAATGAAAATCATATGATCATCTCAATAGACGATGAAAATGCTCTTGACAAAACTCAACATCCATTGTGATAAAAACTCTCCAGAAAGTGGACATTCTGACCTTATATGTGTCTATTGAAATAAACTTAAAATAATAAAGTAAAAATAATGGCAATTTGAATAAGTAGAAAAAATTCACCATCATGTCAAAGGGTTTTAATACAACTTTTTGAGTGGGTAATTGATCAAAGGGAGAAAATATGGAGAAGGATATAGAAGTTCTGAGTGAAATCATTAATGCACTTTATCTAACGGTCACATGAAGATTATATATCCTAAAACTAGATAGCAAACTGGTTATTCTCACCTGTCACATTTTTTGAAAACTGATCACAAGTTGATTAATGAATCTTAAAATGTTTCAAGAAATTAATATACAAACCATATTCTCCCACTAGAGAAAAAATAAATTAGAAATCAATAACCAAAAGGAATCTATAAAAAGTGTTTTTTTTCTTTTTAAAGAGCTTGGAAATTAAGGAACACACTTCTAATTAGTGAATGGATCAAATTAATAAATAAAAATTTAGAAATTACTTTGAATGTTAATAAAAATCTGGTGAAAACCTATGAGATACTGCTAAACTGATACCTCAAGGCATATCTATAGCTTCAAATATTTATAGAAAAAAACTGAAAATTAATGAGCTATGAATCTCACTGAGGATATAGAATGAAAAACTACATAAAATCAAAAAATGAAGACTAAAGAAGGAAGAAAATAATAAAGAACAAAAATGGCAACATGGAGATCAAGCATAGAATAGAGTTATTTAAAAAATGATAATTCATCATTCCTATGCTGAGTTTATTCCAGCAAAGTTATTTAATATTAAAAATGTCAATTAATATAACTCATCATATTAATGAATTAATGGAGGTAATTTATATGCTCATCTCAATGTATACAGAAAAGACATTTAATAAAATGCAATATCCATTTTATAATAAAGAACTTGAGAATAGAAAAAAAATTTGCTAAGCTGAGTAAATATTACCCAAAACTTGAATTGGATATCATACTTAAAAGTAAATATTGAGTGGTGGAGCCCAGGAGCAGGTAAAAGATGCTCATTTCCACCACTTATATTCAACAACATTCTGGCAATCCTAAACAGTGCAGTGAGGCAAGAAAAGAAATGAAATATATTAGAATTAGAAAGGAAGAACCAAGACTGTCTTAAATCTTTAAATAACAATTTGATATGATTCCTTAGAAAACTACTTACAATCAATGGAAGACTATCAGCCTTGACAGATTTAAAAAAATAAATATACATATACAGAAGTCAATTGCATGTCCATAAGACAGAATCATATAGTCACTTTAAAAATGCATCAGTTGCATGAGACAAGTGCTCAGGGCTGGTGCACTGGGAAGACCCAGAGGGATGGGATGGGGAGGGAGGCAGGAGGGGGGATGGGGATGGGGAACACATGTAAACCCATGGCTGATTCATGTCAATGTATGGCAAAAATGACTACAATATTGTAAAGTAATTAGCCTCCAACTAATAAAAATAAATAAGTAAATAAATAAAAATGCATCAATTACAATAGTATTAAAACAATAAAGTAACAAGAAATAAACAAAATCTATGCATCATATTTTTGGAAAATTTTTAATATTTTGATAAGTGTTAAAATAGACTTAACATAATTAAATGTTAATTTATCAGGAGACTATATATCTAAGGGCTTCCCTGGTGGCTCAGTGGTAAAGAATTTACCTGCCAATGAAGTTGGGGAAGATCCCCTGGAGAAGGAAATGCAACCCACTCCAGTATTCTTGCCTGGAAAATCCCATGGTCAGAGAAGCCTGGCGGGCTACAGTTCATGCAATCGCAAAATAATTGGATATGACTTAGCAACTAAACAACAACAACAATCACCTATGCCTACTCAATAATATAATCTTTGGGCTTCCCAGGTGGCTCAGTGGTAAAGAATCCACCTGCCAATGCAGGAGACATGGGATCAATTCCTGGGTCCCTGGGTCTGGAAGATGCCCTGAAGGAGGAAATGTCAACCCACTCCAGTATTCTTGCCATGGATAGAGGAGCCAGGCAGACTACAGTCCATGGAATCGCAAAGAGGCGGATGCAACTGAGCAACTGAACACTCACTGCACGCACATATAATCTCAAGATTCTCTCTAAATTGGTTTATAAATTCAATGATATTTCTAATGCTTCTATTTTTTTTAAATTAAAATGGACCCTTAACTCATATCTCACACAAAAATCAATTCCAGGCACATTAAAGATTTAAATGAAATGAACAAGGCAATAAAATTTAAAGAAAACTATACAGGAAAGTAATCTTATGACGTCCCAGTAAAGAAGAATTTCTTAAACAAGAGAAAAAATCCAAGTTGTAAGTGGAATGCCTGATCAATTTGGCTACATTAAAATTGAGAATGTCACCTTGAAGATAACTTAGAAAAGTTAATCTATAAGCTACAATGTGAGACAAAAATGCATAAATGATCTTGGTCAGCCACCAGAAGTCCATATTTAACCTTTATACAAATTGCTAAAGGTTCAGTTCAGTTTACTTCAGTCGCTCAGTCGTGTCCATCTCTTTGTGACCCCATGAACCGCAGCACGCCAGGTCTCCCTGTCCATCACCAAATTGCTAAAGGTATCAATACTCAAATTTTTTGTGCGTAAAGTCTTCTTTTCATCTCTCAGCTGATGAAAGTCACCATCACATAGTATAACACCCAGTAACTGGAGAATAATGTCCCTCAACAGTAGGTAAATTAGAAGTCTGAAAATGGTGCTGCAAAATGTCATCCTTCTATCTGTGCAAGACTTTAGAAGGCCCACTCTGACCCTCTTCCAAAGGATGACAAGTCCACAGGATTAAAGAAACACACCAAGCTAGAGAATGTGCTTCCCACCTCACATCATGTTCAGAGGATAACTGGCACTTTACAACATCCTCCAGCTTGCTTCCATAGCTCTCTCTAGTATTTATCTTAACCGAGGTAAACTATGCTATGTAGAAGCCTGAGGAATAGTCAAGGAGTGGCTGGTGGGGGGGGCTAGGTAGGTTGGCATGGGGAGAGCTTGGACAGATAGACAGGGGTGTATACATACAGGCATGTGAACTTCAGTGAGAACATAAGGGTCAAGCTGTGGCACAGAGTCAGGGAGTCTGAGCATTTTAAAGGGAGTCACTATGAAGGTTCCTGTGAAGGTCTATTTGCCCCTAAGTTTAGACAGAGAGTTTTATGTGTTGGTTAGCTTGATTTATAAATTTCAAACAGTTGGTCATATATTTTATAAGCCTCTATTTGCACTCTTGTCCTGAGCCCTGCAAAGATAGCACACAGGCTTGATAGTGGAAAGCAAAAGGAAACACTTCAAAGGAGAATTATAAGAGTTTATTTTAATCTTTCTGTATGATACAAACTCTTGGGTTAGCCAAAAGGTTCATTCAGGTTTTTTTTTTATAATATCCTATGGAAAAACCCAAGTGAACTTTATGGCCAACTTAATACATAGTGATCACATTAATGAAATGCATAAAATATATGAATAATAGAAAATAATGACAGGAGGAAGATTCAATTTTAAAGAATGAAATTGAATAAAATAAATAAAAGAATAAAATTAAAGAAAATAAATAAAAAGAATAAGAATATGAGCCATGACTCAGATCAGGAATTTGAAACAGAGTTAAGAGAGAAACCCAGGCTCCATTCCACCAATTTTTCAATTTTCATAATCATATAGTCTACAAAGGTTATACTTGGCTTAGAAAAGGTGACTATTTCTTTCTATTCAACACCCTCCGTAACTTTTCCACTATGGTCTTTTGATCCAGGAGGCTACTTTTTAAAGGGGCACAAAATAGCTATATTTAATGTTAATTTGTTTAATCATCACCAGTGTACTTTCTAAATCTTGGATTATGTGACAGATAAATAAATACTGAAGAATGGTTCTTCATATTCTAAGAATATAAAAGTCACCAATCAATTTGTGATATATGAGATCCAAGCACAAATGAATGGAAAATATAGCAAATATGGCTGAACTTTTGCCAAAATAAACTCGAGAGAAAACAAAGGAGAAATAATCATAGGTGTATCAGCATTGGAAGGGATTTATAAAAATCATTTATTTACAACCTAGGCCCTGACATTCACTATCAGGTGAACATCATCTATCTATTTGCCCAGAATAGAAGCTTTATTATTTTAGAGATTTGCATAACAGTAGTCCTGACTTTTGGTAGGTGCTGGGGGGTGAATACATGTTGAGTGAATGAATGGGCAAATAGATTTTTTTTCACAGTAGGTTCATTTTCTGGTTTTCATTTGTCATCCTTCTATTTATTTTAGGTTACAAGAACATTAACTAAGGCTTCTGAAAGCTGCCAAATTCTTCTCCCTTAATTCTGGAGTTGGAGCATCCTTTCCTTTTGTTTTTTTCCCACTTAGAGCATGTTGGTATACAAAATTTCAGAGAGCTTAAAAAGGTTAAATATCAATACAGATAACATTGGTATGGCCATCACCACATTTCTCCTTTCTAAATAAAACTAGTGTAATTCAATAGATCATTGATAGCATTTTAATAAGTCTCTCTTTTAGAATTATCTTCTTTATCTTTTATTCCCAATGATTTTACTTAGGAAGTCAAATCTATACAAGTTTGATCTTGGAATAACAAATTATAATTTTTAAATACATCTAATGGAGAGACATAGTAGTAGGGTCTCTGGAACTGGACTACACGATATCTAGCTTGCTTTATTTTCTAATTACTCTTATTCTGAGTGTTCTGAAGTGTTGCATTGTTTGCCAAGAACTGAAGGTGAAAAGGAAAAATAGAAAGTGCTTCCTTGAGAAAGAACAGAGGAGAAAATTAACTAAAAGAGAAATCCAAACTAGGAATTACTTGGGAAAAAAAGCAATTATGAAGTCATTAGTATTGCATTACTATGAGTCAAAGTTTAAAAAATAGTGAATGCTTCAGATTTCTGTAAATAAATGCATAGCAGTATCCTGTTCTGGCAGACCTGAAATATGGGGTAAGTAATTAACCTTCAGGTTGTCAGAATTGATACACAGTCATCATCATTGTATCTCCAATGGTATAAACCCCAAAGGAAAGCATAATTCTTGTTGCTGTCACTCTCATTTGTGGCCCCAAATCACACAGAGAAAGTTTTTTCTGCTTCTTTTTCAGTGCAGAATGCTGCCTATGAAATTGATTTTTGTAGAATAATAAGACAGCTGAAATGCCTTCTGAATGATAACACTGCAGAGGCCAGCTTTAGGTATCACATCACTGCATACTGAAATTCAATTCGTATGTTCTGCTGATCAGTTGAGACATTTTCTAAATTCTTGTGGTTGGTTGACACACATTCAAAGTAATTATCATGGGATTCTTAGGAATATCAAACTGATAACTGACCTCCAGCATATAAGAGTTACAAGTTTTAAGTATCAGTTCTCACCATATGTATTTCTCAGCTTTAAATGATTTTTTAAAAATTATAAATCCCCAAATTATCTTTATAAACTTGCTCTTCACCCTGAGTACAGAGAGGACTGGATAAATGAAATTTCAGTATTTACTGGGAATAAACCACCAGTTGTCTGGGCAAGACATATAAGATATTTATGTCATTTGCTTAATTTACACAAACTGTGAAATGAACATTTTCCTCTACAGACTTCATGAATTTTCTGAGCACTCATTTTCTTCATTTAAACCAACTTTTTTAATCCAACTGCAATCCTTCCATAGACCTGCATAGAAACATGCTACTATTAGTTACGTTAAGATTACTAGTACAATCCTCATGGCTTAGTCTTACCCATTAATATATTCATAGTGATTAGGCTAAATAAATCAGCCCAAAAAAGCTTTACTTCTTAGGACAACTGTGTCCTCTTTGCAGAATCAGTAGTGTATTATTAGTATGTCTAACAGGCTTTCTGCCTTAACACTGGTTCTACTCCTTCTTTTCAAAAAGAGCATAGGAAAAGTTGTTTGTTCATTTTTCATTAAAATATTTAAGTCTAGCATCATTTCTTTTCCTAAGTGACATTCCATTTTAAGATACTTCAAACACAATGACCCCACCAAAGTATACAGAATCATAATAGAAAGTGAAGGTTTAGTAATAAATGCAATATGGAACATTATTTTAAGGTTTTTGACAACAGTCAACATTTTAAAATTTTTATTTCTTCTTTGGAAGATAACAAGAGCCACATATTTGATTCAAAAAATGATTTGAGGGTAAGAAAAGGCTTGTTTTATCTTGCCTGGTAATAGATTTTTTTTCTTTTGCTGAATTCTCTGCGTGAATAACAAGAGTGGCAGCCATTTTTCTCCCAGCTCAACATCAAAACCCCTTTCATCTGCTGTCTAAATGCAAACAAAGCAAACCTTCCACCAGGCCTTTCTTTCCAGATAAATTAAAACTCTCATGTCCTGGGGCCTAAATCAAGCCTACAGGCCTTCCCTAGATAAATCCGCTCTCAACCTGAAATCTTCTTGCCACACGTGCTCCTTGTAAGATAATTTTGCAGTAGCTAATCAATAATGCAACAGTAAATTGCATTTAAATAAACATTAGCAGCCCCTCTTAATGAATAAACCCTCATCTGCAATTTGTCAAAGTCAGAAATACTGGACTCTTTTGATATTCATTGGAATATTGGAAATTGGAGCTTTGACGGGTTTTATGTACATTGCAATTACCATTGTGTGTATGTGTATGTGTGCACTAAAAAAAAGGCTTATTTTTATATATTCTGCACTGAATATAGTGGAACATACAGCAGGTTTCTAGACTGGAATTCATATGTCTGCTACCACCCTGGTTAAAAATATATTGAGATAATCCTGCTTTCCATTGCAAATTACGAGGCAACTAAGTTGTATGTACCTCATTTGAATTTTCTGACTTTAGATGAAAAAAAAGTGGAAATCTTTACTCTGAAATGATAATGAGGAGGAAAACTACTTGACTTGATATTATGTGTATCATCATTTCTATATTTCACAGAAGAAAGTCGTTATTATTAAGGAATTCTGAAATAATTATAGAAATTATAGAATCATTGAACTGCAGACCTAATAATTTTAATATACAAAGATACTTTTCTAAAAATTTTATTTTTAGGTAGATTATGAATGTTATAACGGGCTTAATAAGTACAACCCCTTGACATTCATTTCTATTATTCTATAGAATTCTTACTTTAAAAAAGTCAATGACTATTATTTTTAAATGCTTTAAAAGGACCAAAAATGTTAAGACATATCTTTGATTGTAATCTATAAGAAAGAATGGAAGACTCTATCTATATTTTGAGATGCTCTGTAGTTTTTTTGGGAAAAGTTAAGTTTTTCCAAAATTTTTTAGAAAAATTAAATTTTCCAAATTTAATATCATTTTCTGGATATTAAATGCATATGTTTTAGAGATCCTAACTAGAACAGTCACTTCTAGTCAAAATGAACACCATTTTAAAGCTATGAAAATAAATAGCACTTTCTATTTTATAGGAATTTCAGAGCATTTAGTGTGGGAACAAAGTGGAATAATACTATGACATAAAGATTTGCTTGAAGAAGGAAGCTTCTGTAGGAGTATCATTAGAATTAAAGCCATTCTTAATCTATATATTCTCTACATAATGCTATTGGAGTAGAAAAAAGAATTATTATTTTTTACAGATGGAAACTTTGGGTGTCCAAGAACTACCTGTCAATTAGTTAGGGTTACACCCAAGGATTAGTGTTCAAAGCACCCAGTCAGTGTCTATGCCATTTTCTCAGTTCACATACCAACTGGACATTCAAAGATGTCATCAAAATAGACTGATTAAAAAAAATTAAAGCTGAGAATGCATAGATAAATCAAGAGGGTTGTTTTGACCCCTTTGAAATATTCACACTTTCATACATCTAATCATTGATAAGGACATCTCAAAATGATATGTTCAAAAAGATTTAATTTAAACATGAGAAAATGATGAGTGCTCTAATTTGTAACCTTCCTCTCTGTCTCAACTCACAGTGACAGGTATTCTAATGTATACTACAGAGACCTCAGTGGCATTCAACATCCCAGGCATCAAGAGGCATGCCTACTGCAAGCATCAAGCACCAGGTGAGCATCCACTGATGATTATCTCGCTCAAAGTTTAGGAGTCAATGGAGATGCAAAACCAAGAAGACCTTACTCTGGAATATATATGGAATCTAGAAAAATAGTACTGATGAACCTATTTGCAGGGCAAGAATAGAGATGCAGACATACAGAACAGACTGTGGACACAACAGGGGAAAAGAAGAGGTGGGATGGATTGAGACAGTAGCATTGACGTACACACCATGTGTAAAGTGGTGGTGGGAAGCCGCTGGACCTCAGCACAGGACCTCAGCTTGGTGCTCTGTGATGAACTAGAGGGTGGGACGGGAGGTGGCTGGGAGGGAAGTCCAAGAGGGAAGGGATAGATGTGTACATAGAGCCGATTCACACTTCACTGTACAGCAGAAACTAACACGTTGTAAAACAATTATACTTCAACTATAAAATAATTTTTAAAAATCCTAGACACAAACTTCTCTCTGTTACATCAGAAGATCCCCAAAGCAAAACTACATAATAAAACTTTAAAAGTGTCATGGTTCACCCACCACGTGATGGCAATTGTCTTTCTAGTATCTGTTGAAATAAAAACAAGGACAAAATGCTATATAATTTAGTAGCACTCTTAATTTAGTTATATCTTATCAAGCACATCAGTATCTACCTTCATTTGAAAAAAGTAATAGCTTCATTAATTCAGCTGAGTAGGTGAGTACGGCTATAGCCCATTCCAAACTCTCTTCAGAGTTCTCTCAGTTTTCACCATCCACACTTCATGGCACAACCTGATAATCTGTTTGCTGTTTGGGGTTCAGTCTACTTCATTTGAGGCACTATCAACAGTTTCCTTTAAAATAGTCCAAGGGCAAAGGTAACTTGGATATTGATACTGGCTCAACCACCAGTATCAGTTCTTAGTGCACCAGGAGGGGATAAGTTCATAAGTTCATTAGGCCAGCTAGGGGCTTCCCTGTGACTCAGATGGTAAAGAATCTGCCTGCAATGCAGGAGACCCAGGTTCAATCACTGGGTTCAGAAGATCCCCTGGAGAAGAGAATGGCAACCCATTCCAGTATTCTTGCCTGGAGAATTCCATGGACAGAGGAAACCGGCAGGCTACAGTCCATGGGGTCGAAAAGGGTTGGACACAACTGAGCAACTAACACCTTCACCAAGACCAGCTATACCAGTTGTATGAAACCTAAAATGAGGCCAGAGTTTGACATTTACCCTGTGATTTCCGTTAAACATTTTCACTCATGCCCCTCAAAAGACTCAGCCAAGAGGGGTGTGTGTGTGTGTGTGTGTGTGTGTGCACATGTGTGTGTGCACGCACTTCACTCAGTTATGTCTGATACTTTGCTACTCCATGGATTGTAGCTTGCCAGGCTCTTCTGTCCATGGGTATTCTTAGAGGATACCTAAGGACTGGCCAAGCAGTTTGATAGGGAAGGAAAGACACATTTCAATTAAACATTCACCATAGCCAGTGGATCACGGACCTTTTATGATATGAATTAGGCATGGCTATAGGGAAACAATCCTAGCAGATTTTAGTAGTTTTTTCTTAATGACACAGTCATTAAACACAAAACCAAGATCCTAACCAACCCACCTTTGCCTGACTCTAAATTCTTTGGTCTTTCAACTATACCAAGCTGTTCTTCAACAAATTCATCCATAAGACTCCTTAGGGAACTAATGGGGTAGCATTCTAAGCCTACCCACGGTTCTCTTAAATCAAAGCCAACCCAACTGGAGTCACAGTTGGGTGACTTCAATAAGGGTGTATAACTAATTCTTCCTAGAGCAATGGGAAGAATCCCCCGAGGATTGTCAAGGATAGATTACAGAATTCTGCTGAGAATTAAAGACTTGGCCTCCTATACCAAGTTCAGTAATTGAATGTCTTGGATGAACTCACTTAACTTTTGGGTGCTGCAGTTTCCCCAACTATGAAATTAGAATTACCAAATGAAAATTTTGGATCTTCAAACCTCCACTAGGTAATATAGAGAAGTTTCTCTGTATCAAATTTCAAATATCTGCAAGACGTTTAAAGAAAAACATAAGGCACCAAAAAGCAGATTAAAATGACCTAAATTTTGGAGAGGTACAGTATTGCAAAATTTGATTTAAAAGTAAGGACTTTCTGTTCTGGGGTGGGCGTTATAATTAATTTTTCATTTGGACTAAACTGCTTTGTTCCTCTAATCCAAATTAAAATGAGGGCATATTTAAAACATTTAAATTACCAAGAATAAAATAAAAATTGCAACCAAAAATGTATATATTTATTACTCTTTGATCAATAAAGTTTTTATTTCTGGAAATGTGGTAGCATAACCAGATATATAAATTTTGAAGTTTAAATTCTGAAATAGAAGCAATTTTAAACATACAGTACAAAAAACAATGGTAAATATTATTTAATTCTGATGGACTTGGCACTTTATATTATTGGTTTATGTAGAAATTGAAGCAATAATAAATAATCTCAGAACTAAGAAAAGGACTGGTAATGCGTAGATGGTCTCAGAAGACAATCTGTATATATTTACCCTTAGTAAATTAACTTTATCATCCTCCCAAGTCCCTCAAGCGGGAGAAGGGAGTTTTTCTCCTCTCTGGTTTTTCTTCCATGAGTATATTTACCATGGCTTTTGTGTAGGAATTACTACATACAGTAATTGTAGTTGTACTTGATGCTAGCAAATCAACATTACTACTGAGACAAAAGGATTATCAATGGAAATGTTACATTCTCAAATAGAATATTTTTAAATATAATAGCTGTCTATTTCTTCTAAAACACTACTAAACATGGTAATGAGAAATTATTGAAATTCAGGTAATTTTTCAAACATACAGAATTTCTGAAAGCACTGAGGGTGTCATGTACCCCTTAGTGCATTTTAATCTCCCAGACATCTTGGTGAATCTAGTCAAGTGTGTGCCTGTATGTTAGTCGCTCAGTCATGTCCAACTCTGCAATCCCATAAACTGTAGCTCATCAGGCTCCTCTGTCCATGTTATTTCCCCAGGCAATAAAACTGGAGGAGGTAGCCACTCCCTTCTCCAGGGGACCTTCCCAACCCAGGGATTGAATTCAGGTCTCCTGCACTGCAGGCAGCTTCTTTACCATCTGCGCCACCCAGGCGCTGAGTATGTCATGGAGCCCTAAGTGCATTTAAATCTCCCGTACACCTTGGTGAATTTAGTTAAATCCCACCTCAAGTATGCCTTCTTGCTCAAGTTTTATGTTACACCCTTTTGGAGAGATGCAGGCACTTGGTGGCCAGAGTCCTTGGTAGAGGGCAAAAGAGTGTTTGGGGAGTCTCTTTGGGGCCTTTCAAGAACAGCTGGGGAGGCTCTGGCCATGAAATGAAACAGGGTGGCTGGCAGGCCATCTCTTCCCCTTTGTTGATTTTTGTTATTGTTGATTTATGTGGGATGACATTCCCTCCCTCAAATCACCCTTTTCTTGAAATCCTTTAGAATCCTCTCATAAAGCCTGCCTCTTAGGTGGAACAGAACTTTCCTACCCCACCAGAAACACCAAGGAGCCAAGAACTCTATTTCTACCTTATTAAATACATATATTTTTAATATACCTAAAATATTATATGTAATGTTTTATATATATTAAATATATATATTTATATATATAAATGTTTTGAAGCTTATGCACCCAAATTCCCATGGACTATCCTGATGATTCTGATAGCATTTCTATAGGTTCTATATATGGCTTCTAAGCTGTCCTTTCCACCATGTCACCTGCCTTTAAAATTTCCAGATAAATATGGAATTTAGAAAGCAAAAACAATGAATGGAGTATTTTGAAAAGGAATAAAATACTCTTCTTGGGAAACATTCTCTATTAATTCAATAAGCAGTTAAAAAGGAAAAGGAGGCTACTTCTGGAGATTCATTTAGAAAATAATTGCTTTTCTTTTTTCTATTTTCTAATACAAATCACTCTGAAAACTGTGAATACCAAGTTTTGTGAATCATTTTTATTTTACACGAGATAGGGTCACACTTCCCCACTGGTTTTGCTGGTGAATCACTCATTAGCCAAGTATTTTGTTAAGGAATTTGTATCTATTAAATATATCTTTGTAATAGTTTGTATTCTCCTTTAGGGTTGTGTGTATGTGCTCGGTCACTCAGCCGTGTCCAACTCTGCAACTCCATGGACTGTAGCCCACCAGGCTCCTCTGTCCAAGGTATTTCCCAGGCAAGAATACTAGAGTGGGTTGCCATTTCTTTCTCCAGGGGCTCTTCCTGGACCCAGGGATCGAACCTGCTTCTCTTGCATCTCCTGCATTGGCAGGCAGATTCTTCACCAGTATTGAACCACAGGGCTGTTTATTTAGGCAGGGTCTCTCAGGGAATAGGAACTTCCCCTTTCAAGGGTTCTCTTGCACAGTAATGATAAAAAATAAAAAAAAAAACAACTAAGAACAACCAGCAAACAGAATGATGATGGCATTTCTTTATTTAAACAACACTAGGCACAGATTATCATATCTCTTTCAATTTTCTGAAAAAGTATTGGGGGTTAAAAAAAAAAAAAAACTACAGCTAACGAGAACATTCAATAAGAAGAGCTTGACCTTTGATCATACTATTTCACCTCACTGGACCTCTGCTTTCCTCACAGGAGAAATGAGGAAGCTGGATGAAATGATTTCTATCGTCCATTTCTGATCAGGAGATGGGTCTCCTCCTAAGCGTCAGAAATGATTCCTTTTGTTACGTGGCCTTGATTCGGTGTGACTGAGGGAACGTGTCCCTGTATGTAATTAATACAGCATCTGAATGGTCTTTCTCAACCCTTGAATGATAATATACTAAAATCTTAAAGGCATTTGTAATTTAGGAGAGTACAAGTAAGTTCGCAGCTTGCAGGAAGCTTCTGCATAATATTTCCAAAAGAAAATTAGGGTGGGGGATTCATTACTTTCCCCGGCTATTAAAGGCAGGCATCTGCTCTCAGCTGTAGCAGTGAAGTTTCACACCTATCTGAGATATAGATTTGCAGATCCGTGTTACAGTGCCTTACACATGACCTCTGACATTCTATTAGGATGTCTTTGGAATTAGACTCATAGAACAAAGATATGATTCCTAATTTATTCATTGCTTTTTAAAAAATGAAAGAAAAAAAGAAAAACCTTTGGTTGGTAGAGAGGTCTAGAAATTATTTCAAATCAGATACTCCTTGTTATCTTTAATAATGGTTTCTCCTTGAACCATAAGCTTTAGTGTATCTAGGATGTCCTGAGGTTACCAGGATACAAAATTTCCTCTAAGCCAATTAGATCTCCCAATCCTGATTAACAGAAAGAGGTCAGACACTAAGAGCCTTCTTTATCTAGTTCCACAAACATGTTAGATTAACTAATATATATGTTTACTTTTACAGAACCACAAATTTGCTTATTTTATTAAGTAAACTTATCACAAGTCCTGTAGGAAAAGAACTACAAAAAGTTTTCCTTTATCAAAGTGAAGAGCAAAAATACAAAGTATCCGAGAAACGCATTTTTGTTCTTCTAAGATTTAACATGCTTATTCTTCATATAAAGGTATAAATGGGCAACATTCTTTTATGAGGTTTAAATAAGGTTTTTAAAATATCTGTGAATGTAAATATTTTTATATACTTGCATAATTCTGTATAGCTGTCAAAATAGGATATTTCACACAGTAAACAATATAAGAGTTAAAAAAAAATTCACTACATTTTCAAGTATACCTTCACAAACATACAACAAGCAAGATGATGAAATCTGAGCGACAAGACCTATTTGGCTGCATCGACTAGTCGATGTTCTTGAGCCTTCCATAGCAAGGTCTTGCTAAGTTAACTTAAAGGCTTCCCAAGTGCTTTAGTTACTTCACCAATTGCTTCCTTTATTTCCCCTTTCCTCTCTTTAGCATCACAGTTTCTGAGAGGATAAGCCAGCTCAAATTGGGCACTCGAAATTCTGTTGGTACCAGCACTTAAACAAGGATTAAGAAATGTGTCAGTGAAGGAAAAAGAAAAGACTAAAATATGCAAACTGAACTTTCTTCAAATAATGCAGCTATACCTCTTGTGTGAATCACCTAAGAATAATGTCAAGGATACTGTGGATGACTTGTTTAGCCAATAAACAAAAACAAGGTAATGAAATTCAGTCACCTTTGCTCTTATTGTGATGATGTCACAAAAAAGAAAAGGAACCTCATTGGTTCTCCTGCAGACTGAGGCATTATGACGTCAGCAAAAGGCCCCCAGTAATTTATAGCATCTTGTTTACTCTGGAGCCATTTGATATGTATTAATACATGCAGCAGCAGCTGTCTCTTTTACCAGGGAAGTGTGCTCACATGAGCTCTTTCACCCAAACTGAGAACATAAGCACACTCTAATAGCAAAAGAGGCAGCTGCTGTTGCATGAATTAATGTATTATAAGTTACTCTCTCATTTGTTATTCTTTTTAAATCCCACTCTATTTTAAAAATAAAAACGCTCAAGGTTTGAAAAGAAATGAAAATTCTGCAGAGAACTCATATGCTGGTAGAGACCATGAAGAAAATTTTGCCATTTTTTAAAAAATGTTTTTAGGGATAATTCATTTGTATACCAATTTTTTTTTAAAAAATTAAAATATTTATTATTTTTAGAATGTAGGCATCTGGTGTCTTTTAAGTGCTCAAAGCAGAGAAGAAAAGGGGGTTTCCTGATTCTAGTTATGATGCAAGACTGAGAGGGGATATGCTCAATAGGTTAAGGCCAGAAATTAGCATTAGTATTTACTCTAATCACTTTCTCAACATAAAACTACTCTTTTGTAAATACTTAGATAATTATTAAAATTGATTCTTAATCTATTTATATGTTGGAAATAGCTAAATTTAATATCTATACATGTAACTATTCTAAGGATTTTAATAACCTAGGGATTCCTAACTCAGATTATAACACACTGCAGCCAGGGTTAAAGAGGTTTTTTTTACATTATCTGTCTTTATGTCATTATATAGCTCAGCTATACCTATGTATTCTATTTTATGGCATACAAAATTACTAATAGCAAAAGCAATTAATACAATGAACTTCCAACATTTCTAAATAATTGAAATGTTTATGATGATAGAAATTTTTGTTTTGTTTGGAGTTGGTGTAGTTTAACTTATTGGTGTAGTTCATTTGTTGTTTTAATAAACTGGCTTTCAGAAAACTGGGAGAGAAATTCTTTTTAGACAAATGGAGAGTTTAGTTCAATTTCCTTGATTCTTTTCAATTCCATTTTATAATTTCCTGTTCTTCTCAGTACTAAGGTTACATTTCCATTTTGTAAATATTGTACTGTGTAAATCTTGGCCTTCTAATTTTATGCATTAATTTATCATTGTAAAATATCTTCAAACGAGTGTTCTGTTTATCTAGGAATTTTAAGTATTTAATATCTTTTTTATGTTATGCAAGCTCTGTTAACAATATGGCTCATTATTTAATCCAGAAAGAATTTAGAAGGTGTGAGGTTTGTAACAGAACGTGATATAGTTGCCTAATTAGTTCATTTACATGCTGACCTTTTAAACTAGTGAAGTTTCATAAACCTGACTTGTGGTTATAACTACTGCACAAAAACCATCTTGGAGATGGGATAGAAAACCATCTATAGTAAGAGTCATAAAAAAATACTGATGATAAACTAATAGGAAAACAAAATTAAAGTCATGTACTACCATCTCAATGAATTATAGGACGTCACCTTAGATTATTTTTTTTATATGAACTTTTCAGAGCAGCCAATCAACCAACTGGACCTTTCTAACTGCTTACTTTTAATAAAAGTGGGAAATTATCCATCCAAGTTATAGTAGAATTTCATGTTTCTAAAATCATATCTAAATTTCTTGAATTGTAAACAAGCACTCTGAATTCACTATCTTCTCAATATATGTCCTTCCTCTGCAAGGACATTACTCAAAATTCAAAATCTTACAGAAAATTTAAACATCCTCACTTTTAAAAACTGGTACAATCTTACATTATTTGAAAAAAGACAAATTTTGCAGTGGATCTGCAGGAAAATGATATGGACAGATAAGTGAAAGTGAATGTGAAGTTGCTCAGTCATGTCCGACTGTGACCCCATGGACTGTAGCCTACCAGGTTTCTCCATCCATGGGATTTTTCCAGGCAAAAATAGTGGAGTGGGTTGCCACTTCCTTCTCAAGGAGATCTTCCCGACAAAGCTTAAATGAATTCCCTTTTCTGAATTACCAGGAATTGTTAGATTAAGCCACCCCTCAAAATGCATGGGGCTTCCCAGGTGGCACTAGTGGTGATGAACTTGCCTGCCAATGCAGGAGGACTCAGGAAACACAGCTTTGATCCCTGGGTGGGGAAGATCCTGAAACGAGGAAAGAGCAACCCACACCAGTATTCTTTTTTTTTTTTAATTGAAGGATAATTGCTTTACAGAATTTTGCTGCTTTCTGTCAAAGCTCAGCATGAATCAGCCATAGGTATACATATATCCCCTCCCTTTTGAAACTCCCTCCCATCTCCCTCCCCATCCCAACCCCCTACGTTGTTACAGAGCCCCTGTTTGAGTTTCCTGAGCCATAGAGAAAATTTCCCTTGGCTATCTGTTTCACATACGGTAATGTAAGTTTCCATGTTACTCTTTTCACACAGCTCGCCCTCTCCTCCCCTCTTCCCATGTCCATAAGTCTATTCTCTATGTCTGTTTCTCCATTGTTGCCCTGTAAATAAATACTTCACTATCATTTTTCTAGATTTCATATATATGTGTTAGAATACGGTATTTATCTTTCTCTTTCTGACTCACTTCACCCTGTATAATAGATTCTAGGTTCATCCACCTCATTAGAACTGACTCAAATGTGTTCCTTTTTATGGCTGATTAATATTCCATTGTGTATATATACCACAACTTCTTTATCCATTCATCTATTCATCTGTCGATGGACATCTAGGTTGCTTCCATGTTCTAGCTATTGTAAATAGTGCCGCAATGAACAATGGGATACGTGTCTCTTTCAATTTTGGTTTCCTCAAGGTATATGCCTAGGAGTGGGATTTCTGGGTCATATGGTGGTTTTATTCCTAGTTTTTTAAGGAATTTCCACACTGTCTTCCATAGTGGCTATATCAATTTACATTCCCGCCAACAGTGCAAGAGTGTTCCCTTTTCTCCACACCCTTTCCAGCATTTGTTTGTAGATTTTTTTTTTTTTTTTTGATAAGGGCCATTCTGACTGGTGTGAGGTGATATCTCATTGTAGTTTTGATTTGCATTTCTCTAATAATGAGCAGTGTTGAGCATCTTTTCATGTGTTTGTTAGCCATATGTATGTCTTATTTGGAGAAATGTCTGTTTAGGTCTTTTCCCTAGTTTTTGATTGGGTTGCTTGTTTTTCTGGTATTGAGTTGTATGAGCTACTTGTATATTTTGGAAATTAATCCTTTGTCAGTTGTTTCATTTGCTATTTATTTTCTCCCATTCTGAGGGTTGTCTTTTCAACTTGCTTATAGTTTCCTTTGCTGTGCAAAAGCTTTTAAGTTTAATCAGGTCTCACTTGTTTACTTTTGTTTTTATTTCCATTACTCTAGGAGGTGGGTCATAGAAGATCTTGCTTTGATTTATGTCATCGAGTGTTCTGCCTACATAGGCAAAACTCTTCCTCTAAGAGTTTTATAGTTTCTGGTCTCACACTTAGGTCTTTAATCCATTTTGAGTTTATCTTTGTGCATGGTGTCAGGAACAGTTCTAATTTCATTCTTTTACATAAAGCTATCCAGTTTTCCCAGCACCATTTATTACAGAGGCTGTCTTTGCCGCATTGTATACTCTTGCCTCCTTTGTCAAAAATAAGGTACCCATAGGTACATAGGTTTATTTCTGGACTTTCTATCTTGTTCCACTGCTCTGTATTTCTGTTTTTGTGCCAGTACCATACTGTCTTGATGACTGTAGCTTTGTAGTATAACCTGAAGTCAGGAAGCTTGATGCCTCCTGCTCCATTCTTCTTTCTCAAGACTGCTTTGGCTATTTGAGGTCTTTTGTGTTTCCATTTGAATTGTGAAATTTTTTGTTCTAGTTCTGTGAAAAACGCCACTGATAATTTGATAGGTATTGCATTAAATCTGTAGATTGTATTTGGTAGTATAGTCATTTTCACAATATTGATTCTTCCTACCCAGGAACATGGAATATCTCTCCATCTGTTTATGTCATCTTTGATTTCTTTCATTAGTGTCTTATAATTTTCTGCATACAGTTCTTTCATCTCCTTAGGTAAGTTTATTCCTAGATATTTAATTCTTTTTGTTGCAGTGGTGAATGGGATTGATTCCTTAATTGCTCTTTCTGATTTTTCTTTGTTAGTATATAGCAATGCAAGTGATTTCTGTGTATTGATTTTGTATCCTGCACCTTTGCTAAATTCACTGATTAGCTCTAGTAATTTTCTAATACTATATTTAGGGTTTTCTATATACAGTATCATGTCATCTGCAAACAGTGAGAGCTTTACTTCTTTTCCGATTGGATTCCTTTTATTTCTTTTTCTTCTCTGATTGCTGTAGTTAAAACTTCCAGAACTGTGTTGAATAATAGTGGTGAAAGTGGACAACCTTATCTTGTTTCTGATCTTAGGGGGAATGCTTTCAGTTTTTCACCATTGAGAATATTGTTTGCTGTAGTCTTATCATATATGGCTTTTACTATGTTGAGGTAGGTTCCTTCTATGCCCATTTTTTGGAAGAGTTTTAATCATAAATAGGTGCTGAATTTTGTCAAAGGCCTTTTCTACATCTACTGAGATGATCATATGGTTTTTATCTTTCAATTTGTTAATATGGTGTATCACATTGATTGATTTCCATATATTGAAGAATCCTTGCATCCCTGGAATAAACCCAACTTGATCATGGTGGATGAGCTTTTTGATGTGTTGCTGAATTCTGTTTGCTAAAATTTTGTTGAGGATTTTTGCATTGATGTTCATCAGTGATATTGGCCTGTAGTTATATTTTTTTGTGTTGTTTTTGTCTGGTTTTGGTATCAGGGTGATGGTGGGCTCATAGAATGAGTTTGGAAGTGTTTCTTCTTCTACAATTTTTTGAAAGAGTTTTAGAAGGATAGGTCTTACCTCTTCTCTAAATGTTTGATAGAAGTCTCCTGTGAAGCCATCTGGTCCCGGGCTTTTCTTTTTGTGAGATTTTTGATCACAGCTTCAATTTCAGTGCTTACAATTGGGTTGTTCATGATTTCTATTTCTTCCTGGTTCAGTCTTAGAAGATTGAACTTTTCTAAGAATCTGTCCATTTCTTCCAGGTTATATATTTTCTTGCCATATAGTTGTTCACAATAGTCTCTTATAATCCTTTGTATTTCTGCATTGTCTGTTGTAACCTCTTCTTTTTCATTTCTAATTTTGTTGATTTGATTCTTCTCTCTTTTTTTCTTGATGAGTCTGGCTAAAGGCTTGTCAATTTTTTTTTATCTTCTCAAAGAACTAGCTTTTAGTTTTATTAATCTTTACTATTGTTTCTTTCATTTATTTCTGCTTGTATCTTTATGATTTCTTTCCTTCTACTAATTTTGGGTTTTTTTTCTTCTTCTTTTTCCAGTTGCTTTAGGTGTAAAGTTAGGCTATCTATCCAATGTTTTTCTTGTTTCTTGAGGTAGGATTGTATTGTTGTAAACTTCCCTCTTAGAACTGCTTTTGATGCATCCCATAGTTTTGAGTTGTCATGGTTTCATTGTTATTTGTTTCTAGAAATTTTTTCATTTCCCTTTTGATTTCTTCAGTAACCTGTTGGTTATTTAGAAACATGCTTTTTAATCTCCATGTGTTTGTGTTTCTTATAGTTTTTTTCTTGTAATTGATATCCAGTCTCATTGTGGTCAGAGGAGATGCTTGATACAATTCCAATTTTCTTAAATTTACTGAGGTTTGATTTCTGACCCAAGATGTGGTCTATCCTGGAGAATGTTCCATGTGCACTTGAGAAGGAGGTGTATTCTTCTGCATTTAGATGGAATGTCCTAAAGATATCAGTGAGATTCATCTCATCTTATGTATTATTTAAGACGTGTTTCCTTATTAATTTTCTGTTTGGATGATCTGTTCATTGGTGTGAGTGGGGTGTTAAAGTCTCCTACTATTATTGTGTTACTGTCAATTTCTCCTTTTATGTCTGTTAGTGTTTGTCTTATGTAATGAGGTGCTCCTATGTTGAGTGCATAGATATTTACAATTGTTTTGTCTTCCTTTTGGATTGATCCCTTGATCATTATGTAGGGTCCTTCCTTATCTCTTGTACTATTCTTTATTTTATAGTCTATTTTGTCTGATATGAGTATTGCTACTGCAGCTTTCTTTTATCCCATTTGCATGGAATATATTTTTCCATCCTCTCACTTTCAGTCTGTATGTGTCTTGAGGTCTGAAGTGGGTTTCTTGTAGACAGCATATTTATGGGCCCTGTTTTTGTATCCATTCAGCCAGTCTGTGTCTTTTGGTTGGAACATTTAATCCATTTTGAGACCCCTGGTGGCTCAGATGGTAAAGTGTCTGTCTGAAATTCAGGAGACCCGCGTTCCATCCCTGGTTTGGAAACATCCCCTGGAGAAGGAAATGGCAGACCACTCCAGTACTCTTGCCTGGAAAATCTCATGGATGGAGGAGCCTGGTAGGCTATAGTCCATGGAGTGGCAAAGAGACAGACATGACTGAGCAACTTCACCTTCACTTTCACTTTCTTTGATCCATTTACATTTAAAGTAATTATTAATATATATGTTCCTATTGCCATTTTCTAATTGGCTGGGGTTGATTTTGTAGATATTTTTCCTTCTGTTTTATTTCTGACTATATAAGTCTGTTTAACATTTGTTGTAAAGCTGGTTTTGTGGTACTGAATTCTCTAAAAGCTTTTGATTTCCCCATCAATTTTGAAAGAGACCCTTGCTGGGTACAGTAATCTTGGTTGTAGATTTTTTCCCTTTCAGTACTTTAAATATATCCTGCCATTCCCTTCTGGCCTGCAGAGTTTCTGCTGAAAGATCAGCTGTTAAGCGTATAAGGTTTCCCTTGTATGTTACATGTTTCTTCTCCCTTGCTGCTTTTAATATTCTTTATTTGTGTTTAGTCTTTGTTAGTTTGATTAGTATGTGCCTACTTGGGTTTATCCTGTATGGGACTCTTTGTGCCTCTTGGACTTGATTGGCCATTTTCTTTTCCTTATTGGGGAAATTTTCAACTATAATCTCTTCCAAATTTTTCTCATACCTTTTCTTTTTCTCTTCTTCTTCTGGGACCCCTATAGTTAGAATGTTGGTGCATTTGATATGGTCCCAGAGCTCTCTGAGACTGTCCTCATCTCTTTTCATTCTTTTTACTTTATTCTGTTCTTCAGACGTTACTTCCACCATTTTGTCTTCCAGCTCACTGATTCATTCTTCTACTTCAGATATTCTGCTATTGATTCCTTCTAGAGTATTTTTAATTTCAGTAATTGTGTTGTTTGTCTCTGTATGCTTTCATTGAGTCTTCTAGGTCTTTGTTAATTGATTCTTGCATTTTCTCCATCTTGTTTTCAAGGTTTTTGATCATCTTTACTATCATTATTCTGAATTCTTTTTCAGGTAGTTTTCCTGTTTCCTCTTCATTTATTTGGACTTCTGTGTTTCTAGTTTGTTCCTTCATTTGTGCAGTATTTCTCTGCCTTTTCTTTTTTTTTTTAAAGTTATTGTGTTTGAGGTCTCCTTTTCCAAGGCTTCAAAGAAAGTTGAATTCTTTCCTTGACGAAGGTTGAATTCTTTCTTCCTTTTGGTTTCTGCCCTCCTAAGGTTGGTCCAGTGGTTTGCATGAGCTTCATATAGGGTGAGATTTGTGCTGAGTTTCTTTTTGTTGGTTGGTTTTTCCTCTGATGGGCAAGGCTGAGTGAGGTGTTACTCCTGTCTGCTGATGATTGGGCTCCTATTTTTGTTTTGTTTGTTGTTTAGATGAGGCGTCCTGCACAGGGTGCTACTGGTGGTTGGGTGATGCCAGGTCTTATATTCAAGTGGTTTCCTTTGTGTGAGTTCTCACTATGTGATACTCCCTAGGGTTAGTTCTCTGGTAGTCTAGGGTCTTGGAGTCAGTGCTCCCACTCCAAAGGCTCAGGGTTTGATCTCTGGTCAGGAACGAAGATTCCATAAGTGGTTTGTTATGGCATTAAGGGAGAGTTAAACAAATATCCAAAAATGAGAAGCCAAAGATGAACCCCAGACAAATAGCAGTAACAAAATCAGGCAAATAATCATTAAAATAATAAAATATACACATATACATATACACCCATGAGCAACGTGAAAACAGTCCAACAAAGACAAAGTACAGTAGGCTGATCCAGTGAACAAAGGAAATAAAAAATTATATTTACCAGTTAAGAGCAAAACTAGCTTAAGCACAAACTGGAAAACAAAACTAAAGCAAGGTGCCAAGTGGGGAATAAAGCAATGAAAAAAAAAACTAACAAATATGTTGAGAGGAAAGGAAAGAAAGAATAGATATGCAAAGTTAAATAAAGGTAGATGAAGTTTATATACATTAAAGATTAACTGCAAGAGGAAAAGGACAGTAGGAAAGGCAATCATAAGAATAAATGTAGAGAAAATATAATAGGTTTAAAAATTAAAATTATAAAAAAAGAAAAGAAAAAAATGGAAGAAGAAAGAAAAAAGGCGGGGGGGCGGGGAGGAAAACTCAACAGAACTGCAAAAATCCAATGTAGAGGCAGCGGTTTACAACAACAATAGAACGTGTGACTGAATATACACATATACATATACACCCATAAACAAAATCAAAACAGTCCAACAAAAATTAAGTACAATAGATTGACCTGGTGAACAAAGGAAGCCAAAAACTTCATATCTACCAGAACAAAACTAACTACAGCACAAAGTGGAGAATGTTGCATTTTCAGCCAACTTTTTTGCTCTCTTCTTTCACTTTCATCAAGAAGCTCTTTAGTTCTTCTTCGCTTTGTGTCATAAGGGTGGTGTCATCTGCATATCTGAGGTTATTAACATTTCTTCTGGCAGTCTTGATTCCAGCTTGTATACCCACTACCTGCAGCCATTTCCACATATACTACCTCACTGGACCACTCTAACAAGTGAAGAGACAAACTAAAGCCCCCCAGCTGGTAAAGAGCAAAGTCAGGAGTGGAAAGTTTATGCTTTTCTCATATATCCTATAGCCTCATGTAGCTCAGATTTCTCACATTCCCAGCACAATTTATTAGGAGTTTAACAGTTGGCAATAGAGGGCCTGTAAACTTCTCTTCATGGTATCATCTGGTCCTGCTTGTCCTCCAGTTTATTCTTGATTCTGTCCTGGAGTAGAGGGTGTGAGAGCCTTCAAATGCACTTACATCCTCATGACCCATCAGCTCTTTTGCCTTTCATCACTCACTTCTGCGTGGTGGATCACAACCAATCAATCACCAACTCGGGAGAAGCACTCCTGCTCCCTCCAACAGCTCGGGGGAAAAGCCCACACCAGTATTCTTGATGGGAGAATCCCATGGACAGAGGAGTCTGGTGGGCTACAGTCCAAAGGGTCACAAAGAGTCAGATGAGAGTGAGCACAAAATGCATGCCACCCCACCTCTCTTCTCTCCAATCATCTATTTATTTAATTATTTTATTTTATTTTATTTTATTTATTTTATTTTATTTTATTTTATTTATTTATTTTATTTTATTTATTTAATTTATTTAATTTTTTTATTTTTTATTGGAATATAGTTGCTTTACAATATTGTATAAGTTTCCGCTGCATGGCAAAGTGAATCAGCTATATGTATACAAATATCCCTTTTTTTGGATTTCCTTCCCATCTAGGTCACCACAGAGCATCGAGTAGAGTTCCCTGAGTTATACGGTAGTTTCTCATCAGTTATATATTTTATATGCAATATTAATAGCATACATATGTCAATTCCAGTCTCCCAATTCCTCCCACCCTCCAGTCATCCATTTAAATACTGTGATCAGTCTATCTAGACCATCCTCCCACTCCTGCCCTTTTTGCCTACACTCACTGAAACTCCTGTCACAGGGGATCTCCCCTACAGCTCTAACCATGGACTTTCTATAAAATGCCCTTCTTCTAGCACCTTTAGGTTGTTGGCTTATCTATGCGGCCCTCTCAAATAAGGGCTGCTTACCTCTGGCTGCCCAGAATCTACAGCAATTGAAGAATGAGGGATAGCCTGGAAATGAACAGTCAGAATTCTTCTTGTTGCCTGCAACCCTGCCTCCTTGATATCTCATTTCACGTTCACACTCCTGTCACTCTATGACACTCTGTGTTTCCCCGTCACTATCATGTAATGTTTCCCTTGACACTTTCCAGAATTCATTGAAAAGTTAAACAAATCAATCTTTCTCTTCAGCCCTTCTCTTGGGCAAGTTTAGAGTCTATGTGAATAATCCAAAAATGGATTGAATTCCTTGACCTCCTCAGTTTAAAGGCCTTTTTGTCTTATTCCATTTCAACTACACCCCACCCCATGGTCTTATTCTGGAAACTTACCAACACCCAAAACAGCCTGATGTCTTGAGCTCTGGTATATGACACCATGAACTTCAGGTTCTTCAAACTCTGGGTGACCATCTCCATTCCTATAGCTTCAACTATGAACTAGGCTTAATTTCTCCCCTCAGTTCCACTATCTTGGAGACATTTTAACTTAAATGTCCCTGGAGCACTTAATATTTATCAGGACCCCAGTGAAATTCTACGTGATATAAGAGTTTCAAGAATAAATTCTCTTCAGAAGTCAGCTCCTTCTTCTGATGTTCATGTTTCTCTTAATGGCAAAACCATTCTCTCAGTTACAAAGCATTACATTCACCCAATTTTTCCCTGGATGAGAGATTATGTATACATATATGTATATATGTATTTTATAGCTTATTTTTTAAATTAATTTTTAATGAAGTACAGTTGCTTGAAAATGTTGCTAGTTTCTACTGTATGGCAAAGTGAATCAATAAAATAGATAATTAATGAGAACCTACTGTATAGCTCAGGGAATTCTAATCAGTGCTCTGTGGTGACTTAAATGGGAAGGAAATCCAAAACATAAGGGATATACAGATACATATGGCTGATTCACTTTGCTATACAGTGGAAACTAACACAACATTGTAAAGAATGTAACAAAACATTACATTCACTTTTGATATATCCCTTCTTCTGAAATAACTCTTGAATTCTTCTTATTTTTTTCAATGCCACCTTTATTACTATAGTTTCTACCACCATTGACCTAGAGAGAAACAACTGTAATAACCTCCTAAAATTACTGCCTATCTAGCACCATGATTTCCACAGTATTTCATAAATATTTGTAAAGTAAATTCATGCATGCATGCATGAACAAGTCTTCCCCAGGACTAATGAATCCTGCTGCTGTTCAAAAAGTATTGCTTCTACTTTCTAAGGAACAAAATGGTCTTTAGCTAAATATTCGAGTTCTTCTCTCATCTGACCCCAAATGTTTTTCTAGCCACTTCTTCTATATGAACAATTCACATCTACTCAAACATTTCCATAAGCCAGTGGATCTGAAAGTATAGTCTGCAAGCCAGGAGCACCAGCATCTCCTTGGGAACTTGTTAGAAATGAAGTTTTGGGGGGACTACCCAAGACCTGCTGAATAAGAAACACTGGGTAACCTGGATGCATGGCAAAGTGTGAGATTATGTTCACAGCATCACACGCATGTCAGTGTCATTCTTTAAACTTGTAATTTCCTCCTCTACTTTCCTTTCTATAAAAATTATACTTCTGTATTTCAAAGTTCAAGTCAAATGCTATCTTTTCTCTGAAAATTTCCTTGCTCTTCCAGTAGCATCTAGTTGCTAATTCCACTGACCAGTCCCTTCTCTGAACTCCCGTATAAGGTGAAGTTCTTTGTAATGTGTTAGTGGCACTCACAGCACACTATCCATGTGTGTGTGCTCACTTGCTCAGTCATGTCTGGCTCTTTGTGACCCCACGGACTGCAGCCCTCCAGGCTCCTCTGTCCGTGGAATTTTCAAGGCAAGAGTACTGGAGCAGACTACCATTTCCTATTCCAGGGAATCTTCCTGACGCAAGGATCAAAAATGCATCTCCTGCGTTGACAGGTGGATTGTTTAACTTTGCATCACCTAGGAAGCCCCAATAGGTAATAGTTTACATCTATAAATAAGCAATCAATGCTGAGGCCAAAGTTTTAATGTATCAAGGTCAAAGGCAAACTCTAATCCAGAAAAAACCATTATATATATATATATATATATATATATGTATATGTATATTTGTCTATCTTTAGTAAAGCTGAAACTTAACAAGTATCCTAAGAAAATCCACCTTATTAAAAGTAGAGATGGCACTTCCATAAAGCACTGGTGATGGCCACTCAGCAGTGGGGTTTGTGACAGCCACTGTGCTGCCTAGAAAAGAAGTTGTGGGGAGAGTCTCATGATTAAAGTTTGTCCCCCATCCAACTGTCAGCACTAAGTACATTTAAATTTCTCACTTGTACTTGGAACAGGGCCACAGATTAAATACATACAATTCAGCCAATATTTACAAAGCACACACTATGTGCCAGGCACTTTTTGGCTACTGAGAATCAAGCAGTGGAAAGATTTGTGAAGAATACAATCCTCATTGAAACAGGGAGAACAGGACGTCATCAAGTAACTAAGGTGTCTATCACACACTTGATAACCTCCTAGAGTTAGTGTATTTCTAGGACCACCCACCCCTCACTTACCTGTACTCCAGGATGGCCATTTCAGCACATCAGCATCAGTTCAGTTCAGTTCAGTTCAGTTCAGTCACTCAGTCGTGTCCAACTCTTTGCGACCCCATGAATCGCAGCATGCCAGGCCTCCCTGTCCATCACAAACTCCCAGAGTTTATCCAAACTCATGCCCATCGAGTTGGTGATGTCATCCAGCCATCTCATCCTCTGTCGTCCCCTTCTCCTCCTGCTCCCAATCCCTCCCAGCATCAGGGTCTTTTCCAATGAGTCAACTCTTCGCATGAGGTGGCCAAAGTATCGGAGTTTCAGCCTCAGCATCAGTCCTTCCAATGAACACCCAGGACTTATCTCCTTTAGGATGGACTGGTTGGATCTCCTTGCAGTCCAAGGGACTCTCAAGAGTCTTCTCCAACACAATAGTTCGAAAGCATCAATTTTTCGGCGCTCAGCTTTCTTCACAGTCCAACTCTCACATTCATACATGACCACTGGAGAAACCATAGCCTTGACCAGACGGACTTTTGTAGGTAAAGTAATGTCTCTGCTTTTTAATATGTTATCTAGGTTGGTCATAACTTTCCTTCCAAAGAGTAAGTGTCTTTTAATTTCATGGCTGCAGTCACCATCTGCATAAAGGTAGTCAAATAGATGAGTCCTGGGCCACTTACATTATAATAAAATCTTGCTATCGTTTATGTTTTATAGATATTTACCCACCAATCCTACAATTTTAGCAAGACCTAAACTTGTGTTTTCTTATTTTATTAGAAAAACAATAAATTATTAGAGACTTTCCTTTTACCAATGAGTGTCATCACTTTGGCTTCCCAGGTGGCTCAGGGGTAAAGAATCCACCTGCCAATGCAGAAGATGCAAGTTCAATCCCTGGGTTGGGAAGATTCTCTGGAGAAGGGGATGACAACCTACTCCAGTATGCTTGCCTGGAGAATCCCACAGACAGAGGAGCCTGGCAGGCTACAGTCCATAGGGTCGCAAAGAGTTAGACACAACTGAGCATGCACGCAAACACTGTCATCACTTTAACAGATTCAGCAGTAAAGAGCAAGGAGCAGTGGTTCCACTGCTGGAAACCAGGAAATGTAGAAAGCGGAAGAGATGCGGGGAAGCTAATGAGCATTCACAGTAACCTCTTCTTGCTTTGCAACATGGGTAACATTCCCTGATTTGCAACTGCTTTTTTTTTTTTCTGAGTTCATGAGTCCCAGAATGCCCCTGAGATCAGAGGAGCATCTTGTATAAGTGTCCTGATGGTGTCCAAAAGGCAGAGGTCTCTGTCTGAGTGATTGCAGAAGTTCAAATAGAATTTTTAAAAAGTCAGTCCTTCTCTGGGCAGGAGGGAGACTCTCTCAAAGGTCAATTAATAATTTCTCATATTCAAGCTTGTAAAGACCTCCTCATTACAGCTTCTGATTATATTTAGCAATTCTATGCACTCACATTAAACCAAAACAGGATAATAACAAATTTCAAACGAAGACCTTTAGAGTCAAGATCATCGACTTTACACTCAAAGCTATAAAGCAAACTCAGCTATTATTTTGTCTCTCATATTCTTAGACCACAAAGACTAAATGAAAGCAACAATCAAGTGGATGTGGTAAACCGTGGCATGGATTCAAAATATATTCTTTCACTAAAGGTAAAATATTTACATACTAACAGTGAACAATGTTGGAACTCTTTCTAATGGGAGTTAGAAAGACTGCCTGTTCTGAAAACTAGAAAGGGGACCATCCCAATAGTCCTGGTGACTGCTGAATGCTTACATGACACATACCACCCCAATGCCCTCAAGGAAAACAAATGCTTGAAATTCTATGATTGGCAGCATCTGGATTTCTCAAGGTTTAACTCTAGAATTAAAACATGGCATTTTCTTCTGAGCAATAAGGCCTGGATGAGGTTATATCCATTGGATATATTATAGAAAATGAATCAACAAGACTTCATTTAGGGATAATCCAGTCAACTAACTATAAGACAAGATCAATTAAATCTTACCCATCTTCATTTTTGGCTGATAGAATCATTTCTTCATTAGTCACACTTCTACTTTTCCACTTCTTTTTTTTTAATATTTTTTTAATATTAATAACAGACTTTTAAAAATATTAATAACTATGCTCTTTTTATGTGGCTACTACTTCAGAGAGTGTGCAAGAAAAATAATGGAAATCCAGTCAAACTTATTCAAATTTGAAATTGGTTAGGAGCTCTCAATTTCAGTGGGAAATGAGGTTAAAATTACTTGCTTTAAAATGAGCCTTGTTAATTAGTTGTAAAATTTAATTGTCCATATTTTCCCTGCTCTCAGTTACCAAGGCTAAACAAAAATTTGTTATATTTATTTGATTATTAATTTCCTCCTATTGAGGGGGGAGAGAAGAAAAAGGCACTTTTGAATTTAAACTTCAAAAAAGTTTAAAGTTCTTAAACTTTTATAGTACCTTTTAAAATATCACATCCAGCAGCTAGAAACTCAAAGTAAAAAAAAAAATTTCCTTTCTCCTCCCAAAGAAATGTTTTTTCCTCACTAACCACTGTTCTATTTATAATTTTTTATTCATGTATCACATATATAGTCTTCAGTTATTCTAAAGTCCTAAAATTTAGCCTACTGAAGTCTCATTTGAGCTAGAAAAAAAAAAAAAAACTCAAGGCATCAATTTTATTTCTAGAAATCTTATGTAATTCTTAAGCTGTCACAATCAATTTAATTTTTGAGGAGCCATTATTAAATAAATAAAATGAATTTAAGATACTCATTCAGTGATCTGTTGTCTAAGTAAGCTATTGACTACACTGTTATAATCTGAGACTCAAATAAATGGCCTCTCTCACATCTTGCAAATGACACTAAAGAAACAATTGAGTTTTCAGTCAAACAAACTGCTAGAAGCCAAGAGAACAGGGAAAGTAAAGAACATTCCATTCTGTTCTTGTAGAAGGGTCAGGAGGCGTGTTAGTGATACCGGATGGTGCTAGCTTGAGTGACTGAGAGAAAGTCGCTCAGTTGTGTCCAACTCTTTGTGACCCCATGGACTGCAGTCCACCAGGCTCCTCTATCTATGGAATTCTCCAGGCAAGAATACTGGTGTGGGTTGCCATTTCCTTCTCCAGGGGATTTTCCTGACCCAGGGATCGAACCCCAAGTCTCTCGCATTTCAGGCAGATTCTTTACCGTCTGAGCCACCTGGGAGGCCCAGTACTGGTTTTAATCAATTCAGTTCTGTTCTATTTAATTCAATTTGGCACATATTTAGCACCTCCTGTTTGTAGGGACCAGTACAGTGGATCACAACTGACGTTTAAAGACTTAGACTTGGAAAAGACTTTGGAAATCATCTATCTAGTTCACTGGGCTTCAAGCTGTATCCCAAGGCAATACATGAAGAACCCTGAAAGATGCAACAGGAAGGCTAGACCATGCAACTTCTGGATGAACTCTCTTCCCTCTTCTGCAGGAAATGCTTCGCTTTTAACTGTCACATATTGAAATGCCAAGAATGACTTTAATTCTAAAATGTTATTGTTACTAAAAAAAAAGTTTGAAAAAATACCTAATTTAACCCATTCCCCAAAATGTACAGATGAGGAAACTGAGACTGGAATTTAAGTCACTACTGAGGAATTCATAAATAATTTATGGCAAAATGAGAAGCTCCAATGAATACAATTTCCTAGTTACCATAGAGTCACGGAGCCTAGATAAGTGCCTTGTAAATGTTGAATTGAAAAAAAAAAAAAAAGATTTGAAGTGATGATACAGGAAGATAGATAGACAAATAGATAGATATTAATAGATAAATTATATTCAAGAGATTCTATCTTCTAGGGGCTTCCCAGGTGTCACTAGTGATAAAGAACCTGCCAACCAATGCAGGAGACATAAGAGGTGCAGGTTTAATCCCTCAGTCAGGAAGATCCCTTGGAGGAGGGCATGTCAACCCACTCCAGTATTCTTGCCTGGAGAATCCTATGGACAGAGGAGCCTGGCTGGTTGCAGTTCATAGGGTCGCACAGAGTTAGACACAACTGAAGCAACTTAGCAAATACATTTCATCTTCTTCTTTTTTATGGCACATTTCAAGAGCCTCATTCACAGAAAACACATGCGTGCACACTCAGTTTCTCAGTTTGATCCTTCTGATACCTCTTTGCAACCTCATGGACTGTAGGCCACCAGGCTTCTTTGTCCATGGGATTATCCAGGCAAAAGTACTGGAGTGAGTTGCCATTTCCTCCTCCAGGGAACCTTCCCAACCCAGGGATCAAACTCACATCTCCTGCATTGGCAGATGGATTCCCCACCACTGAGCCACCTGGAAAGCCCCAGAGAAAACACCTGATGGAAACATTATATCAATTGCACATATTCTTAGACTTATTCCTAGCATTAGGAAAGGTAAAATGAAAGAAATAAAACAAGTATAGCATATGAGATCCAAAGTTTTGAATTTACTAGGAAAGCAAAGAGAAAGCCTCCTAAAGAAAATAAGAAATGGTGTGTACACTGGTTGTATTGCAAATGAATGGAGAATTATGAAATGAGGCCTGAAAGCCAAATTGAAGGTAAAGATGGGGACCAGAATGAGAAAGAGAATTTAAGAGGAAAATAATATTGATGGTCAAAATAATAATAACAACCAAAATACAAGTGAAAATCAATTGTGCACATATCAATACATATTATCTAAAATGTGAAGAAAAATCTTAAATATTTTGTCTGTATATATTATTATATGTTTTTGATATTTTGTATTCCAAACCACTTTAATGACCTGCTATCAGTAAAACATGTACATTCTGCTGTTTCTCCAGTTGAAATGGGCATGCACAGCACCTAATTCTGCTACTGATGGAACTTTATGATGTATTTGGCTGGATGATAGATGCACTTGGTATCAGAAGAACAAAGAAAACCTATATAACTCATGCTGGGACATCAAACCTTGGACTTTAATCTCTTTAGCCTGAGTTAAGTAGCTTCATTTACCCAAGTAAATAAAACCAACAGAAATACCAAAAACTTACCCTACATTTTTCTGCATGCTTCAAAGAACAAAAACACCATCATCAATATGCATAATTCAAATCAACCTGAAGTAAATTCGACATGCTCTTCACAGTGAGCAAACCTGAGATTTCAAAATATCAAGGAGTAACAAATATGAAGGTAAATCAATGTGATTTATTATCCACACCTACCCATTTTCTCACCCTGGCATCAGTCATAACTTCCATCTACCTGACCCGTATCTCTCAGGTAGATGTATCAATGATTGCTAATAAGATAATGATCTTCATTTTCCCTAGTTACCCACCTTTCACCATGAGATGATCTTGTTCTGAAATACACAGTGGAGGTAAATAAGATGGTAACAAAACATTAAGAACACTAAAGGTGGTACCACAACAAAGAAGTGAAATGCAAGAAAGGGGTTTTTAAATAAATAAATTATAGCTTTAATTCTAGATTTATACAATATGAAATTGTAGAGGAACATTAAAATGAAATGTTACACCTGATGAACATTATGCAGCAAAGGGAATTCAAATACACATTGCAATATATTAGTTTACACTATAGGGGGAAAAAAGCAAACGAAAAATTACGAGCATCACAAAGGCACACAGCTCACTTTAAGTAACTGAAAACAATTGAAGAAAGTTATTCATGATTATTATAACTCTATGTCTCAGTTGGTGAGCATGCCTTAGTGACCTATTTAGTTTAATGCCAGATTGATATTTAATACCACTGTAGTGACATATCTTGTTAAGGTGGACTATAATGGGATCGTCCAAAAAGTTTCTTCAAATTGCAAATCTTTGTTTTTTTCTGAGGCATTCCATTAAACTACACATTCTCCAGAGAATTGCAATATTTAAATACGTGACATTGTGTCACATCCACATACTCTTTTGTTGTGAAAAAACACATATTAAGTCTACTGGAGAGGAATTCTCTTGTAGAAATATTTGGAATTTCCCTACCTATCCCTAGCTCAAACTTTGAAGTAAGAGTTTAATAAATCCTCTTTTGAATCAAGAAACTTTTTTCTAATATCTTTCAGGAAACTTTTAATTTCCTATATATCTACAGTTCTCTAGTCAACTGCTCAGATAATAAAATGCATGTTCATTAAATTCATGGCACCAAGTTGGTCATACTGTCTAATACTTTGAGAGACAGTATTATCACTTCAAATGATCTCAACATCTTATAGAGATCAGAAACAAAAGGTAAAAAAGAGAAATTAAAATTCAGAAGGCAAACCCAGTTTCCTAGAACTAGATGTGGGCATGGGGAATAAGCAAACCGCTAATGACTGTGGTAGAACTTTATCCACAGTATTGGAGAATTAGAAATTGAATGACATGATAAGGAATGCAGGAATCATTGAGTATTCTGTTATTGCAAATGGCCAGGATTGGGATCTCCATATCAAGAGGATATTGAAAAGCTCATCCTTTAAAAGAAGAAATATCTACACCAGGGGTGGGCAAAATGTGGCCTGCCTGCCAAATCCAGTCTGCTGCCTGCTTTGTAAGTGGATAAAGATTTATTGGGATACAGTCATGCTTATTCATTTCTGTGTTGTCTTTGACTGCCTTCACTGGTGGCTCAGCCAGTGAAGAATCCACCTGCAATGCAGGAAGACTATGGTTCAATCCCTGGGTTGGGAAGATCCTCTGGAGAAGGGAATGGCTACCCACTCCAGTAGTCTTGCCTGGAAAATTCCGTGGACAGAAGAGCCTGGCAGGCTAGAGTCCATAGGGTCACACAGAGTCAGACACGACTGCACAACTAACGCACACACACACACATCTACAATACCACCATTTATTTTAGAAAAAGAAGATATTTACAAAAGTATGGTCACAACAAGCTGAAGGTATGACATGGTTCTTCCTCCCATTTTCAGGTTCCCAAATATGACTGTGGGCAGTGGAGCTGAGTTGAAATTACCTGTGAGGTCTAGGGAAGATGGGAGATCGTGACTTTCCTGTTGGTCCAGTGGTTAGGACTCTGCGTTCCCAATGCATGGGTCACGGGTTCGGCCCTTGCTCAAGAAATAAGATCCTGCATGCTGCACGGCATGGTCGAAAACAACAGAAAAACAAAAACAAAACAAACAAAAGCACTCTCACTTTATTTAAAAAAAAAAAAAAGGAGCAAGACATTTGTTTCTGTCCAATAGGAATTGCCTTAGAAGAATAAGAAATAATTTCCTACACACTAAGACTGCCAGGCCTAACTCAATGAGAGAAAGGATCTTAAAAAGTCTCCTATTTTCTGCCAAGTAATCCTTCAGATTAGAGTCAAAATTGTTAAACAATGATAAACCCATACTACACAAAAAAGTTGTTCTTTTCTATTTAGGGTTCTTTAAAAAATAGGTCACTGTAAAATGTTGTAATATTTTCTTTCCTTGTTAATCACACTGAGTTTGACAGATCTAGATTGCTGTTAACAGTTAAATTATTTCTTCTGCCCTTTCATCCCGAGAATCCTGTGATTCTGTATTCCAGTAGGCCTGAGCTCCAGACACTTTAAAACATGCAAATAAATAGGTTGATTCCCTTTGTTTACATGTCCCTCTTTAACTGACATCAGCAATTAACTTCATTCTTATTCTCTAAGAATTTATTAGATCCCATGAACTGAGAGAGATAACAGTCCAGTTCAGTTCAGTCGCTCAGTCTTGTCCTACTCTTTGCAACCCCATGAACCACAGCACGCCAGGCCTCCCTGTCCATCACAAACTCCCGGAGTTTACCCAAACTCACGTCCATTGAGTCGGTGATGCCATCCAACCATCTCATCCTCTATTGTCCCCTTCTCCTCCTGCCCTCAATCCTTCCCAGCATCAGGGTCTTTTCAAATGAGTCAGCCCTTCACATAAGGTGGCCAAAGTATTGGAGCTTCAGCTTCAATATCAGTCCTTCCATTGAACACCCAGGACTGATCTCCTTTAGGATGGACTGGTTGGATCTCCTTGCAGTCCAAGGGACTCTCAAGAGTCTTCTCCAACACCACAGTTCAAAAGCATCAGTTCTTCTGCATTCAGCTTTCTTTATAGTCCAACTCTCACATCCATACATGACTACTGGAAAAACCATATTCTTGACTAGATAGACCTTTGTTGACAAAGTAATGTCTCATCCATTTTTGTTCTAAGTACATTCTTAACATCCAATCAGTATATTTTCTCTTTAGCCCATCAAGGCTTGTTATATCATTTCACACAATGTCATTTCACATAAACCATACATGACCTTTAACATGCCAATGACTGCATCAAATGTTATGGTAAGTTTTTAAATGACTGAATTATTTGGGGACCACTGTAAAAATGTAAAATAACAAAAGAAGGTGAGGGAAACAAATGAATTGCTTAACAAAAAGGGTTAAAGGGATTTTTTTTTCTCCCTTGTGCCTGGGCAGCCTCTCTGTGTCTTCCTAGCCTCTATTTTGCCTGGTCTTTTTATTATGTAATATGACATAATCTACAAAAAAGCAAACCATCTTGAGAACTATATCTTTACATCATCATCCATTCCACAAGCCCCACAAATTCAAGTCTAGAAACAGAGAGAAATGTACACTTTTATTGTATGTTTTCCTGAAGGGAAACAGACTTGATCAGTGGTAAGCCACACACACACACACACACACACACACACACACACACACACACACACACACACTCGCTGAGCTCTTCACCTGAGCTCTTCCAACCTCTGAAGCCCCTCCCTCTGCCCCTTCTGACCACGCCCTCCCCAGGCAGCCTCCACACTTTGCCCAGTCTCTCTTCCACCAGCCACCCTACACGTGGTCCTCTCTGCCAAGTGCCTCTGGGAGGTGTAGCCATGCCTTACACTCTGGCTCTTTCTTACCAAGCTGGAAAATACACTTTAGGGTACATTTCAATTTAATTCAAAACCCAAAAAAACATGGACTTCCCAGTGGTTCAGTGATTAAGAAATCCCCTGCCAGTGCAGGGGACATGGGTTTGATCCCTGGTCAGGGAAGCGCCCTCATGCCGCAGAGCAACTAAGCCCACGAGCCACATCTACTAAACCTGCGCCCGAGAGCCAGGGAGCCGCAACTACTAAGCCCGCATGCTGCAACTACTGAATCCCTCATGCCCTAGAGTCCATGTTCTGCAACAAGAGAAGCCACCACAATGAAAAGCCTGCGCATTGCAACTTGAACTTAGCCCCCGAAAGCCACAACTAGAGAAAGCTCGTACACAGCAATGAAGACCCAGCACAGCCAGAATTAAGTCAAGCAATTTTAGAAAATATTTATAAAGTACATATAATCTGTGCACAAAGTCGATGGCTAAGTTCTAGAAAAAAAAAATCGGCTGAGTAACAAAGGACATTTGCATAATTTTGGCCCCAGAAGAGGGTTGGGGAGTACACGTTTCCCTGCTCAGTCATGTCTGACTCTGTTGCGGCACCGTGGACTATAGCCCACCATGCTCCTCTGTTCATGAGATTTTCCAGGCAAAAACACTTGTGTGGTTTGCCATTTCCTACTCCAGGGGATCTTCCCTTTCCAAGGATCAAACCTGCAAGTCTTGCATCTCCTGTATTGGGAGATGGATTCTTTACCACTGCGCCACCTGGGCTGTGAAAAATAAATGTGTATTGTTTAAGCCCTGCTCTATGTTGCCTTGTTATAGCAGCCCAAATTGACTAAGACAAAGAACATGCAATATGGTTAAAGTAAAAAAAAAGAAAGAAAAGGTTGGGTGCCAAAGATATAATTAAATGTTGTAAAAGTACTCAGAAATAAATAACAAATTTTTAGTTGGGGGGACTAGGAAATGACTATGTGAGAACAAGACATTTAAGCTATGAGCCCAATTTCAATGCACATAAAATGCATTTCAGACTGAAGAGAGATGATAAACACAGGCAGATAAATGTGAAAGCACATTATGTGTTTGGGGAATATCATACTGACATTAAGATAACAGGAAAATAAAGAGCAGAGGGAAATGGGAGGATGGTGGGAAATGAAATTGGATAGTGACTTGGAGTCCATTCAGTCATTAAGCACCTAATAACTGGGTGTCTACAGCGTGGCAACCATACCATGTCAGGCACTGGGGTACATGGCCAGTCGAGGCACACAACACAATTTCTCCTCTCGTGTGATTGTGTTAAAACATAATGCCAGGAACAAATCATTGTAAACTGCGACAAGCAAATGAAGGCGAGGTTAGTAGTGTGGAATCATATTGTATGGGGACCTAGCCTGTCGGAAGCTTGGGTAAAAGCTTCTTTGAAGAGGGATATTAGAGTGAAGATCCCAGGGATTATATTTCATCACAAGAAGAGGTGAGATGACAAGAAAGTACTCCAAAGAACGTCAAAGGGGAGTTCCCAGACGATCCCCTGGTTAAGACTCAGCACTTCCAAAGCAAGGAACAAGGAAGGGTTCAATCCCTGGTTGGGGAAACTAAGATCCCACATGCTTCATGGCCAAAAATAAATTAATTAATTTCTGTATACCTAAAAAAGATAAAGGCATGAAAGCATGAAACTAGATAAACAGGAAAGAAATGATGTGTGGCCCCAAGTCTATCATCAGAGGATCAGGAATCACTGAAGGCAATGGGCTGTATAGATTTGAAAATGAAACATCTTCCTGGACCAGAGAAGTCTATTAGGCTAAGGACTTGGCATACAGAGGTTATCCCATTTAGCATAGCGGATGGGTTTCTAGAAACAGAAAGATTGAATCAGCAATACCTGAATCATGCTTACAGAGGTATATATTGTCAGCATCATCTAGATAGACAGGGTGAGAGACTCACTCTCATTCTCTGCAGATCTCCTGAAGTCATAGCATACCTCCAGCCAAACCGATTTGCAGCCATAGTTTAATGTAATGGTTGACCGGTACTTCCACACAGTGTGGATGTTTTTGATACCCTTTCTAAAACCAAAGCATTAGTTCCTCATGCCTGTGATCTTTATCTTGCTCTGTCTATCATTTCACTGGGCTTCCCTGATACCTCAGTTGGTAAAGAATCTGCTTGCAATGCAGGAGACCCTGGTTTGAGTCCTGGGTCAGGAAGATCCCCTGGAGAAGGGATAGACTACTCACTCCAGTATTCTTGGGCTTCCCTTGTGGCTCAGCTGGTAAAGAATCCACCCACAATGTGGCAGAACTGGGTTCAATTGCATTTCATTAAGTTCCTTCAGCCACTTGAAAAAATAAATCTTTATGTTTGGTAATATATCTTTTGCTTGATTTTGGGGATGGTAGCAGGTCCATTACATTTTCTGGCAGCCATCCTGAGTCAAAATTATTTACAGGAATATATAATAATGGCAAAAAATAGAGGCTGAAATTGAGGGCATTTGCAGTATAGTACAGTAATCCTCATTGGCTGAGAGAGCACGTCTAGCCCAGTTTGTCACATTAGCTCTTATTGGCTGAGAGACCCTGCTAGCCCACAAAGCAGCAGAAACAACTGCAGTCAGTCTAAGGTTGTACCATACACAAATGAATGTGCATATAGGTTACTTCTATTGTAGAAAAAAACAGAGACAAATAGCACTATAATGTGTCAGGTCCTTATAACAAATCAGGACACTTAATTGAACATATATTTGTGTGGATAGTTTGTAATGATATGATCCTATGGTTTTTTAATGATTGGCAAAATTTTTGTGCATTTAGGAGAACATGTTTTGGTATACACAAAATACATGAAGACATTAGTAAGGTGAGCTATAAAAGGATAATGCTGTCTTCTTGCAACTATAGAAATGACAGCTCTGAGTTGAGAAAAGATCCTCGCAGAAAAAGAACGACATGGTGTCACTCCTGATAACTTCTGTTACAAGATCTCCTCCTCAAGTTAATAACATTACAATGAGCAAACACATATGCAAATGTGATAACTAATAATCAGAGGCAGAGCAACACATGACCAAGTGAGATTCACATTCAGGGAGGGAGGTAGAGTATAAGGGCTTTGAATAAAGAGAGAACAAAAAAATGAGATAACAAAACAGGGAATGACTTGAGTGATAAACAGAGATGAATTCACAGAGCTTGGGATCTTGGAAACTTTGGGGGGGCGTGGTTTGTGAAGAACAGTAGCTTGTTCATTTTCACTAAATGAACAAACCCTAGACAGACAGGCAATGGAACTCATTCACTTGGTGGCTTTTGTTAACTGTCTTAGACTATGGCAACTTTGGCATTTCCTCCGTTTGACTGCCCCTGCTGCCCATTGACATAGCCAAAGAAGTCCAAGTCAGGCCAGGAGACTTTATTAAGGCAATAATAGATGTGTTTTGAGGAGAAACATCCAGCTTCAGCACAGAAAGGGGATTTAAGAGTGGTCAAGAATGGAATGCAATGAGCTGACTCTTTGGAAAAGACCCTGATGCTGGGAAAGATTGAAGGCAGGAGGAGAAAGGGAAGACAGAGGACAAAATGGTTGGATGGCATCACTGCCTCAATGGACATGAGTTTGAGCAAGTTCTAGGAGACAGTGAAGGACAGGGATGCCTGGCGTGCTGCAGTTCATGGTGTCTGACAAAAAGTCAGACATGACTGAGGACTGAACAACAACAAAGAATGGATTAAAGGAGTCCAGTAAAGAGATTAAGATAGCAACCCAAGAAGATGGCTTCTTAGAAGAGACCATTTCATGTCCTGATAAATAGTTCTAGGCTTATCTTGTCATCCTTGATGGGTCATTTTGAAATTCCACTGCACAACAAAACTGGGAAATTTTCTTCCAGACTCTACTGAAGGTCAAGACAAAACACCTACTTCTTTTCCCCACTCCACACTACTCCAGTCCATTGCCTTCTGACAGCCCCAGCCATGAGTAGATTCACATCCTCTGCTGCCCTTCCACTACCTGCTTTCAGAGCTGCCTCTGCCAGTGCTCAGGGTGCCAATATGATGGGCAGCCCTGGCATTCAGCTCTCAGGTAAGCAACAAGCAATGATCAAATGCCTTGTGTGTGCATTTTGCATTGTACGTTATCATTTCACACCTCCTAACAATAACTCTGCAAAGAAAACCTTATGCCCACTCCCCAGATGCAAAAAGGGATCATTCAGGGAGTAAAAAGACCTGGTTCGTGTCACACACAGCTAGTCAACAACTGGGTTGATTTGAACCCAGGTCTTCTCTGACCTCAAAGTCCTGCACCTTCTCACGGCACTGTGCTGCCTCCTAGTGGAACATCTGCCTTTGACCCATTTTTGTAGTTCACAATACCAAATGAGTCCGTATTATTATTTCTTTTTCTGATGTACTCCTGAGTTTAAAATCACTGGTGGCTCAGAAGGTAAAAAATCCACCTGCAAGGCAGGAGACTAGGGTTTGATCCCTGGGTTGGGAAGAGCCCCTACAGAAAGTGAAAGTGAAGTCGCTCAGTCATGTCCAACTCTTCACGACCCCATGGACTGCAGCCCACCAGGCCCTCTGCCCATGGGATTTTTGAGGCAAGAGTACTGAAGTGAGTTGCCATTTAATGGCATGGACAATGGATAATCCCATAGACCAAGGTGCCTGGCAGGCTACAGCCCACGGGGCCACAAAGAGTCTGAACGACTGAGTGATTTTTCACTTTCACTTCTCTTGAGTTTATTTTTTACATTTTTATTGGAGTACAGTTGATTTGCAGTATTGTGGTAATTTCAGATGTACAGCAAAGTAAATCTGTTGTACATACACCCACTTTTTTTTAGATTCTTTTCCCATATAGGACATTATAGAGTATTGAGTAGAGTACCCTGTGCTATACAGTAGGTCCTTTATATGGTCAGACGAATGAATTCAGTGCTATTAATGTGTAAGACATTTTCAGTATTACTTTATTTTTCACTCAGTTCCCTAGTTGTGGCATCATATTTCACTTAGAAATATGCACAAGTCAAGTTGATATGTTCTAATTTTTATTTCTTTTTCTTTTTTTTTTTTTTTTTATTTTTTTAAATTTTTTTATTAGTTGGAGGCTAATTACTTCACAACATTTCAGTGGGTTTTGTCATACATTGATATGAATCAGCCATAGATTCTTTTTCTTATATAGTCTATCTTTTAATTGACAAAGTGCCAGAACAGGCTCCCATATGATCTATCACAGTTAGACTTGATCCTTTTTCCAAAATGATGATGGAAAAAAACAAAAATAACAACATCTATATCCAGGTTATGTTGCAAACATAGGTAGTAATTCTGATTACTAAAGACATATGTCAACTGAAGATAATACCAAGATGATTAACTCATCTTATCTTAACCACCAAACTGTTGTTGTTCAGTCATCCAGTCATGTCCAACTCTTTGTGACCCCATGGACTGCAGCACATCAGGCCTCCCTGTCCCTCACCATCTCCTGAAGCTTGCCCAAGTTCATGTCCATTGCTTTGGTGATGCCATATAGATAGTAATTTTGATGACTGAAGACATATGTCAACTGAAAATAAGATCAAGATGATCAGCTCATTTTATCTTAACCACCAAATACCAGCCATAAAACAATAACCAGCACTCACAAATGACTAGTCCTGGGTTTGAACTGGTGACCTGAAAGTCAGAGGCTTTTTACTTCCCCTTCCTAAAGCCAGTTCCTAGAGTCATGCACTGCCCCTAGTCTGAACATCACCAGATCAGTAATTGGACACAAAACAAAGCTACAGATGGCCTTTAGATTTCTGAAGACATAATGTTGAACTATTTGGTGTTTTCTTTTTGGTCTTCCTTTCCTTTCTAGTTTGACAGTTTAAAAAAAAAATCATCCTACAGCATTCTGTTTAGATGCTCTAAGTTGAATTTTTGCAGGGCCAACCAAGAGTGTTTCAAGTGAAGGAGAAATGAGTCCTTGCCTGAGAGCCTTTGCAGAGTAATGCGGTCCCCAGAGAACCCGAGCTGCACTCAGACACAAATGCGCAGTGAACTGACTGTCTCCTAACGGCAGGGGTGGCCTAGCTCCGGTATAAACGTCAAACCCCATGAAAGCTGAAAGTAAAGGAAACGGAGAAAAGTAACGTGATGCGTTCGCCATTTTGGGCTTTAGAAGTGCGCGGCGAGATCTCCCCTTGGGGTCGCTCCACTTTGTAGTTTGTTTCTCTCTCTGTCCTACCTCATTACCTTCTTTCAGACACCTGAACTATTCATGTTTCCTTAACCGGAGCTATGCTCTTAGGAGCTACCCCCAAAATCCTTCATTGCGGAGAAGGTCATTATATAGCAGATAGAAGCCTTCAGGGGGAAAAATCCTGTATCAACTGGTGGTATAATCCCCAAGGGGAAACAGACTTTAGTTGAACAGTCAGAAACCTGGCTTGCTTTATGGTGTTTACACTGCTGCTTGCTAATGGATCACCATAAAGGAAGCAAAAGGGCTCTTACACCATTGAGTAGGCTATCATGGGAGTCTTCTGAGTGTGCCTTTTTTATTTGCTGCAGTCAGGTTAATGAGCTCACCAGCCCACTTGATGTTGAGGACTTTGTAACAAAGCAATCTCTCATTAAATGCTGCCTGGCACCACTCTCTTGAAGCAAAGGGACATTCAGATTATTGAATGCCTTTGTACTCCTCATTCCTACCAGGCTGTGGAGTCCAGCAGTGGCATTGGTCCCACACACTTCCTGGCAGGCATCCAGTCAGTCATCCGCCTGCCCTCTTCAAACTGCGTGGGCATTTGCCAATCTAAGCAGCACTGGTAGGCAAACAAGCATGGCACACGACTCCTTTGGCTGGGAGCCAAATGTGCAGCTGAACAATCTAATTTGTTTCTACTGTAGAGAGAAACATTCTTCCCCATTCTTTCCTATTCAGTTGAATTTACATGTAAAAGTTTTGTTATGGTACAAAGGAATGTGCATTTATCTACATTTCCTTTCTGCTTTTACACCTTTTTGGACTTAACAGTGCAGGTCATGATTTTGTCTGTGGCTCTATTTTAAGTACCTCCTGACTGACAATTTCTTCAATGAAATGACCCCGGAGTGTTATCAGCTAGCTAGCAGGTGTGTCTCTATTCAGAATCTTGCAGACAGAAGTGCATCTTGGGTAAAGAGCAATCTATGCAGAATCCAGCTTTTTTCAACATTACCCATGAGATTTAATGGTTCACTGTCATTTTAAAAAAAGCTAAAAAGATTTTTTTTTCATTTTGATATTTTTGTAGAGTGTTGATAATGCCCTGAGGCAAACTGACCTCAAATGGGATCACATAATTATTTTTTAAATGCATCTTATTATATTTTAACAAACAGTTGTCCTTTGCTACTAATAACTTCTCTTTCCAAGCCAATAAATACTTACTTTAAAAATTTTGAGAGCACGTAGCATAGACGCTCAAAAATTAAGTATAATTTTGGCTCTGGTGTTACATTTAGGCATAGAAGAACATGTAGGGGTATTTTGAGATAAATAAAGCTATAACCATAACTATACATTCTTAGTCTATTCAATTTTCAAATAAAAATGAAGCTTATTTCACTATTTTAGAATAGCTCTTTGGAAAAAATAATTACAATAACCTTAAAAAGCTAGAACATTTTGGAAATTTTCCCAAAGAGGCTTGTCTATTGAATCAAGTAAAAAGAGTCTACCTATACTCCTAAATTTGAGAACATAAACAAGACTATGAAATACAAATTCAAAACTGCTCCCTGAGAAAGATTCACAATTTAAAACCAAACCAGAAAACAACTAAAATATAAATGTGTAGTTGGAATGCACAATAAAAGAGCTGTCAGGAAGAAAATAGTCTTAAAACCAGCACACTCTTCTCTCATGTTTTTAAATATTAGAATGGGGAAGATAGTGACTTAACAATACTAATTTATTTTTTTCAGACTATGTCATATTTCTATTTATATCATGCAGTTTAAGAAATAACAGTATTGTGGAGTATAAACCCAAAACCCTGCTCTATAGATCATTTATACTGCTTACTACTCAGTTTAATATACGTGTTTACAGTTTGCTTACATAATGTCAATTCAAATGCTTCTAAATTTTTTAAGTACTGGTTGTGTTCAGGTAACATGGGTATCAAATCTAGTGTTTATTAACTGTTTCCTATATTTAAATTTATAATGATTTTTCAAAAAACATTTTCATTTCACATTACTAAACTTGTCATTTTATGTCTGGTTCTAGGTATTATCTGTTACAAATATGAAGTAAATCTTTATTAAAAAACACATCTAGCTCTCAACTCAGTCATTAATTTAGCATCACTTGCTATATAGCCTTTATGAATTGTCAACTAAAGAGCAATATGAAACAGAAAAAGCACATTAATAATCTAAGATATCTGTGATCATTATTTTTAAAAAAAGAGTAGATTTGGATAAAATGTATACTGCCTGCAATAATTTTTCCTAAAGGAGGGGATGAAGGTATTTTAAAAACACAAACTGCAGGCAGTAAGGTAAAAGAGAAAAAAAAAGCCTAAGGACAGTAAGAAATAAGTTGGTAGGTAGATGGAGCTTTTCTTACTAGATGAGTGTTCTGTGTTGTTCTTAAGGATGTTCAAAATGATGGAAGTTTATTTTATTTTCCAGCTATGTGTGTGTGTATATATATATATATATATATTCACATCTTAGCTCAGTCTGGATATTTGAAGACTTGAAAACAAAGCATTCATCCAATGGTCTAAATAGACTGAGTAAGCTAACCACATATTTTGCTAAACTGCAGACAGGCTATCTACAACATTTCAAGGAAATCTGTCTTACTGATTTCTAAAGTAACTTAATTCTCTATTACTATGACCCAGGTAACTTGCTATCATCTTTACTTGTACAAAAATCTATGGAAAATTGAGAAATGTCTCAATCACAAAATATTGCTGTTAGTATTAATCTAATAAAAACAGTTTGCGATTTTGGAGTATTTGTAGAGAAACTGATTCATTTAAAAGTATAACTAAGTAACTATCTTTGAAAAATTGCACGAATGTTAGAATATGTGAAATGTTAGATTCATGTGAAATATGATTGAAGAAAATGCATATAAATTCCTTACCCTTTCCAAATATTCATGTCTTTGTTATTATCTCAGCTGATTTTTAAAAGCCTTACAGTATTATAATTTGAAGATAGTCCTCTTGTCCAATATACTATTTAGTCACTAAATTTTTGCATTTCTAAAATAATAACTAAGAAATCTACATGTGTGTGAACACATATGACCAGATAATAGAACACAGCCTACCCCACTAGATGCTGGCCAATACTTACATTTAATTTTTTGAAAGTGTCGCCTTTTAAAAGCATCAACTTAATAACAAAGGTATATATACATAAACATATTTTATGTGTATGCCCAAATATTCCACTATTAAAATAACAATTTACAATGAAAACCATGGATAATAACAATATTTTAAAAACCAGAATCATAGCCTATCTTAAATGATTCAGAAAAGGAGGTTGGTTGGCTAAATGCTCGGCAAGTAGTCTTCAATTTTTTATCTAGCTATTTATAGAAAGCTTCAGAAACAGCTGAGCTGACTGAAGTGATGTCACATTTGCTGATGGAATGGTTTGTTCCAGAGCACGCCCAGAGGCTGCGTGAGTCTACTTAAGGTTTGGTACGCAACCCTAAGCAGTGAGAAGGTGTAAACATGGGCATTTTCCAGCCCCACCAATCAATATTGCATTGATGACTTTCTACTGACCTTTAACCCCACGAGGAATACCAATAGCACCATACTGAATCTTCCTTCTTCAAGGGCTGCCTAGCATAAGCTACCAATTTTACAATCGATCAAAAGTCATCTCTGTGAATAAAGCTTGAGATTTCAGGCAACAGCAAGCAATTTTTGAAAGGTCAGGGCTGGGTTTTTATTTGCTTGACCTGTGCTTTCAACTTGTATCATAGTTCTTTATAACCACTAAAAGTAGTACGAAAATTTCAGATTTTTTTTTCCCCATGTATTTTTAGTAAGCCTTTGGGCATTTTCACTGTCCCTAAAAGAATATGGTTGCATGGCAACCTTCACAGTTGCTATGGAGACTCCATGTGTAAGCAGCTGCTGCAATCAGCATTAACTCCAGGCTTGCAGGTTTGTCATTCCAATACATAGGGAGGGGAAAGCAAATAGGACAGCACATTGCCGTAAAGGGGAAGTCACCTAGATAATGTCACTCACAAACATATGTTCCACAATTATTCTTTCCACTGTTTTATTGCTGCAATTATAGCTAAACTAAGATTACAAAATTATATGGTTTTAATTTGCCTCTATTGACTATGTTTCACTTCCATTAAAATTAAGTCTGAACCCATTTACGTGGAAAACTGCTGGCTTTCTGGAAAAAAAAATTTTTTTTTGCTTTCTCATTTAATGTCAACAGGAAAAAAAAAAGTCAATGCCTGTGGAAACCTTTGTGTGAAGCAAGCAACTTAGCCAAAATATAAATTAACATAACATGGACAGCACAGCTCCATCCCAAAGTACTACCCAGAGTTGTGTCAGGACAGACCACAAAGATGCCTCAGATGACACTGATCTGAGTCTTTAAAATGTAAGCAGAGAGGCCAGTTAAGCCATCTTAAGCTTCTATCCTCCGCTGATTCCATCAAGCTTAAATATTGCAGCACATGATTCCAAAATCAAAGTCCTTTAAAAAGGAAACTCAAGAACAGAGATGGTAGGAAAATTGTAGTTGATACTTCTCTCAAACTAACTGTTATCTAACCCTTGTGAGCCTGGATACTGCAAGTATCTTGGATACCCACAATAACTGATCAATTTATTCCCTAAGAGACAGGATCTCTTAATGTATAGGCACAATATTATTAACTTAGAATCATTTACAATATAACATTAGTCAGCCATAGTTTTGCATCACCAAAATAAATAATCGGTTAGTACTCTTATTCTAATATTTGTGCCTTTTTTTGAGATATAATACTTCTTCCCCAAAAGTTAAGAATCATCACTAAAAATCAGCATTTTACTTAAGGGCAGTGTAACCATTTGTTTTCTAATTTATAGGACATAATACTCACTATCCTACAAGCAAGTAAGTAGTTTTCATTGTATTTAATTAGATTCAAGTGGCAACACAGTGTTTTTACTCTATGATATAAAAGGGTTACCTTTTTTATTTTAAATTTTTGTTTTTTTAATAATCATGAATCCACAAAAGATTTATCAAATATACTTCTGCTTATATATATAAGTTGCTGACATGGAACAATGTTAAAATGAAGCCCTTCGTAAAACTTTAGGATAAAACATAGGTGGTATCAGTGTTAAAGACAGCAATTTGGTTTTACTATTCATGCAGAAAAAAACATTATTACTTTTTATTATATATCACTTAGAAGCTTCAGACATGTCAGACAAGGTATTTTTTAAGGAAATGATAATATACAAAATCTCTCTGTGTGTATGTATGTATATTATGTATACATACACATACATATAAAGTATCAGTGGCATTATCTTTATGTTAGAAAAATAGGATATGATAACAAAGTATAATTGCCTCTTTTAAAAAGCTTTACTTAGACACATTTAAAAGGTGAAATTTAACAATAGCTAAAAGGTAGTGTGTTAATATTTTCATGATTAAAATATAAGACACAAAAATTTCAAAAACTTATAATTACCATTTTAATGGATCTTTAAGTAGATATCTAATTGCACAATTCATAGACCTTTTTAAAAAGAACCAAATGTTGAGTTATCCAGTGTTACAATTATTTTGTTAATCTAGTGTTTTCATTTTTCACCTCTAAGCATACAGTAGAGCAAACATTCATTTTTTAATTGCAGTATGCTATAAAAATACACATCCTCCTGCAGACCTTGCTCACTACCATTTGGATGGAAGCTTATTTAGGTTCAGGGAATCAAGATACAGTCTCCAAACCCTGAAAATGAAAACACTGATAGACCCTTAAGCATAGCAGCGTTAGCAGGTGCTGCTGTAATACACAAATCCAGATAACATTAAGTGACCTATTTTTAAAGCCTGTCCAAGAAAAAGCAACATAAGAAATTGAATTCTTTGCCCTTTGCTTTTATAGTTCCTTGTCATGCAATCTTTAAATCAGAAAGGGTGATCACCACAAAACAAATCCCCAACCTGATACATACAACAGGGGCATCTTTTGCCATCCCCTAGGCTGGGACTTAGGGCCTATTTATTACGGTTTGCATTTTACTGGGGCAGAGAATTCACACTCAAGTGAATGCACACGTACCAATCAGGATTTCAAACCAGGTCTTTTAGATAATAGGCCATGTACAATCATATTCGGTTGTTTTAAATATTGATCACTTCTCAATATATTTTAGATTAACCTGGAAGATATTGCACTTCAATTTGTATAAGAAAGGCACTTTAACATTTTCAGTTTGCGCATTTTTAATGTAAGATTAGAACTCCAAATTTGCCATTGCCAAACTAATCAAAGCATGAAATCTTTGAGCTCTAAAATTATAGACTACATTCTAATTAATATAGTAAAGGATATACCTATAGTTGGAGATACAAAATGCACTTCAAACTGGTTTTCTGATGAACGAGTTGTAAGTGCCACTTTCTGTAAAAGTGACATGGATCCATGAAGCAATTATTTGGATAATTTAAGCACTATTCCCTGTGACTAAGAATGAGAAGTTTTTATTTGGGTTGAATAATAAGAGTTAGCTGCATCCATTGAATGTAGTATACCAGCTTCAACTAAATTATTTTTATGGCTCACTAAAATAAGAGAAAAATGTAATCTTTTCTCCAACAACTTTGAAAATTTTCACAGCTATGAAAGATTAGAAATAGTACAACAGGTACTCATATATTCCTCACTTACATCAACAATTATTTACAATTTTGGCCACATTTGCTTTCTCTTGGTCAAAAATTGTTGAATATTGACAATATCATGTTTCCGCCTAAAACATATTTTCTTACACTGAACCATTTGAACTTAAGCTACAAACATCTTGACATTTCTCCCCTAAATACTAGTACTTCAGCATATACCTCCAAAAAGCAGGAGCAATGCACTTCATAAACCATAATGTCATTCACACCCAATCAATTAACACTGTTACAACAGTACTGTCCATTATAAAATCCACATGTAAAACTTCTCCTGTTCTCTTAATAACATCCTTTATACCTTATTTGGTTGGTAGGGAGGATGTTTGGAATTCAGCCAAGAATTACAGACTATATAGTGCGTTTAGTTATATATCTCTCTAGTCACCTTTAATTTAGAACACCTCCTCACTGTTTGTTTTAAATGCTCTGAAATTTTTGAAGAACCCATGTGAGCCATTTATATGTCCCACAATTTAAATTTCTCCCAGTTGTTCTTTTAACAGTTAGATTTAAGTTAAGCATTTTTGGCAAGAGCACTACAAAGGCCATGTTATACCTGGCCATGAATATCTTCTGATAAAGGACTGCACCCAACCTCCATCATGGGCGTGTTCATTTTTCTATTATTAATTTGAATGAATTGCTAGGAAAGCACAGTCATTTGCTATTGTCACTGAAAGTATGAAATCTTACAATTCATTTAAAATAATTTGTTTTATTATACTGCAGACCTGAATCCCTCAGCCATTTTATTCATGTGGCTTATAATGAAAATTTGGGGGTGCCTGAACACTCTGTGATTAAATTCCCTTCATCCAACCCCCTATTCCCTGATAGCTGATAGAATGGCCAGCTTGGAAATAAAGGCATTTCATAGCATGTTTGTGTTCTAAGGTCTAGAAAAATGAATTTTTCTCCCAGCATTTTAAATATATATTATATTTACTACCTCAGTACTGCATATCTTTGTCATACTTACCAAAAAAGCAAAACATGACAATTATTTGCAAAAGAAAATTACTTTCCCCACACTATTCCAAAGAGCACAGTGAAAGACAGAACATAATTGTTCACACTTTTAAATCTTTTAAAATAATTATATAACTTAAAATGGTATTAAAGAGACAGATATAAAGATATTTTATTTCATTGATTGGGAAAATCAAGAGAGAAAAGTATTTGATGGAAAAACAAAGGACCTCCAAGAATTGTCAATGAATTCCAGAATCTACCTGTTTTCAACACACCTGACAATTTACATGTATAAATGAAGCTTTGTCATTTTTTGAGAGCAAAAAATCCAGAAAATACCCCTAATCTCTCTTTACTGCTCCCATTCAATCATTCATTATCTAGTCCTTGGTTTTGACTTGCAAATAGAAAACTACATTTGGAACACATGCTCTAAAGGCCTCTTATATTGAATAAAGTATATGGGTCTTTCAACCTTTATAAAGCTTTTCTATAAAATGTAAAATAATATGCAGTTATTTTTGTCAACCTATCAAGAATGGAACTACCCCCAGATGCCACCAAGTTCATTTACTTTTTAAATATTTTAGACACTTTTTGTTTTATTACAACTCATGAGCTTCGAATCCTTTATATCAGGATGCCTTATAAACTTAAATCTTTATACAAACACTGGGATAAAGAGGCCAAGTAGATTCAAATGTACAGGGATCAAAACTCACATTTACTGGTGGCATTACATTTGGCAAGTCACTTAACCTTTCTTAGCCTTAATTTTCCTTATAAAATTAGGATGTTAATAGCTACCATTTAGGAGGAAATGTATGAAAAGTACATGACATAGAGTAGGTGCTCCTTGAGTTGTAACTAGTTGTATCTTTTTAAAAACCATGATCATTTATTCATTCTCCCCCAAACTCCCCTCCCATCCAGGCTGACACATGACATTGAGCAGAGTTCCATGATCTATACAATAGGTCTTTGTTAGTTATCCATTTTAAATATAGCAGTGTGGATACGTGTATATGTATGACTGAGCCCATTCGCTGGTCACCTGGAGCTACCGCAACATTGTTAATCAGCTATACCCCCATTACAAAATGTTTTAGGTGTTAAAAAAAAAAATGAAATTACAAAAATTTAACCAAGAAAAAAATAAAAACCATGATCATAGCCCTAATTTCATATACAATGCTATATGCTAATAATCTTTTGACTTGTTTAAATACGTAGGTGAGATACATCTAATGTAAACTTTCTTAGGTAAAAGTACTCTTTCTTGAAACTCTATGGCTGAATTAGACACACATATGCACCTGTAGTTATATATACACAAAATTACACGTACATCAGTGGAAAACTTTGGTGTAACTAAAGTTCTGAAATGACAGAAGAAATGTAATTGACCTCAGGGGAAAAAATAGCCTAATACTTCGTATTCCAGAATCCTAGCATACCAGTTTGATGTCACATAAAACAAACATACAATCGAAATCTGAAAAATGGAAGCTCTGCTTATATACCACAGTCAAGAATTATCCCAAAATGCAACTATTATTCACGCTCTCAACATGACAATCAAACCAAAAGAGGGAATTATCTAGAACATGGCAACATCTCACTATGTTGCTCAAGAACATGCAAAGCTTACCATTAATTCTGCATACAAAGCAACAATCAATACTAATGTTTAAGAAGGGATTTCTTGAATTCAATAATTTTTTAAAGTGTTGCTCCGTATCCTTATTTTCATTTCAATTTTTAGTTTTACTTGCTTTCAAAGTAGTCAGGCAATATTATGTTTTGCCTAATAATCTGGTTTAATATATTTCTTTTAGAAGGAAATCAAGATTTTCTGCCTCTTAAACAGTGTCTTTAACTACTTCCCCTTCCCTTACATCAACATCACAATATTGTAATTATCCTCCAATTATAATTAATCAATTAATTAAAAAATAAAATAAAAATTAAAACAAATACTTACCTTTCCCAATAGACATAGGTTTAAATTTGAAAAAAAATACTGGCACTGAGTATGTAAACCTAACTCCGTGAAACCTATATAATAAATATTTCCAAAAAAAAGGAAAAAAGTCATAGCAATGAAAAAAAGAAGCTGAAACTGTAGGTATTTAACTGAATTCTCTTAATTCTGACAGTCAACTCTCAGATACTAATGTATAATGACATATAAAGATACAGTATTCTCACATAGAAAAAATTTAAAAATTCAAGTCACTTAATAATTTTTAATAAAGTCTAAATCATGTATAAAACTTAGCTCTTTGAACACAAATATATGACTCTCACTAAAGGTTTATATTTGGAAAGAAAATTGCTCCTCTGATAGCCCACTTTTACAATCTTTAATGTCAGAGCTGATAAGTTACTGCCAAGAGGACAGTGTTGTAAATGAAAATAATTTCAGTATGATTCTTGGCAATAGGAAAACACAAACCAACTTACAACAGCACAAAGTTATAATAGCACAGTTTCTATAACGCAGAATATAGAGTGTTATATATTAGATTACTATATCAAAATACGTACTTGTTTATTAGCAGCTGTAAAGAAGCAAGCTTTCAAAAGCTGCTGTTTTTTTAAACAAAATTGTAAAATCACCTACTGTCAATATCACCTCTAAGATCTGAGTTAAACTTATTAGAACTCACAGTCAGTCTATATTCCAACCAAATGTTGTCATTAACTCTTTAAGTGATTATACAAAATATGACCTATTATTTACAAACCTACATTTATGGCAGTAAAACACAATAGTAATTGCATTTAAAAATATATTACTTGTGTATTTTGATGTTCAACTTAAAGGCCCTAATCACATTTCAGCTTCTTTCTTAGTAAGACAAATTGGTTTGGACCAGAGATGATTCAAATGACTTAACAAATTTTAAAAGTCGAACAGTCTAAAACATCTTGGGAAAGTATAAAAAAAAAAAAAAAAACACTTTTTCTCCTTCACTTCTCTTATCAACTAAATTTTTTCCAAGATGGAGAAGAAATATGTTTATCTTACCATCTACTGTAACATAAAAATTCACCTTTTCTAATGGCTTGGCTCCCTATTACTGTCATTTTGGTCCTTTTGTGTTTTAGAGAGGAAATCCTCTCTGGTCCTAAAGACTATAATGCCCGCTCTCATTCACGAACAATGTCCTTATTACAGAGACTGGTGCAAATTAAATCAGTGACAGAGGTGTAATACTGACCCAAACCCATCAGAATTTTCATGGGAAGAGGATAATCACATTCCAGGCTACTTTTGTGGGCTTTCATGGGAAATTCCTTTTAACAAAAAGTGATATAAAAATGATATTCACACAGCAAGGATAAGAACAGCAACTAGAGGTTTGAAAAGCCCACCAGGAGAGAAAATTCAACCCACTTATAATAAATCAACTGCTATATATTTCTCTAGGTTTAGTACCCAAAAAAGAAGATGATATGAATCCATTTTTCTGTTCAGATTCTTTTTAATCCTACAGATGAAAACTACCCTACTGTTTCCAAATGCTTTTTCATTCTAATGGTAAAAATAGCTACCCGAAAGATGGGATTTCACTGTGCTTCTCTTACAAAGGACACAATATTGCAGAGCATAAAACACACACACATCCTTTTTAAAGTCACTAATTGCTAGCTTGTATTTTTAAAGCCCAAAATATTTTCATAATGTCATTAGCTACATCATCAATATTTTCTCAATGGTAAAACCTCAAATATCAAAATATAATCAGAGAATCATGCTGTTAAATAGATTTTATGCACAGGACACGTTTAAAGTAATATGATTCTCACAATGAATACCAGCAAACTGAGCTTGTTTGGCACAATATTAACCTGCCTAATTTCAAATTCTTACTTCTTAAAAGCACAGTATAGATTATTCATACTCTCAGTAAAATGCAACAAAGAAAGAGGCTTTTGACAGACTAATCATATTGACTTATAATAATCTACTTGGAAGATGAGAAAATTATGATAAAAGATTTTAAAACAAAGTTCTGATATTAAATGTGAAATTCCACTTGAATTAATTGCTCTAAACAGGAACTTTAAAAAGAAGTGAATTTATATCATCACTTAATATCCCATAGCTATTTAAGTATGACTCTATTTTGTAGCTCACATTTTTTAACATACCTGATTTTCAAATATTTGTTCAAGAACTTTACCTAAAATTTATTCTCCTAATGGACTAATTTTATTTATTCTTCTGGAAAAGAATGGCTAGTGCTGACACTTTAGAAAGATAATTATTTTGACCAATATAATATTCATAGAAACCTTACAAAGTATATTTTTACTTGAGGTAGAGGTAATACTTCTAAAACTAGTTCTCTAGTATGTTAATTTCTTCTCTCACCTAGACTCACAGAGTCACCTTATTCATTCCTTCATATTCAGTCACTCACTCACATGTTCCTGCAAGCTGAACATGTGCTTTTGAAATTTTGCACAACTGCAATGAAACTTAAAAGCTATAAATGCACAAGTGGAATTCTTATTTTATATTTTTAAAACTTCATGATAATCTAAATTGCCAACTCCCAATATTGGCCACTGTTTACATTTTAATTCTTAACTTGGTCAACTACTAATAGACTTTATAACCTATTTTTCAGAGTAAAATTACTGCATCATTATTTTTGATTACCCTAAATCATAATTATTAATAGTCAGGTATTACTCTCTTCTCATAATATACCTTATCAGCTAGCTGCAGATGTTTTTCTAAATTGAAAGAAAATAATGATTATTAATTATAGCATCGTGTATCACTAATGTACATGATCTTTCTGACTACATGTCATTCTGAATAGGTTCAAGTAGGTAATGGTTTTCAATATAATTTCAAAGGTATGCACTCTAAAAATTAAAATGTGAAGGACATAAAATGATGATATTTTAACAATCTCTGAGTTTAAAGACAAATCTTCCTTCATAAATAGTAATGTTTGTAATTCAGTTTTTATTACTCAAAAGCAAGAAGAAATTTGGATAATTGGAAATATGAGATGGAACTTTCAAGTAAGTTAAGTTTTTTAAAAATGTGGATACATTGAACTCTGTTACTTACTACCCATGAACATCAGGTATCTTTCTCTCCTGGTGTGTCAGCAAAACCACACACATTCTTTCTCACTACAAATCTGTAAATCTGAAAAGGAGTAAAGAACCTGAATAGAAAATCTCTTTATAGAATAAAAAAAAGCATGGCATGTTATTAAGGAGAACTGTAAGCCCCATTCTATTCATAGTAATTACAGGATCAGATCAGGTTAATGTGGGGACCTAGGTCAATAAAATGCTGTAGGTTCACTGCTTTAATCTCCTTCAATCCTATAGTCCGCGGTGCTGGCTGCTCTGCTTGATTCACCAAATCATTGTAGGTACCATGGATGTCATGGGAATTGGGGGCAGAGTGGAAATTTATGCATTCAGTCAGTCTCAAGTTTTAGACAATGAAAAAAAAAAAACCTAATTTCTCAGAATAATTTGACAAATTTTTCTCTCTCAACTCAAATAATAAAGGCCAAATTTCATTTCTAGGTAATGCCATTTTTAGTACTCTTTTCACAATAAAATCTGTTTCCTTATTAAATTTTTCACCCAGCCATCATTCACAGAAGATATTACACAATCTTGATAAACATATAAATGAGAACTAAAATAGATTACAATTTGGCCTTATGCACCTTGAGATAATCTCTTTCGTTTTCCTATGATTTCTCTAAAATTTCTAAGATAAATAACTAAAAATTCAAAACTGGTTACCTCATGCCCAGAGATAATTTGGTTTTTTGTCTTTGAAAAGTGTTTCCAAGATTATATTTCTCTCCTACTATTTTGAAATTTTCTGCCAATAAAGGATTCAAAGTTCTAGGTTGTAATTAGAGTATTTTAAATAGTGATGTGTGAAAGTTACAAATGATGATGATTCTTTTGCTTTTTCATTGTTTTTTTTTTTTTCCCAAAGATTTGTTTGGGGTTAGTATCAAGAACATCTTATTCTTGGAAAAATTAAAAGACTGTGATAAATGTACAATTTTTAAACACTTGTCTCATTGTATGGAAATTCATGCAATGTCTGTTAAAGATGGAAGACAGTCAAGTTTTGAAAATGCAATTAATTATTTCAGTTTAATGCCTGTGAATGAAGTACACATTGCATCATTCACCCATCCTAAGCCAGTGGTCCTTTAGTGAGTTTTTCCTTCTTCAGGGTTTTGGTAACTGCTTTTGCCACTCTTAGCTTCTTAAATTGCCAGTCACTATAAAATAGCTCATATTCAAAGTCTACACATACTAGACTCTAGGAGGAGCTTACATGAAAAGACTCTGAAAAGTTAAGCGAAGAGAATAGGTGCTTATATAGTTGTATCACTCTTGAATCCTAGTTTTTGGATATTTCCTACTCTGTCTTTCTTTCCTCTCAAATACAGTATTGATGAACAGAACAGACAAGGATCACAATCAATGAGGAATTAGTCCCAAAGGCTAATAAAGTGTTCTTATCATGGAATAGACTATTTTGGACCCTGGTCATTTAAAGTTTCACTTTTTAATCACTTAGCTTTTCTATGAACTGCTAAGTAATTATATCTAACATGTGTATATCAATACTTACAACATCAATATTAAAATAGACTTGGCACTCATCTTGTCTCTGTTAGTATGCACTACCTTGAAGGTACAAACAGTGTCTTCTCCTTTCCTTTAAAGTTATTATGGACTTATTAACTTGAATCATAATTATTACTCACTAAATACTTTCCCCACAATTTAAACAGGTGATTATTCTAATTTGCTTTAAGTATTTATCACTCAAAATGAATAATATATCTTATGAGCATACTAAAGTACATTGAAAGCATAAAATTTTTTTCTATAGTTAAATTTAAGAAACTATCTAGCAGAATTGGGCATTTGATATAACAAAGAAAAAGATGGATTTTAAAGCAGAGGTCATCCTTAAAAGGTTTTTTTTAATGGTTAAAAAAAAAAACCCAAACCTACCAAATATGTTACGACTTGAATGATGTGAACTGTGGTAAACGCCAGCATGCAATATGGCAAAAACGAATCAATCAGTTCAGCTTAGTTCAGCCTCTGCAACTGGCCATCTGGCACAAAATCAACCGAATGTATCCCTACATATTCATCTTCATTTTCACAAATACTCAAGAGAATGTCATTCTAGGGCAAAATAAAATTAAATCACCATAATTTTTAAGACATCTTTCCTTTCATACCCTCTTGAGAATACTGTGTTTATATGCTATAGGGTTGTATAATTCTTATTTGAATGCATTCTCTCTTTTCCAAAGGTTGAAAATGAAATATTTAATTATAAAACTTTTCATTTTTCAAAGACTATTCTTTCAGAAGAGAGAAACTCCTATAAATAGGTCAGTTTACTTTCAGTCAAGTCAATAGTAGATAAAATGACCAAAACCACTTTCATAGAAATTAATAATTTTGTAATTGCACTAATCTTCAATGAAGTTGGCCTAACATGTGATTAGTTATTGTTCAGCAAGATCAAAACAATACAACATTAGTTAACATTTCAATTTCTATTTACATGAAATCAGATTTCATGTAGTCAAAGATTTCATTTAGTCAAACAAAACTTTTCCATAATATTCTTATTATTATATAAAATTAGTCAGTCAAACACTTTATTAAATCCTGAAGACACAAGGCTAGATTTTACGGCATTATTTTGTAATAGTTTTGAAATTCTATTAAATTTTTTCTCAGGTGGAAGCAAAAATATAATTTATACTTAGACTCCTTTGGTCATTTTTAATTAAAATAAGGGAATAGTTTCATAACCTATTTTTAAGGTTCATACTGAATAAAGGACTGAATCAAGTTTATTGTTGATTTTATCCATTAATTTTTGTCTTAGATCTGAACCACTATATTTAAAGCTTTGACTCTTTAAATAAAGTAAATGAATTTTAATTAAGACACATAGAAACACTAAAGTCACAGTGTTTTCCAAATTATGTTTGTAAGTATAACAAGACCTATATAAAATATTTAATTTTTAAAAAATAGTACAGTTTAAATTCTATTCACTACGATTTTGCTCACTGAAAACTACTTTGTTACCATGGACTGTAGCCTGCCAGGCTCCTCTTGCCATGGAATTCTCTTGGTAAGAATACTGGAGTGGGTAGCCATTTCTTTCCTCAAGGGATCTTCCTAACCCAGGGATCGAACTCCGGTCTCCTGCATTGCACCCAGATTCTTTACCATCTGAGCCACCAGGCAAGCCCTTAATGTTGAAAGGATGGGAGATTATAATTTAAATTTCTTCTTTATACATTGCTCTTTTTCTTACATGGAAGGTTAAGTTGCAAATAATAGTTCATTCTGTATTTGAGTAAAGAAGTTTATCCACAAATAATTTCTTTTTTTTTTCACAAATAATTTCTAAGCTCAATGTCCTGTTCCTAAAATGTTTCTTCTGAGAATTATATACTGATCTACATCAAAGTACTTTATTTTTTCATTTTTTTATCCTGCAATTTTTTCTGTTTTAAAATTACATTGTACCACAAGCAATGTTTCCCAAAGCTCTTTTAGCGCAGAGCCAGCTAATGGCTTAAGATCATTTCTATAAATTTTGGTTTGCCTTTTTGTGAGTGTGTGGCCTTCAGAGATGTTACAGTTTGCTGTTTTGTAAATTAACTCACAGTTTGAAAGCATTCTTTTGTTATTAAATACACATGAAAAGGAGACTCTCTGTAGACAGAATGTACCATCAGACTGAACGGACAAAAACTTGGAACCATCATCAGTATTAAGAATCTGGGCTCATCATCTTCAATCTGAAGATGTCAGGTTTACTGTGGTTCATCTTTCTTTTGCATCACTGATTTAGAAATGTTGCCAAGTACATGCAAATATAAAATAAAATAAACTTGGCTATAAAAGACTTTGTATTTACGTATCTACTTTGTGAATCACTGTACCCATATCCCTGGAGTGTTTTTAAGACTTAGAACTTTTTGTTCACAAAACCTACAGCTTATAACTTCTGAACATTAAGTTTTTATCCTGGCAAAATCAGTAGCTGTTGATGAATAGCTTACATTTATGTATTTTTATATTTCTTTTAAATAACACACACATATATTATCTCACTGGATCTTCACAATAACTTGCAAAAGAGTGTTAAGTGTTTTCCCCCTCATTTAAAAAATCAAAGAAATAGGATCACAGAAGTTATACAGTTCACACAAGTTTCCTTCTACATAGCAGGAGACACAGATTTGTATCCAACATATCTAGACTGCTAGAATTTGTGTTGTACCACAATCTCTGCTCCTTGGAAAGAAAACTATGACACACCTATAGACAGCATATTAAAAGGCAGAGACATCCCTTGTCCAACAAAGGTTTGTATAGTCAAAGAGATGGTTTTTCTAGTAGTCATGTATGGATGTGAGAGTTGGACCCTAAAGAAGGCTTAGCACTGAAGAACTGATGCTTTCAAATTGTGGCACTGGGGAAGACTCTTGAGAGTTCCTTGGAAAACAAGGAGATCAAACCAGTCAATCCTAAAGAGAATCAACCCTAAATATTCATTGAAAGGACTGATGCTGAAGCTGAAGCTCCAATACTTTGGCCACCTGACATGAAGAGCCAATTCACTGGAAAAGAATCTGGGGTTGGGAAAGATTGAAGGCAAAAGAAGAAGGGAGCAGCAGAGGATGATATGGTTAGAAAGCATCACTGACTAAATTGACATGAATCTGAGCAAACTCCAGGAGATAGTGAAGGACAGGGGAAACTGGCATGCTGCAGCCCATGGGATTGCAGAGCCAGACATGAGCTAGTGACTGAACAACCATAATAACCATCTTTGCTCCTTGTAATAGACCAACCCCAGAAAAGAGCTTATCAAACTCCAATAACCCGATTATCCATCCACCTGTTTCTTCGGAAAATCTCTGAGCTGGCTACAAAATGAAGGCACTGTTGTCAGCCACAACCCTCTTTCCAATCCACCACAATCACTGTCTAACATTTATAACTACAATTTTGAAAAAGAAGTTTAAACCTGCAACCTCCTTTCTCTAGTCTAGTCACTTCTCAAGATTCTTCAATCTGGCATCAGTCTACAATGCTAGACGGCTAGCCATCCCCTCTCCATCACCTCTCAGCACCATAAACATACTTTTTCTTTGCACTTTTATTCCCCTACCAGTCAGAGTTCTTCAAGATAAAGGACCCAACCTCCTTAACTTCTGTGCTCACCACACTTAGAATGGTGCCTAGCACCACATGTACCTCAATACTGAATGAAGGAATGAATGAAAGAATTATAATGCGAGTTAAAGGGCATTGTTTTAAGAAAGGAACAGCTTTTGACTGGCTAAGATAGCTTGAAAAACTGTTCGAGGTAAAAAGTGAGAGCAGAAGACACGGATTAGAAAATAAGAGACAAGCTAGCAAGGTCAGAGAATAGCTAAATTGTTTTGTACGAGATGAAGGAGAATCTTTTGTAAAAGAGTTAAATAACAATCTCAAGTTGCGCTAGTGGAGAAGAAACCGCTGGTCAATGCAGGAGACGCAAGAGGCACAGGTTTGATCCCTGGGTTGGGAAGATTCCCTGGAGGAGGAAATGGCACCCCGCTCCAGTATTCTTGCCTGGAGAATCCCCTAGACAGAGAAGCCTGGTGGGCTACCGTCCCTACGGTCGCAAAGAGTCAGACATGACTGAGTGACTTAGCGTGCAAGGAAGAACAAATAGACTAAAGGAGCACAAAGAGACGGTTAAGAGAATCACTGAAATGGATCAGTTAGAGACCCCTGGTGGTGGTAGATTCCATTTGAAGCTGTTTGCACTGCTGGAATAGAAAACCCTCCATATCTTCCATCCACACCCTCCCGCCCATTGTTTCAGTAAAATTTCCCACATTCACAATTCTTATATGTAAGACTCCTTGAAAATTGTGAAAGGACTTGAGTTCCTATGGGCCGACTTGATACAGAAAAGGAATAATAGTCCCAAGAGCTTGGGGAGTCAGTAGTCACGAGGGCAAAAGCCAACCAGAAATGTGACAACATCCTGAGGTGAGCTTTGAATTTCTAGAAAAAAACAGTAATGTGGGCTAAAGCTAATTTTACATAGATCTTAAGGAAGTAAGATGCCCATAATAAATCAATGAATGAAACCAGGCAATATCAGTGGGAAAAGAGATATTTAATTCATTTATTCATATAAACATTGATTCAGTCACTTTGTTAACCATCGTTAAGCACCAGTATATCTCAGCTGTCAGAAATGTAGCTATAAACCAACATGGCTCACCCCCTATAAAGCTACAGTGTAGGAAAAATATATTGATAGACAAGCCTTGACAGATGCCATCATAGATAACAAAGTATAGAATAAGATGGAAGCAGGTATGAGTAGCACCTAAACCTGACTCAAGCCATTAGGAAAGACTTGTAGTGAATAATGTCTAAACTAAGAACTCAAGTTGAGAGTTTGGTAAGAATATCCCATGCATAGGAAACAGGACATGTGAAGTTCCAGAAATGAAAAGAACCCCAGCATATTGGATTTCCCAGGGGGTACCAGTGTTAAAGAACCCACCTGCCAGTACAGGACACACTAAAGATGCAGGTTCAATCCCTGGCTTGGGAAGATCCTCTGGAGGAGGAAATGGCAACCCACTCCAGTATTCTTGCCTGGGAAATCCCATGGACAGAGGAGGCTGGTGGGCTACAGTCTGTTGGGTGGCAAAGAGTTGGACATGACTGAGCACTCACACACACACACCCCCCAGCATATTGCATATTTGGAAGGAGTACTGGACGACTGGAACCTAGAGGCAAAGCTTGCATTTATGGGCAATGAGATGGGGCAATATGTCGAGGGCAATTCATGAAGGACGTGTAAACCATGTAAGAGGCTTGTGCTTTACTCTGAGGGTAATGTGCAGTCACTAAAGAGTTTTAAGTACAAGTGTTACATGGAGAAAGATCACTCTGGCTGCAGTGCAGAGACGGGATTAGAACAAGGCAGCCTAGGGGTGGAGAAAAGAATTGGATTAATTGGTATTGCCAGTGAGAGCATGGTGACAGAGGTAGGGAAGGGATCATGTTCAGAGAGAGAATTTGAAAGATTTAGAGATATTTAGAGACAATAGTCCCAGCACTGGGTGGCTCACTGAATATGTTCATGGGGATGGAGACCCAATCTAAGAAGACACACAGGTGGGACACCTGGGTGCTGCCGCTTACGGCCATAAATCACAAGAAAAGAGGCACGTTGGGAGGAAAAACTCACATTTTTTGGAGACATGGAGAGTTTAATATTTATATGAGGAACTCAAGTGAAGGTGTTCAGAAGATAGTTGGGACCAAGGGAAGCTCCAAAGAGAGAACTAGGATACGGATTTGAGAGCTGCAATCAAAGAGGTTGGCACTTCAAGACCCAAGAGTGAAGGAGATCGTCCAGGGAACACGTGACAGTGAGTACAAGATAAGACCTTCAACCACACTTTGCCTTGACCCAAACTTTGAGGAAAACTGACTTTTGAGGGAAAGGCAGAGAAACAGGAGGCTGCAGATCAAACTGAGAGAAGAATCTAAAGGGATTAGGGGGAAACCAGGAGAGAAAATTATCTGATAATCCAAGGGAAAAGCTTCTTAAGAAAAAAGAGCCACTTCCCTTAGTGGACCAGTGGTTAAGACTTCACCTTCCAATGCGAGGTGGGGTGGGGGTGGCTGGGTTCAGCTCCTGGTCAGGTAGCTAAGATTCCACATGCCTCGTGGCCAAAAAATCAAAACATAAAACGGAAGCAATACTGTAACAAATCCAATAAAGACTTTTTAAATGGCCCACATCAAAAAAAATATTAAATAAATAAAGTAGTGATCCTCAATACCAAAATGTCACCAGGAGATTAATAAGATAAATCCTGAAAGTTATCCACACAATTTTTCTATAAAAGCATTTCTGACTTTTCTTAAGGAGCTTCAGAGGTAGGATTAGTTAAGCTGGAAACCAGTTTGGCATGTTCAGGACTGAAATGAAGATAAAAGGATGTAAAAATAGCAGGGTTTCATAAAACATAAAATGTCTTTATGGTAAGGACAGCATAAACTAGGGGGGATGTAAGGATTTGTAACAAATGAGAGATCTGAAGATGTCTTAATGGAGATAAGAAAGAACTAGAAGAGAATGAAGATGGGAGAGATGATCGGTAGTGTTAACACAAAAAGTCCTATTTAGGCAGAAAGACATGAGCACTGGTCTAGGAAACAAGGAAAGACTTCATATGGCAACAGGAAAACGGAATAGAAGAGATGAGAGTATTCCTGTTCAATAATTTCCAGTCTTTCTGTAGAATACTAAGCAGGAGTCATCTGCTGATGAGAGGGATGGCAAAGAAGACAGAGAATGGAAATCCATGGGGTCAACATTTTAAAACAGTGCTGAAGCTGGAAGTCACATTTTTGGAGAAAGAGTGTAAGAACTGGCTAGAGAAAGACAGGAGCGCTGGAGACCAGTGTTGAAAGCACAGGGGAACTGGAGACCATACAGGTGTGTTACTCAATGTAATTCATTTTCTCCATTGGCGTCAGAGAAAAGGTGGAGACTTAAATTGATTTAGGGGTGCTATTTGCCCTGTGAATGCAATGGAAGAAAAAGAGAACAAACACGTCCAGGATTTTGGCAAGAAAATAAGGTTGAGCATTGATGTCTCAGCAGAATCAGACACACAGGTACCCAGCCTATAAGAGGCTTCAAGGAGAGCAGGAGAGGCTGATGCTAAGGTATTTCTGATGCCACACACTCTGCTCATTTGGAAACAACTTTAAAATTACAAGTTGTTGTTGTTCAGTCACTAAGCCATGTCTGACTCTTTGTGACCCCATAGACTGTGGCACGCCAGGCTTGCCTGTCCTTCACCATCTCCCTGAGCTTGCTCAAACTCATGTCCACTGAGTTGGTGATGCCATCTAACCATCTCATCCTCTGTCACCCCCTTCTTCTCCTGCCTGCAATCTTTCCCAGCATCAGGGTCTTTTCTAACAAGTTGGCTCTTCTAATCAGGTGACGAAAATATTGGAGCTTCAGCTTAAGCACCAGTCCTTCCAAGGAACATTCAAGGTTGATCTCCTTTAGGATGGACTGGTTTGATCTCCTTGCTGTCCAAGGGACTCTCAGTAGACTTCTCCAGCACCACAGTATTCATTTATTTTTGAGCAACGACAACAAAACAGTTACCTTCTAGTATTCATTACCTAAATAAATGGCTTCTCTTTGACTGTAAAATTTAGTTCTATGTGTTTAGAAATTAGACAGTAAGGAAAACCCAGCTATCAATTTTCTCTTAGCACATGGAAGCAGTTAATCAAATGTACTTCCTTAACCTTTAAGAGTACCAGCTGTTTAGGACCGTTCGACACGAAATAAACAAACAAACCTGGGCTCTGGCTCTGCTATGCAAAGAAAACTGCATTTTGAAAACATGTAATAGACATCACTAGTGATGCCAGTTAATAGTGAAGACGTTAAGGATAATGATAATTGCTGGATTACATAATTCCAATTTCACTTATTCATTAATTGAACAAATGCATTGTGTCTTGTTGCTGGGGATGCAAAGATGAAAATCACAATTCCTGCTCTCAAAGAGCTTACATAAGACAAAATCCTAATAATTCTAATAAATGCAATAAAGCCATGAATGAGGTGTGAAGAGGACGAAGGAAGTGAGCCTGACTCTGTCTCATTAACAGAATCAAGGGGGGCTTTCACTGTGGCTTTAAATGCACAAAGCTAGTCTTACTTATTTTCAATTATGCACATAGGTGTGGAGACATCACCAGGTTGAGCTGAGATTGTATTGTGAGATTCTTAAAACAGACAAATACTGACAATATATACCCAGTAGAAAATACTGACAAATCTAGACCCATAACTCCCATATCACAATATTCTACTTTTTATATGTCTGTGAAACCATAAATTGATCACCAGGGCTTAACTTGAAATAGGTTTGTAAAAGTTTAACATCATATTCAAAACTCAGGATTAGTCTTTCTCTGTTACATTATTGTTTGATTACAGTCAGCCATCTGGTATTTTTGAGTTATAGCTGATCATACCATCACTAGGAGTGGCAGAATCCACAGTGTATCTACCCTTGCAGAACACTACATTCTAGAATCGCAAGGTGCAGTACACACGAACGATGCAAATGGCAGAACTAAGAACAATTAATGGGATTTTTTTTTTGCAATCTTTACTTGAAAGCTGATGTTATAATTCTGTAGGTCAAAGAAGATACTGATTATACACTGCTCTGTCCATTGTTATTCTGTGCTTTTAAGCTCATCTCTAACCAGTTTATTAAAAAGTACAAGGGAGATATGAAATGAGCTGGCAATGCAAATATTATATTAGAAAACATTTATTAAATACAGCATGTTATCAAGATAGTCGAAAATACATTAAGTCAAATTCTCTCCAGTGCCTAAGCACTAGCAGCAAAGGTGACACATGATAAAGTTCATTAACTCTCTCATGGCAACGTTGAGCTCTTCTTCAGTCCTTGTGCATTAGTGAATATATCCCTCATAAAACTGGCTTCATTCTGAGACAAACCCTCTCACCCATTAGCAGACACTGCTGTTTTGACAGTGATCTGTGATTCCTGGAAAATAACGAGCCTGGTCCCTTGAAGATTTCACATTCTCTGTTCCTGTGACTCAGCTCCTAACATTGATGACCAAAAAAATGTATGCCGTTTTACAAATTTGGACACAAAGATATTCATAGTCTTCAACCTGAGTTGGGTTCTCAACCCTATCTGTGTAATCAACTTTCTTGACCATTTGTCACAGTAATTATTTTTGTTAGATAATTGACCTATAGTAAGCTATACATATTTAAAGTGTACAATTCCAAACCTTTGTCAGACATAAAAACATGTGAAACCATCAAGTCAATCAAGACAATGGACACACACATTCAGCACCCTCAAAACTTTCCTTGTGCCTCTCGGTAATCCACCTTTCCTGTCGCCTTCTTACCAAGGCAACCACTGACCTGCTTTTCTTCATTGTGGATTACTGTACATTTTCAAATGTAATATGAAGAGGCTCATACAGTACATATACTTTCATGTCTGGCTTCTTCCACACAGCATAACTATCACGAAATTCAATTTTGCTGTTCTGTGAATCACAGGCTCATTCCTTTTTATTATTGAAGAGTATTTCATTTGTGAATAAGCCACAATTTATTTATCTCTTAACCTGTTGATGGACCTCTGATTTTTTTTCGTTTTGCAGCTATTGCAAATATAGCTGCTATGAATATTCATGTGCAAGTCTTTGTATAGACATATGCTTTCATTCTCTTGCATAAATACCTAGGAGTGGAATGTCTGGATCATATGGTAAGTGTATATATAGCTTTTTAAGAAACTGTCAAACTGTTTTCCAAAGTAGTTGCATCATTTTAAATTCCCACCAGCTTTCTTTTGATTAGTGTTAGCATAGTATATCTTGATTTTTTAACCTATTTGTGTCTATATTTTTAAAGTAGGTTTCTTGCAGACAATATATATAGCTGGGTCTTTCTTTTTTATCCATTCTGAGAATCTCTGCCTTTTAGTTGAGAGTGCTTAAGCAATTTATATCTAATGTGATTGTTGATATGATTCTGTTAAAATTGGCCAGCTTGGTATAGATTCTATATCTGTCTCATCTGTTCTTTGTTCATTTTTGCTCTTTTTCTACATTATTTTGGATTAATACAGTATTTTTTCTGAATACACTTTTTTCCCTTTGTTAGCTTATTAGCTATAACTTGTATGTGTGTGAACATGTGTGTAAGTGTGTAACAACTGCTTTTGATTTAAAATATATATTCTTAACTAATCACAGACTACCTTCAAATAATATTGTAAAACTTAACATCTGATATAAGAACCTTACCATACCATAGTACTTACATTTCTGCCCTTAAAACCATTGTATTATTTCAAATATTCGACTCCTAAATATGTTACAATGTTAGTCCCTCAGTCATACCTGATGCTTTGCAACCCCATGGACTGCAGTCCACCAGGCCCCTCTGTCCGTGAGATTTTCCAGGCAAGGATACTGGAGTGGTTTGCCATTTCGTTCTCCAAGGGATCTTTCTGATCCACAGATCAAACCTGGGTCTCCTGCACTGCAGGCAGCTTCTTTACCAACTGAGCCACCAGGGAAGCCCAAATACATTATAAGCTAACACTATTTTGTCATTACTTTTGTTTTCAATAGTGAATTATCTTTTTTTTTTTTTTTTTTTTTTTACCACAATGCGCAGCATGTGGGATCTAGTTCCCAGACCAGGGATTGAACATGTGCCGCCAGCACTGGGAGTCCAGAATCTTAGTGACTAGACTGTAAGGGAAATCTCAGTAGTCACTTATCTTTAAATATTTATATTAACTCACATATTTCCCATTTTTGGTGCTCTTCATTCCTCTTTGTATATCCAGATTTCCATATGGTATGATCTGCCTTAAAACTAAGAACTTTTAACATTTCTTGTCATGCAGGTCTGCTGCTGCTGCTGCTGCTAAGTCACTTCAGTCATGTCCGACTCTGTGCAACCCCGTGGATGGCAGCCCACCAGGCTCTGCCGTCCGTGGGATTCTCCAGGCAAGAGTGCTGGAGAGAGTTGCCATTGCCTTCTCCACCACGCAGGTCTGCTGATTAGTAATTCTTTCAGCTCTTGTTTGCCTGAAAACGGTTTTGTGTGTGCGTGCATGCTAAGTCACTTCAGTCATGTTCAACTCTTTACGATCCTATGGACTTTAGCCTACCAGGCTTCTCTATCCATGGGATTCTCCAGGCAAGAATACTGGAGTGGGTTGCCACACCCTTCTGAAAAAGGTTTTATTTCAGCTTAATTCTGAAAGATATTTAAGTGACCATTTTCCCTTCTTTCAGTATTTTAGGTGTTCTGCTCTCTTGATTTGCAGGGGAATGCTCCAATGGCTCGCCATTGAAGCCTACTGCTGCCGTTCCCGCCTCTGTTCCTCTGTACCTAATATGTCCTTCATCTCTGAGTCCCTAAAGATTTTTCTTTAACCTTGGTCTTAAGGAATTTAACTCTGATGTGCTTTGATGACGTTTTCTCTGAATGTCTTATGCTTGGGTTTATATTTTTCCTCAAATTTTGAAAAATTTAAGCCATTATTTCTTCAAAGGCTTTGCTGACCCTCACTTCAAGAACTCCAATTTCACATAAATGAGGTGTCTTTATATTGTTCTAGTACTCATTAATGATTTATTTTTCAGTCATTTTTCTTTCTGTGTACCATCTTGGTTAGTTCATTCTGCTTTGTCTTCAAATTCATTGCTCTTTTCCTCTACAGGTTCTGATCTGTTATTAATACATCCAGTACATTTTTTTTATTTCACAGTATTATTTTAGCTCAAGAAATCTGATTTGAGTCTTTGTAAAATATCTTTTGTGTCTCTATTTACCATATTCAATCCTTCTCCTATCTTCTTGAACATATAGAATATTATTATAATAACTTTTAATATCTCTGTCTAGTGAATCTATCATATGTGTTATTTCTGGGTCAGTTTCTGTTAATTGACTTTTCCTTTCATTATGTGTCATTTTTTCCTGCCTCTTTGCATGTCTAACAATTTTTATTGGATGCCAGACAGCACAAATCCTACCTTGTTTGGTACAAGATGTTTTGTATTCTTATAATATAAATATTACCGGGTGCTGGATATTTTTGTACATTGCTAAATAGCCTTGAAATGTTTTCTGAGCCATAGTCAACTTAGTTGCAAATAATCTGATCCTTTTGAAGCTTTAAATTGTCAGCTAAATCAGAGTCATCTTATTCTAGGGCAAATATTTCCTCGTTATTACAGCAGTACCCTTTGGAATACTCTTCCTAATGCTGCCAATGCAGGAGACATAAGAGACAAACGAGTTTGATTTCCGGATTGGGAAGATCCCCTAGAGGAGGAAATGGCAACCTTCTCCAGTATTCTTGCCTGGAAAATTCCATGGACAGAGGAGCCTGGCCAGCTGCAGTCCATGAGGTCACAAAGAGTTGGACATGACTGAGCGCATGCACACACAAACACACACAAGTACACACACATCTGGTGCTTTATCAATGACAAGTTTTTCCACTAAGGCTTGTGGTAAGATACTTTTCCTGATCTGATCCTGAATGAATGACAGTCATTTTCTCCGTTTCTTCTAAGTGGTTCTTTCCTCAACCCTGGACTCTTCCCTCACATGTGTGTGAAGATCGTTACAAAACTGAAGAATTTAAGGAATCCTGATGATCTCTGGAGCTGCTGCTCCCCTTTCCCTCTCTTCCCCTCTCTCTCCTCCCCCTTCTGTACTCTACTCTGCAAACTCTTCTTACTTTGGTCTTGCTGAAGTCCCAGTTTTGTTTCCTCAAATCAAAGACTCTGTTAAGATACATGTGGATAACTCCCTTCTTGTGTATAGGTGGAAATTCTCCAGGCAGCCAGCTGGAGTAATCTTAGGGATTACCTCATTTATTCTGTCGTTCCTTTTCTTGTTAATATTCTTGAAACATGCTTCTTTTTCTTTATTTCCACTGCCATCACTTTAGTTTAAAAACATATATTGATACAATACAATCTGGTTAGGTTGCAACATAGTTTGCTCCAGGCTCATATCTTTCTAGCCATGTTGCACTCTATTGTCATGAAAATGCCTTTACAAGACAAACCTGAAAATAGTATCTGATGTTAACAATCTTCAAAGATTTCAGACTATCATTGATATCAGGATAAATACAAAGCCTTTCACATGAGCTATAAGGCTCGTCTATAACCTAGTTACCAGATATCTGTCTAGCGTTTCTCTGCACCTCTTGTCTGTCCTAACTCTCTAACACCTCTATGCTATACTCTGTAATAAATTACTTGTAACTGTCATATGCAGCTTGCTATAGTACGTCTTCATGACATTGTCCACGTTATTCTCTCTGGAGTATTCTTCCCTTGACTAATTGCTTTGTTCCTCAAAACTCAACACATAGGTTATTATTGCCTCCCAATAAGTTGTTACAGAACTGGGCTTCATTCTTCATAGTCTGGACTAAGGGTTCCCTTAAAGCTTCCATGACATTCTTGTATCTCATCTCTAATGACACTTAGCATTTACTTGCCTGGTCCTCTATTAAACATAATCTTCTGGATAGTATATATTCTATCTATCTATTCTATTTCCAGCACCAAGTACAGTAGCAGTTACAAAACAAAATTTGATGAAGGAATGCCTTAACAAATAGAAGGATATGATTGATTCCATTTGGCCATAGAATCATTCTTTTTAACTAAAAGAGGTCGAGAACACATTTTCATGTATTGTAAACAAATGTATTTTACATGTCTCTATTACAAGAAGTAGCTACATTAGAAAATGTATTGCTAAAATAATATCACTCAAGCTCTAGTTAGCCAGAGATAATACACAAGGTTACTTTCATGCAGGGTATGTCTTTACTTTTTCACCTTAAACTTTAGGGTAAAAAGTTATTTACAAGAAAAGGTAGCTATAAAGACATTCATATTGACTCCGTGCAGTTTGGCATAGTAGTCAAGCATTTAAAAGGCTAATCATTCAGACTACATTTCCAAGTCAGCTGACTCAATCTTTGATCTCTACTCTTCAAGTAATACTGTTCTTTCTAAGGCCTCAAGCACTCTTAGAAACTTGATTCCAGTTTCAGATTTCACTGTCACTGAACCACAACTCAGTGATACTTTTCCTATCACTTTTTTTTTTTAATCAAGTGACTTTTCTTTCCAAAATGTTTCCCAGATCCTTTCCAGACTCAACAGCTTCTTCTCTCCTCTTACACAGCTTTCCAGATACTCACAGCCAACGCGGGCATTTCTTTACCCATCTGTGCTGTCCCTGTCTTCAGCCTCTTCACTCATTCTAAATTCCTTACTTAAGCTACTTCACTTCTTCATATTACCTGCCAACTCCAAGTATAACGTTGCTCCACTCCAGGTAAAAGAATCGCTATTACATAGGCTGCTTGGCACAGGACTCCCAGATGAATAGAACACTGGCATTCTGAACCCTTAAGCTAAATTATGAATAATCCTGCCCAGGGAAATTCTTGGTCTCTCTTTGGATTTTTCAGGGGTACACTTTCAATCCCCATTTCAATATGAACAGGTAACTCATAGTGAACATCAGTGCTGACATCAATTATGCTCAAGTCCCTCCAATTCAGCCCAAGTCCCTCCAATTCAGCCCTACCCTGATAAGTCAGAATCCCCTGGACACTTATATCACCTGTGGCATATCCAGGCTTCAGCCTGCCAATCCCCCAGCAGCTAGGATAAGTTCTATTATTCAGTCTGCCCCTGGGTTCCAAGACCAAACCAAACCTTCAGTTTCAAAACCTAGTCATTTCTCTGACTTGGATCCTGGGTCCCTGTTCTGATATTTCAGTTTGTGTTTTGAGATTAGAATTCTGTCTGACTTGTACCTTGCTGTGGTGACTGTTGATTTTATGAGTCAACTTGACTGAGCCATGGGTTACCCAGGTATTTGGTTAAACACTATTTCTGGTATGTCTGTTTCTCAGTTGTATTTCTCTCCATCAGAATGGATGCCCCACCCCATCCCCACCGCTCCCTACAACTCTGCCAGGACCTAACTCTGTCTGCCTCCTCTAGTTTACAGTGAGTATAAAATGAAATTTGGGAGCCAGTAGCCATCCAATGCTAAAAATGTAGATAACCTATTTTAACACAAAATACCAGTCCAAGCCTTTTAAATGAGGATATTTTCATGAAATTTAAAATATGTCAGTGTATTAAATAGTAAATAGAGGGCATTGAAGCCATGGGAATGATTAAGTAAACAGAGGAATAAACAGGAGAGAGGAAGACACCGTATTGGGTAGAAGGCATTTAAAAAGCAGATGAAGAAATGAGACTGAATAGGAGCAATTGGAGAAGTAGGAAGAAAACTGCCCAAAACGTCATCAGATAGTCAAGGTAAGAAAACTGCATAGAAGGATAAACATAATTATGTAAAATATCCTCTTATCTTTGAAAGAAGTAATAAGACCTGAATATATAGTGTTGGGCTTTTCAATTATTTTTAAAATTTTTTCCCAGCTTTATTGAGATATAATTGTCATATAACACTGTGTAAGTTTAAAGTATACAATGTAATGATTTGATGGTATAGTGTTGCAATTCTAAGAGTAGCTGATTTCCTAAAACAGACACTTTCTTTAGTGGAACAATAGGAGAAAAGCCCAGATTGTATTCACTGAAGTATTAAATCATTTAACTATTCTCAATGAATGTCAACTAAGCACCAGAGCCTGTACTTATTGACGGAGACACAACAATAAATACAGTAAGAATATTTCCTATCTTCATGGAGTTTAATGCACTAAGACCAGGGCATAAAAATAGCTTTGTCACAATACAAGTTATTTAATTCTTATTTTCTTATACCCAGAAGGCTTCAGAAATTCATGTTACCTGCCTGGCCCCTATAGTGTGGGTTACTGACTCCAGAAAATACTTCAAAATGTATTTTAATTCATTATAATCAAATATGTACACTAACAGTACATACAAGAACTGATATAGACATGAAGTCAAGGGAGGCTTCCCCACCAAAATGCAGTGAGTCAGGAAAATTGTAGATAACAAAAATAAAAAGAAGGAAATGTCTGCCATTATTAAATGGCAAAACTCTCATAATTGCATGGGTTTTAACAGAAGTATGCACAAGCGAAAACAACAAAAAGAAAAATGAGTGAATATTAATACATACTTCCATCTCTGGTTTGGGGATAAAAGAAAGAATAGCTTCCACTCAGTGCTAAAGCAATATTTGACAGTAAACAGCTTAATATGTTTTTATACATAAACAAAGAGACTTGTTTCTCCCCTCACCACCTCCATCCATCTCCTGATGCCTATGAGAGGACTGATGTAGGCTGGTTGAGAACTGGGTAGGCTTTTGTGAGGCCAGTTGTTGGAATGGAGGTCACGGGTACTCCACTGAAGGAACAGCCGAGCTGAGTGGACCATACCTGGCTCTGTCTAAACAGGGACTATTCTCAACAGTTACAGAATATAAATAAATCAAACATGTTTCCTTACCAATGCCCTAAAATTTTTGCTACCTGCTCCACATACACTTTCTGAGACACTCTGGACAATAAACAGTACTTCCCTGAGATTGCTTTCCAGAAATCCAACACTGGGTAGTATTTTGCATTTGTTTCTAACTTTGTCTTTATAAAATAAGGGGTTTCTTTTGTCCTTTTTTTTTTTTTGCTTCACTTCTATAAATTTTATTGATTATTTAAATAAAAATTTTCTCTTGAGGTGTAAAGCAGAATATTTATTTAGGAAATCCCATCTGCTGCCAGGTTACTTGCCAATAGAAAGGTGGCAAACATAGTTATTTGTGAGTTTTAATTCAATATCTTACTTACAGTGTTTTTAGGAGCCTTTAGACAAATATATATACATATATATAACTACTTTTACCTTATCACAAAGTTATCTTTAAAACCTTGAAAATGGGGTTGTCAAACTTTATTTAGATTCTGTAACTGCTTAGAATCTGATATGAAAGATGATAATATTTAAATTAAGAGAAAAAAATATTTTAAATAAAAGCAGAGGAGAAACCAGAGGGCACGGCTTCTTTCTATCAGGTGCAAGGTACTCAAAAGGGGAAAAAAATCACTTTTCCTTTACATGTGTTTTCTTTGTTGTCATATCTTCTCTTTATTATTGTTCTTCATTTCTCTGAGTGATTTTCCCTAATCTTTCTTAAAGTCCTACTTTTCCTTCTGTTTTTCCCTACTCTTCAAAATAAGATTAACTGAAAGAGCAAGAAAATAAAAATTGGGGGATATATATCTGGTAAGACAATTCTAAGCCAGATTGCCACAGATTATTTATAAGGACCTTCTTAGGTGAGTCACAGTCAGCATATGCTTTTCCTAAGGAAAGTTGAAAGGACACAGGAGATATTTATTTTGAATCAGTTCAGTTCAGTCACTCAGTCACGTCTAACTCTTTGCAACCCCATGGACTGCAGCATTCCAGGCTTCCCTGTCCATCACCAACTCCCAGAGCTTGCTCAGACTCATGTCCATTGAGTCGGTGATGCCATCCAACCATCTCATCCTCTGCCATCCCCTTCTCCTCCTGCTTCAATCTTTCCCAGCATCAGGGGCTTTTAGAATGAGTCAGTTCTTCACATCAGGTGGCCAAAGTACTGGAGTTTCAATTCAGCATCAGTCCTTCCCATGACTATTCAGGACTGATTTCCTTTAGGATAGACTGGTGGGATCTCCTTGCAGTCCAAGGGACTCTCAAGAGTCTTCTCCAACACCACAGTTCAAAAGCATCAATTCTTCAGTGCTCAGCTTTCTTTATAGTCCAACTCTCA